>NC_077229.1:29696336-30015086 GCF_027887165.1 Monodelphis domestica
GGATAGCATATTGCTTGCCTTTCCAAGAGATGAGAGAGGAACAGGAAGGAGGGATAGAATTTGGAACGAAAAAAATTAATGCTAAAAATAAATAAATAATGCAATTTTCAAAATGGGGTGTTATAGTTAAATCCAGAGTGTTGTCTTTGGACTTACTTGTAAGTGGCAATTTATTGAATCTGATTTGATGGGAAAAGAGGAAAGTAGAAAGTAGAGATGAGTTTGGGTACTTCCATTGACTCACTGTGAGACCATAAACAAATCACTTTTCTCTTTAGGCCTTGGTTTCATCCTCTATAAAATCAGGAGGTTGTACTTAATTTCCCTAAAAAGGGTTTCAGGACTAAAAATCCTGTAGTTCTCTGACCTGAGCATTGACAGGAAAGGTTTTTCTGATCACAACATAAGAAGACCAGTAGAGAGTGTATAGAGGATGGCAACCAGAATGGCAAAGGGTCTTAAATCAATGTCATATGAGAATTAGTTGAAGGAACTATGGTTGTTTAGTTTGGAGTTGAGAAAACTCGGAAAAGGCATGATTGTTGTTGTTGAGTCATTTCAGTTGTGTCCAACTCTGGGACGCCATTTGGGGCGTTCTTGACATCAATACTTTAGTGATTTGCCATCTTCCTTCTCCATTTTCTTGATTTGAAAACCGAGACCAAAAAGGTTAAGTGACTTGCCCAGGGTTACACAACTAGGAAGTGTCTGAGACTGATTTTGAACTCAGGAAGATGAGGCTTCCTGACTCTTGTCCTGGAGCTTTATCCACTATACCATCTAGCTGCCCTGGGACAAGTAACTGTACTTGGTGTACATTGGTGATGCCTTCTTTTGGGTCTTGAAACCTTTGAAAACATTCCAGGGGAAGAGGGAATGCCTTAAATTCTCATCAATTTCAAGGACCATGATAACTACCAGAGATCAAGGCTCTGTTGGGGTAATGATGAATGACCACTTCATCATTTCCTTGAGAGCCAGCTGAAGTGCCTGGAGATTTTTTACCTGGGAGGAGAGAAGCTTAGAAGGATCATGATAGCTTCTCTAATCTCTCCAGCTGTTGTCAACCCCCACCCCAAATACCTAGTGTTTACTTTGTATATATTTGTATTTATTTACATCATAGGATCATCAGTTTAGACTTGGGAAAGGGACTTAAATGCCATCTGGTCCAACCTAGACCCTAAAGGAATCTAGAACTTGGGCTATAACATATCCTCTACTCAACCACCTCCAGGTAAGAGGCATATAAAAAGAACTTGAACATTTGCAAAGTGTTCAGCATTCACTGTCTCCTGGGATCCTCCTAACAACCTTGTGATGAAGGCCAGATTATCATTCCCATTTTACAAGGAAGTAAACTGAGGCATATCAATGGTAAGTGATTTGCTCAGGGCCACATGATTTTTGTCTACCCAAGGCAGGATTCCTACCCAGGTCTTGCTAACTCCTGGTCCAGCTCTGTCTCCAGTATGCCATGCTATCAGTGCTTCTGACTCTAACTGGGTGATTTCACCTTTCTAATTGGCCATTAAGGACTGGCCCCAGAGTCAAGAGAATTTTTGTTTGAGTCACTCTCCTGAAACATACTGGCTATGTATCCCTGGGCAAGTCATTAACCTCACTGTGTTTTAAGCATCTCTCTAAGACTATAAGATACAGAGAAGGTATTGACTTGTGTTGGTAAACTGAGTCTCCTCAGCCTTTGGGAGTTCCCTATATCAATCCTTAAGTCTACTGAGTAGACTGAGAAACCAGCTAACTAGGTTTATTAGAATTGTTTGTAAATTAATACTAACCAGACTTTGAATGAGGATTGGTGGGCTCCTCTTCTAGTAAAAATGCTTGAACTTTATGCCTTCTCTCTTGGAAGCACAGCTGCTTTAAAAAATGTTTGCCTTTCTTCTTGAATTTGGACTATTGTCCAAAAGGGAACCCTACCAGAGAACTGAATTTCAGATGAGTGAGGGTTCCTGCTTTGGACTCATTGCCAACTCTGAGTTAATGGGATGTGCATTATATATGTGTGCTTGTGTGTGTGTGTGTGTGTGTGTGTGTGTGTGTGTGTGTATGTGTGTGTGTGTGTGTGTGTGTGTGTGTGTGTGTGTGCCTGCCTCAAGTACCCATGGGAGAAAGCTTCCAGTCATATTGCTTCTGTAGATGCTCACTTTTTCCACCCCCATTTTGTCAGTGAAGAAAAAAGACCACAAAACAAAGGTATCTGAGGTTCATGGTTGTGTGCAGAGCACCTGTACAAGGTCAAAGGGGAGACAGAAAATTTAGAAAAGATACAGCCACCAACCCCTCACGGATTTTACAATCTAATAGGTCATAATGAAGTCTGACTGGATGAAGGTTGACTGTGACTTTACTGTTAGAAGTTCTCTTGGGAAAGGGGATGGTGGGGCAGGGAATTTAGATCTGCGATTTCATTGACCTAAGAAACTCCTGGTGTGGTGCTGTGGGGTGGGCCAGCCTCCCACAGGGGATGGGGTCTTGGAGGTGGGACGGTGTCAGAGGAATGATGGATAGGACATAGCTTTTGCATTCAACCCACAGCACAGGTTTTACAGGATAAATTGCTCCACTTTGGCTGAGGCCTGGCTTTATTTTATACCCTCATGATCACACATCTACTTGGCACACAGTTTCATTCTCAACATACATGTTTCTATAGAACCTAACAACAGAGAGGAAGCCTAGGGAGAAAGTCAATGAAACATTGTTGCTGAGTGCAGGGCCAGAGGGTAGAATCAACATAACCCAGATATAGGTTGGGGAATTCAGAGCACAGATTTGCCAGAAGTTTTTATGCCTAGACAAAAGGGTCCTATCTAAGTGGGTATATAAGAATCCTTAGGTTTAATTTTGTAAATGGGATCTCCTGGTAATATCTGGAGGGACAGAGTGGGACATCTGTATTAACTCTGCAGGCATGTTACTCTCATTTATTTTTCCTGGGGCTAAGAATAATAATCATGGCAATTCCAATAATAAGGGGATGTTAATGAGGAAAGTCACTTAGGAGGGGTTTCAATGGATGTTTCCGTCCTTCTGGGGGCTGCTTTGCAGTCCCCAGTTTCCACATGTGATCGTGTCAAACAGTGTGGTCTTTGATGACTCCCAGCAATGTGGAAATTCCCTTCCCCATACAGATTCAATACTGTTCAACAGATAGAGAACTTGCCTTAAGAGAGTTGCCTGAGATACCAAATGATTAAGTGGTTTATCCAGAGTTATGCTACAAAAATTATAAGTGAAATATTCTTTAGACCAAAAGGCAGCTTATCAGGATACCAAGACAAATGTAAATGGAGTTAGGGATTAGAAGACAAGTCAGGATAGGGACTGGGAAGACTTGGGTCCAAGCTACCCATACTGGTCTGGGAATCTGGTCTTGATTCAGGCAGCTAGGGTGTAGAACAGATAGAGCATTGGGCATGGTGTTGGGAAGACTTGAGTTTAAATCTGCTTCAGATACTTACCAGTTGTGTCACCTTGGGAAAGTCACTCAACTTCTATTTGCCTTAAATTCTTCTACTATAAAATGGAGATAATAAGAGCACTTACCTCCCAGGGTTGTTATGATTAATAATTGAGATAATATTTGTAAAGTGCCTGGCACATAGCAAGCATTATATTAATGCTAGTTAGGATAAAGGGGAACAGCATTCTTAGGGGGCCCTCATTGACCTCCTGGCTTTGAATGGTTGGAATGGAAGACTGAGCTCTCCCAAGGCCACCTAAAAATACCATCTCCCTAAATAAGAGTACTGGCTTGGGAAGAAGGCAGGTAGAAGAGAACAATATAGTTAATCATCGCAAGGTATGATCCACTGTGACCTCAGATTACTGAGGATGTCGCTTCTCTTGGGAGAAAAATGGGAGAGGATGGGTGCAGAATCTCGAATATGCCATCAGATACTATCATTTTGACCAATTGTTTTCGCTTCACTGTTTTTCCTCATTGCGAGGGAGGATTCGATGATGGTGGTATGAGGGTGACTGGAGAGAGAATGGCCTGAGGAATAACTCTGAGGGGGGGGGGACTCTAAAAGGCATCAATAAAACAAACCCAAATAAAAAACTGCTGCTCTGACAAGTAGTTTGGAGTTCTTAGAGCCGCCCCCAGCCAGGCTCAAGGAATGATTTAGACAATGCAGGCTGTGTTTGAGCAGCCTCCATCCTAGGGAGTGAGCGGATGCGAGCCACACTCCTCCCATCACCTCCAGAGTGCTGAGATGATCTTACCACGTAGTGAGAAATGGAGCCCTGTCAGTCCAGTCTCCAATCTGTCAGAAGGTCCTTAAAACCACGTCTATTTCCTCTTGATTTTGTCCCAGGACCTTTAGCCCTCACCCCACTGACACGTTCTCACTACAACCAGAAAGCCAAGGATTCACTTTGCCAGCTAACGACAATCCAGGATGTCATGGGCTTTGCCTTCCCTGGGCCCCACGGCTTTAATCACCACCGTGGCCAAGCCACAACCACCAACATACAAAAACAAACATACTCCACATTCCTAAACTGAGAGGTATTTCTGTACACAGGCCTGGCTTTGTTCCACCTCTAATGCTCTCTATTCCAAAATCCCATCTAGCTCTGACATACTATATACTGTGGCCCATCCAGGCCCGGCATTTCAAGTCCCAAAGTTCCCTGTTCTAAGCCCTTTCCTAGCCCTGCCATTCCCCATTCTAAGGCCCCTCCCAGCTCTAACATTCCATATTGTAAAGTTCTTCCAGATCTGGCATTTCTCTGTTCTCTGTTCCAAGCTGTTTTCTAGATTTAACATTATTTACCTAAGGACCAAGAACAGTGGTGTTAACTGCTAAATGAATAGATGGATGAAGAAGTATAAAGTGAAGGTCCATTTCTACCACTACCTCACTATTTGACCTTGACAAGACACTAAGCTCTTTAGTTAATTGTGATGTTGAGTGCCAGTTGAGTGCCACAAGATTTTCAGAGTTCCTTCCATACATCCCCATCAGTCTTCTCCAGCAGATTCTCCCCTTCATCAGCTCTAGTCTTTACTCGGTCCCTATCTACTGGTTCCTATCCTATGAACAATGCTCAAGTTCCTCTACATTATTAGAAAACAAACCCTAGCTAGATTCTACCATCTCTAGGAGTTATTCCCTTCATAAGCCCAGTTCCTTAAGGATCCATCTCCTCTTGAAGCAGCCACTTCTTGTTCTCTTCTTAACCCTGGGACATTTGATTTCTGACCTCCTAATCCAGTTACCCACACCCACACCCACTCACCATTTTCTCTCTTTTCTTCCCTCTCTCTCTTCCTTCAAAGACACCAATAATTTCTGTTTTTGCAAAAAGCAACCCTTACTTTCTGTCTTAGAAGCAATACCGTGTATTGGTTCCAAGGCAGAAGAGAGGTAAGGGCTAGGGGATGGGGGTTAAATGACTTGCTCAGGGTCACACCACTAGGAAGTGTCTGAGGCCAGAGTTGAACCCAGGACCTCCCATCTCTATGCCTGGCTCTCAATCCACCGAGTCACCTAGCTTCCCTCTCCCCATAATCTCTGAGTTGCCAAATGCAATGACCTCTTCTCCATCCTAATCCTTGACCTGTCTGTATCTGTTATTCAGTCATGATTCTCTCCTGGATATTCTCTCCTTCCTGGGTTTTCATAACTGTGTTCTTTCTTGGTTTTCCTCCTATCTGTCTGACTACTCCTTCTCAAGCTTCTGTGCTGGACCTTTATTTGCATCACAACCATTCACTGAAGGCATATCCCAAGGCTCTGACCTGACCATCCTCTTATCTTCTATTCCTTTCATTGGATAAACTCATCAATGCCCATAAGTCCAATTATAATTTTTAAGCAGATGGCTCCCAGATCTATCTATCCATCACTAATTTCTCTCCTGAGCTCCTAGCCATAATCTCAAACTCAGCATCCCCAAACAGAACTCATTATCTCTCCCTTCAAACCCTCCATTCTTCTGAACTTCCTTGTTATTGTTAAGAACAACCCAATATTCCCCATCTCCCAGGTTGGAACCCTTGGTGTCATCCACAACTTCTGACTCCCACTCATCTCCTTATCCAATCAGAAATGAAATCTTGCCATTTCTGTCTCCACAATATTCCTTGTACATGATCTCTCTTAACTATTCCTACAGCCACTTTGCCTCTTGCCTGGACTATTGGAATAGCTTCCTGAGGTCTCCCTCTCTCAAGTTTCTCCCTGTTCTAATCCATTATTCAAGGAACTGCCAAAGTAGTATTCCTAAAGTACAGATCTGGCTGAATCACTCCCTTGCTCAAGCACCTTCAAGAGCTCCCCATTGCCTTTAAGATCAAATCCTCTATTTGGCATGTAAAACTCTTCACTACCTGGCCTCTTTCTATCTTGCCAGTCTTCTTACGCTTTGTGCATTCAATGAGTCAACCATACTGGCCCACTTGGATTCTTCATTCACCTCCCATCTCCCAGACTCTAAGTTGTAAAGAAGGTAGTAATTTGTGTTGATGAAGAGAATGTCCTTAATGGAAGGGCTCTCTGCTAATGATCACAGATCCAGTGTAGATGATGGCTGAAGACTTGCTCTCAGAAGGCCAGTTCTGACACTTGGGTTTCTTCCTCATCTATAAGACTCTAGATGTTGTGAGTGGGGCATGGTGTCCATTTTAATGTGTAACATGATGATGAAATATCACTCATGTTAATAGTGGGAAGTGTGAGTTTAATTGTAATAAAGGAGTAAGGAAAGATGGGCAGAAAGATCTTTGAGGGTAAGAATTGAGTTTTCAATTTATCTCTCCAGGCATGAGAGCAGTGCCTGGCACATAGGTGATTATTATTTATTGAGTATTTATTGAATCTTCTTCAAGTCCTCCTAAGCATCTAGATTTGGGGCTGGGCTGGATAGAACCTCAGAGATCATTTGATCCAATCCCTTCATTTCATTTATTTATTTATTTGTTCGTTCATTCATTCATTTATTCATCTTTTAAACCCTTACTTCTGTTTTAGTAACAACTCTAAGAAAAAAGGGCAAGGGGAGGCAAGCAGAATCAGGTGACTTTTCCAGAGTTACACAGCTGAGTGTCTGACTCCAGATTTGAACCCAGGTCCCCCTGACATCAAGCCTAGTGCTCTTTCCACTGTGCCAACTAGCTGTCCCCAACTCCCTCATTTCAATGCAGATGAAAACTGAGACCCAGAGAGCAGTGATTTGCCCCAAATCACACAGTTAGCATGAAGCAGAGGCAGGGCTGGGGGATGGGGAAAGAGTGGCTGTTTTCCTGCCACAGGGGGTAAACCAGCTGAGAAATTACCCTCTCATCAAAACACACCACTGCACACCAACTGAGGGGCAGCCTAAAAGAGAGCAAGTGATCCTCAGGACAGGATTTTAGTCCATGATACACTAAACCACACAGTCTCCCAAGTTGGCAACTGAAAAAGATAATGTTCAATCTCAGCTCTGTCTTGCTGCTGACAGAATCTCTCCATCTGGAAGCTCACTGTGCCTTGATGCCATCCAGGCTCTGCTGGGTTAAGGAGGACCAACTGCCCCTAAAATGAATGGCCAGCTGGGCCCTGGCATCTGGCCATTAAAAATGTCAGTAAAGGAAAAATGAATGGATGCTTTGGGGTGTTGGTAATTGGAATTTCAGTGGCCATTGGCCAGGCTAGTTCTATTTGGTTATTTCCTCTAGAATGAGGAATGAGCATGGGAAGGGGGAGGGGAAAAAAGGAGTGGCAGGGGGTGGTGGTGGGAAGGGATGGCTGTTTTTCTTCCACAGGGGTAAACAAACTGATAAATTACCCTTTCAGCGGACCACACATTTCATCAGAGCACACCCACTGAGGGACAGCCTCAAAGAGAGCAAGTAGGAAGAAGAAGGATGCCTGGCTTCAGGGCTCGCCAATCTGCCATCCATCCATTTTTTGGATGGACGGGGTCAGGGGAGGAGAAAGAGCCATTTCCTCTAGTGGCCCATGGTTCTCAGTTCTCATGGGGAAAAAATTGGAACCAGGATGGCATAACTTCTCAAACTCTCCCCTAGCTATCTCTTAAGGTGACTTCTATAAAGCACAAATATACCTTTTAACTGGCTGTCCCCCATGACTGTCCCTTCTCATCTCCACCTCTTAGACTCTATAGTTTCCTTCAAGACCCAGCTAAGGTGGCATCAATGTGGCACAGTGGTTAGAGAAATTAGCCTGGAATCAGAAGGTCCTGGGTTCAAATGTGGCCTCAGACACTGCCTAGCTGTATGACCCTAGGTAAGTCACCTAACCCCAATTGTCTAGTCTTTGCTGGTCTCTTGCTTTAGAACAGATACTTGTATTGATTGTAAGGCAGAAGATAAGGAATGACAAAAAGAAAAGATTCAGCTAAAGTCATACCTCCTGAAGAAGCTTTCTTTCCTTTTTCTGCCTCACTGCTAGTGTGTCCTCTGAGGTTACTTAGTTTCCTGGGTTACCTAGTTATTTCCTTGTCATCTCTGCTACTATGCTGTGAGCTTCTTGAGAGCAGAGACCATGTTTCTACTTTTTCTTTGTATCTTCAATGCTTAGCATGGTGCTTGGCACACAGTAGGTGCTTAATAAATGCTTGTTGACAGACTGACTGACTTTCCTCAAGTCAATTCATCTCTTTGGATTTCAGTTTCTTCATCTTTAAAATGATTGGGAAATGGGAAAGACTTTTAACTCTGGTTAGAGGACCTACATTCAAATTCCATATCATTTTCATAATGAAAGTACCTGCTATGCGTCAGGTACCATGCTAAGCACTAAAGATATAAGGAAAGGGAAACAAAGCAATCCTTGTCCTCAAAGAGTTCACTTTCTAATGGAAAAAATAAAACAGAAGCAAATATGTCCATCTGAGACATCCACAGGGTCTGAGGAGTAATCAGAGGGCAAGGCATTGGGGAGAACATTTATTGCCTGTGTGACCTTGGGCAAGTCATTTATCTCCTCTGATCTTCCTTTTCTCACCTGAAAAATAAGGGGGTTGGATTCTGTGGTCTTTGAGCCCCCTTCCAACTCCAGAGCTAGGATCCTATGACCTCTAAGGTCCCTTCCAATTCTAATTCTCTGATCCTAAATGGCACAAGAATCACCCATCTTAATCCATAGACATAATTTCCATGCTGGGAGATACACACACAAATAAAATCACACACTTGGATTCCCACCCCACCTGCCCAAATAAAACTATACCATGGTTGGCTTACATGCTAACTCACAGAACTACCAGTCTCAGCCTCCAAAATATTCACTAAAAATACTAAAGAAATACCTCTGATCATATGCCAACCCCAGAAAATGGCTCCGAGGGCCTCCCTGAGCAGGTGATACATAACTACAAAGTATTATGATAATCATCATCTCCAATGGGCCCTTTCCCTTCGAATGGCCATTTGCCAGTTTGTTCTCGATGCCCAGGCTCGGAGTAAATCACCCAGCCCACAGTGCCTGCCATTCCCATCCCACTCTCCAATAAATTCTTTCCCCACAAATTCTGCAACTCTTCCATTTGGCAAACAGTCTGGCTTATATTTATAACAGGGCTTGAAAGTGACATGTCTCTTTCATTTCTTTCCGCCTTTTCCAGTAACTCTGAAAATGTGATCCTGATGGGGGGACTTGGAAGGGAGCCAAGGGGATTGGAAGGATGGGGATGCCTGGTGGATTTGTCAGCTGGCTGCAGCATAGAACCAACCAGCCTGGCATGTAGAAGGTAGGTCATACAGGCTTGTTGAGACGGGTGGCTTAATTGATGGTGCCCATGATAGAATGAACACAGAAGACAGTACAGGGACATCAGTTGAAGTAACTTGGCCTGTTTAGCCTGGGAGAGAGAAGATCCAGGGGCCACAAAATTTCCCCCTGACTGAAAGCTGTCCCACAGTTTAATGGATTACTTTAGGAGGTAGTCAAGTTCCAGTCATTAAAGGACTTCAAGTGTGTGGATGAACACAATGATGTTGTAGAGGAGACAATAATGAGGAGGATAAAGAGGAGAAGGAGGAGGAGGAGGAGAAGAAGAAGCATTCATGTAACCCTTTAAAATATTGTCTCATCTGATCCTTACTGATGAATGCTATCATTTGTCCTACTTTACAGATGAGGAAACTGAGGCAAGTCACTTGCCCAGGGTCACGCAGTTATTAAATATGTGATTTTATTTTGGAATTTTGTTAATATATGAGTTTGCTCTTCCAACAATGACAATATGGAAGTTTATTTTGCATGACAATAAAAATAATTTTTTTAGAAGTATATGAGATGCGAACTGGAATGACCTCCAGGAATTGATGCAGAATAAAAGGAGCAGAACCAGGAAAACATTGTACACAGAGACTGATACACTGTGGCACAATCGAATATAGTGGACTTCTCTACCAGCAGCAATGCAATGATTCAGGACAATTCTGAGGGACTTAGGAAAAAGAACAATATCCACAGCCAGAGGAAGAACTGTGGGAGCGGAAATACAGAAGAAAAACAACTGCTTGATCACATGGTTTGATGGGGATATAACTGGGGATGTAGACTCTAAATGATCATCCTAGTGCAAAGTCAATAATACGGAAATATATCTTGATTAATGACACATGTAAAACCCAGTGGAACTGCTCATTGGCTAGGGAGGGGGCAGGAAGAGGGGAGGGAAAGAACATGAATCTTGTAACCATGGGAAAACATTCTAAATTAATTAATTAAACATTTCCAAAACTTGAAAAAAAAATGAAAACAGCTTTAAACTCGTCCTTTTTTTTTCTTTTTCCTGAAAACCCTTACCTTCCATCTTGGAATCAATACTGTATATTGATTCCAAGGCAGAAGAGTGGTAAAGGCTAGACAATGGGGATCAAGTGACTTGCCCAGGGTCACACAGCTGGGAAGTGTCTGAGGCCAGATTTTAATCTAGGACCTCCTGTCTCTAGTCCTGGCTCTCAATCTGCTGAGCTACCCAGCTGCCCCCTAAACTCAAGTCTTAATAGCTCCAGGCCCACCATTTTTTCTACTGTACCACCTAGTTACCCTTTTAGATGATATACTGGATTCAGTGATGCCAAGGTCCCGAATATGTAGTTCTATAACACAGAAGACTGGGAAATAAGGGGGAAAATCAATGGATGGCCCACATGGGAAGAGAAGAGAATAAGCATTTCTATATCACCCACTATGTGCTATATTGAGTGATTTTTACAAATACTGACATTTTATTTTTACAATATCCCTGGAAAGCAGGTCTATTGTTATCCTAATTTTACATCTGGGAAACTGAGACAAACAAGTTAAGTGACTGACCAAGCCAATAAGTGTCTGAGGCTAGCCTTGAACTCAGGTTTTTCTGATCTGATCACCAAGGCTATATCCTCTGATTGGTGGCACTGGCACTCAGGAACTATCAAAAGATGGGGGAAGGATGGAGCCCTCCAGCACATTGGATATATTATCCATGAAGGACTTGTGGGAGACCTCGAAATTGATCTGAAAAAGCTAAGAAAGTAGACATAGGTTGTGACCTTCACCAGTAGAGACTGAGACTTCTTATTTAATCAGTCAGTTGACAATACATATTAAGTGCTTATCATGTGCCAAGCACTGTGCTTGGCTCTGGGGATACAAAGGCAAAGAATACAACAATTTCTGCTTTCAAGAAGCTTACTTCTAGAAAGCACTTCTAAGTATGGAATCAATAATTGAGGGATTAGAAGAAAATCAACACTTATCTTGTTTACCTTGCATTTGTTTCAGTTATCTGGTCCCTCCTTAACTTTCCAATAGTCTATTTACACCTGACTCCTCACTCCCCATCATACTCTTCGATCTAGTGACAGACTTCCTTTCTGCTCCTCAAAGGAGATGGTCTATCTTGACTCCCAAACCTTTCACTGGCTATTCTCCATGCTCAGAAGTCTTTCTCCTTATCCCAATTCTAGGCTTCACTGAAGTCCTTCAAGTCTCAACCAAAGTCTCACCTTCTCCAGGAAGCTTTTACTTTTCTTTTTATTTCTTGTTCCTTTTCTTTTTATTAGCATATAAACCACACATCCATATTGGTCAGTCATAAGAGCACAGATACATAACCCAAACCCCAAAATAAAACCATAAGTGCATTGATGTGAAACATAGTCTGCTTTGATCCACATCCATCCAGCGCCAACAGTTCTTTCTCTGGAGGTGAATAATATTCCCTGTCGTAAGTCTATCAAGACTGTCCCATATCATTTCAATGCTGAGAGCAGCCAAGATTTCACAGAGAATCATCATCCAGTATTGCTGTTACTGTGTACAATGTTCTCCAGGTTCTGCTCATTTCACTCAGCAGATTTCATGCAGATCTTTCCACCTTTTCCCGAAATTATCCTGCTTATCATTTCTTATAGTATTCCATCTCCAACATGTGCCACAATTTGTTCAGCCTTCCCAGGAAGCTTTTTCCTATCCCTCTTTGTGCTCATGCCTTCCCTCTGTTGACTTCCCCTAATTTATCCTCTTTTTAGCTTGTTTGTCTATAGCTGCTTGCCTGTTGTCTCTCCCTATAAAGGGTAAGCTTCTTGAGGGAAGGGGCTGAGTTTTTTGTTTCTTTTTGTTCTTCTGTTTGTCTTTATATCCCTAGAGCTTAGCATAATGTCTAGCACATAGTAAGTACTTAATACATGCTTGTTAATTGCCATAATTGACTCATATGTTGTATTCTTCTGCAGAAGGTAAGTTCCTTGAAGCAAGATACTATTTTTCATTTTTCTTTTTGTCTTTGTTTGCTTTGGTCCAGGAGCACATACTGCCTTATACATTTTTTGTGGGAGGTGGAGAATCTGAAGGAGGGATCCAGGCTGGTGATTTCACCAATCTAGGTAGAACCCGGTGTTGGAAATTCTCTCTAAAATCAGCAGCTCATAAAATTTATTAAGTGTTTAGTGTGTGCCAGACTCTCTGCTAGGCTCTCTGAAGATACAAAGTCAAAGAATGAAATAATTCCTACTCAAGATTTTATTTTGGGGGGGGGGGAAGAACTAAGACAGTGGAGAAGGTACAGAGACCTGCCTGATCTTTACTAAATTACCCTTCAAAAAAACTATGATATCATGTTTCAAAATGAATTTTGGAGCAGCATAAAGCACAAAAATATCAGGTGAAATAATTTTTCAGTCCAAAACAACTTAGAAGACTTGTATGAAACATTTGTCACACTGGGATGGAAGTGAAGTGCAAAGCTGCACACCCAGGCTGGTCCCACCCATCATAGCAACAGGTCTCAGGGACTGAATCAGCAGCAAAGGTTTACGGAGCTCTCAGCCATAGATGGTCAGGGGTTGGGGGTCAGCTCAGAAGGACATTATTGGGGTCTCTTTGCTGGCTCTAGATGCAAGACTATTGCTGCTGTATCCATACACAGGAGAACACTGGCAGATACTAGTTCTTACAGCCATAGGAGATCAAGAGACTCTGGTCATAGTTCCAAGGTAGGAAAGTGTTTGTGGTTATTCACAGACCAGAGTATAGGCCAGGAGAGTATTAAATATACCTCTCCTTATATCATACTACCTTGAAAGAACTGAATATAGATTATTTATAGATTTGTATATTTATAGATTATATTTATTATGAAGATAGATTCCCCAAGAGCCAGCTCTGAACATGACTACACAAAGAATCTGAAGTTTGGAAGAGTGTTACCTTCACTAGAAAAACAGAGAGCTCATCTGCAACTATTTTAAGTTAAAAGAAAAAGGCAGGAAAATGAGCAAACAACAAGAAAAGAAACTCATTATTTTGGTGATAGGAAAGAAGACAGGAAAGTCAATACTGCTGCATCCAAAGCCTCCAAGAAAAAAAATAATTGCTCTCGAGTACAAAAACAATTTTAAAAAGGATTTTAAAAATCAAGTAGAGAGTTAGAAGAAAATTGGAGAAAGAAATGGGTGTAATACAAGAAGAACATGAAAAAAGAGTCAATACTAAGTTGGTAAAGGAGGTACAAAAATAAAAATAGAAAAATAGAAAAAAGAAATTAATATATTAAAAATCAGAATAGGCCATTTCATAAAAGAGAAACAGAAGGCAGTGAAGAGAACTAAAAAAGCATAACTGGTCAAATGGGAAGAAATTTTTAAAATGAACTAAAGAGAAGAACTTTTTTAAAGGCAGAATTAGCTATATGGAAAAAAGATACACAAATTCACTGAGGAAAAGAACTATTTAAAAACTAGAATTGGTCAAATGGAAAAGGAGGTATAAAAGTTCACTCCAGAAAAAAATGCCTTAAGAATTAAAATTGCACAAGTGGAAACTAATGATGCCATGAGACATCAAGAGACAAGCAAAGTAAAAAGAATGAAAATAAAATAGAAGAAAATGTAAAATTCTCATTGGGAAAAAAACTGACCTGGAAAATGAATCCAAAAGAGACAATCTAAGAATTATTGGACACCTGAGAGTCATGAACCAAAAATTAGCTTAGATATCACTTTTTAAGAAATTATCATGGGGGGCAGCTGGGTGGCTCAGTTGATTGAGAACCAAGCCTAGAGACAGGAGGTCCTAGGTTCAAATCTGGCCTCAGATACTTCCCAGCTGTGTGATCCTGGGCAAGTCACTTAACCCCCATTGCCTAGCCCTTACCACTCATCTGCCTTGGAACCAATACACAGTGTTGACTCCAAGACAGAAGGTAAGGGTTGAAAAAAAAAAAAGAAAAGAAATCACCATGGAAAATTGCCCTGATATTCTAGAATAAGAAGGCAAAATAGAAATAGAAAGAATCCACTGGTCACCTCCTAAAAGAGATCCCAAAAGGATAACTCTCGGGAAAATTATAGCCAAATTCCAGAACTCATATGTCAAGGAGAAAATATTGCAAGCAGTCAAAATAAAAAAAATTCAAATATCATAGAGCCACAGTTAAGATAACACAGGATTTAGTAGTCTTTACATTAAAGGAAAAGAAGACCTAGCATATAATATTCCAGAGGGCAAAGGTGCTAGGACTTCAATCAAGAATCACTTACTCAGAATAAAAAATGAACATAGTCCTTCCAGGGGAAAAAATGTGTATTCAAAAAAATGGAAGACTTTCAGACATTCTTGTTAAAAAAGACCAGAGCTGAAAGGAAAATCTGGCTCTCAAATACAAGACTGAAGAGGAGCATAAAAAGGTGTACAGGAAAGAGGAGTCCAAAGACATTCGATAAGGTGGAATGATTTATATACCTACATGTTGTAGGAATTAAATTTATTGTTGGATTAAATATAAGAGAATGTGATCACCAGTATTATAATCAAGTCAAAATGGCTTTTTATTTAGCAGCTTTATTTACAAAATAGAGAGAAAGAGTAAAGTAGAGAAATGCGAAAGAGGTAAGTAGTCTAGCTTATCACCCTAATGTTTCTCTGGTGCCTGACTCATTTCAGACTGGGCTAATTAGCCCTCCACTGGAGGGTCCTCAGTCAGAGGGCCATTTAGCCAGATGGCCTGGTGGTGAATAACCACATGGTCTCCCCTGGAAACTAATCTCTCCAGAAGCCAGGAAAGGAGTCAGCCTTTTCACTTATCCACATTGTAGTCCAAAGGGAAGATCCAAGAGCAGTCTTACCAGAAGCTGTCCAAGAGTCAGAATCCAAGCTGAGGTCCCAAACTGGAACCTCCTCCAAAGCCAAGTCCAAAGAAGAAAGTGTGTTTGGAGAGGAAATTCAGGGCTTTTATAGTGCTTTTTCCATGTCCCTTCCTGTCCCTTCCTCCACTTTACAGGGACCAATTGCAGTTTTTAAATTTGCTTAGCATTGCCCAGGGGGCAATCAGTCACTTCTGAGTTATCACGCACTTTTGCAAGTGACTTGTGGACTTCCACTACCTACTTAGGCATTAAGTAGGAGTGACTTCACTTTTAGAGGTGTAAACTCCTATAGTATGTAGTTTGTGGATTTCCCTTACTTTAAGGTTAAATAGGGGTGTATTCCCTTTTGTTGGTTAATTCAAAAGTAGACAAAGGGAAAGTTAATCCTATCTTCACAATGGGAAGATGATTCTTATAACTCCTAAGAACTTTATCATTATTAGGGCAGTTAGAAGGAGTATACATAGACAGAGGGCAAGTGTGACAGTTGAATATAGTGGGATGAAATCTAAAAAAAAAAACAATTAAGACATGAGAAAGAGCAATGCATTGAGAGGAGGGAGAAGGGAAAAATAGAATGGGGTAAATTATTACACATAAAAGAGAAGAATGAGGGGAAGATGGGAGAAGTTGGGAATGGAGCACATGAATCTTTCTCTCATCTGAATTGGCTCAATGAGGGAAGAGCATGCTCAATCATTTAGGTATAGAAATTTGTCTTACCCTACAAGAAAATAGAAAGGGACAGGGATAAGAGAATGGGAGGTGGAGCTGTTAGAAAAGAGGGCAAACTGGGTGAGGTGACAAGCATAAACTAAATAGGGGTGATCAGAAATAAAATACAAAGGAGAGTCAAATGTATAAGAATACAAATCATTCCTCAACTGATAACTGGTCAAATTATATAAATGGGCAGTTATCAGATAAAGTAATTAAAGCTTTCAATAATCATGCCAAAAATGATCTAAGTCACTATTAATTAGAGATGCATATTAAAACAACTCTGAGGTACCACCCCACATCTATCAGATTGACTATTATGACAGAAAAGGAAAATGACAAAACTTGGAGGGAATGTGGGAAAATTAACACACTAATTTACTGTTGAGGGAGTTGCGAGCTGATTCAGCTATTCAGGAGAGCAATTTGAACCTATGCTCAAAGAGCTATTGTGAATTTTAAATTTCCTCCATCTTGCTTGGTCTAGCACCCAAGAATGTGCACACCCACACTATACGGGCATGTGCTATTTAATGACAAATCAGAAATAACTAACTTCCCCTCTGGGCTGTCCCAAGCCAAGCTTGAGCCACCATTGGCACATGTGAGGTGCAGGAAGTGAGGTAGAGAACAGTCTCTGGAGTTCACTCACTTCCTGTGGACAGAGGCTAGACTCAGTTTGATGCTGGAGCTCGAGCTGGGAGGAGGCCTGCAGACAGCTTTCCTTCAAATCGGTCATGTGAGTGAAAGGACTGACTCCCTTCCATGCCTTGGCCCTCCAAGGCCTAAAACTCCCTCTGACTCTGCCAGGAGGTTGAGTTAACCTCTTCCTTCTCTCCATCTTTCTTTCTCTCCCTCTAATAATTTCTTACTCCCATTGTAATTAAATTATCATAAAACTCCATTCTGACTTGAGTGTTTCATTTAGGAATTTCATAAGTGAATTCCTTGACGACCTTAAATTAATATATATCGGTCTTTAAAGGTGACTTCCATATCACAGTTTGGCTGACCACGAAGCCTTAACAAGTCCCCTGAAAAACAAAAAAAATTCCTGAATTTTCTTGCCTCATACTCTATTTCCTCCTCATTCAGTCAGTCCTTTTAACAGCTAACTCAGCTTGAAGACACAGCTGCTAGAACAGGTGAGTATAAAACACTTTTTCTCTCTTCTCTTTTCGCCTTCAGTTAAATTGGAATCAGCAGTTTTTTCTTTTTAATCTTAAGGGGCAGCTGGGTGGCTCAGTGGATTGAGAGCCAGGTCTAGAAATGGAAGGTCCTAGGTTCAAAATCTGACCTCAGATACTTCCCAGCTGTGTGACTCTGACAGCTAAATAGAGAGCTAAATCAAGTTGGCTGACCCTTGTTGATTAGCAGGGAGGAAACTCTGGGAAATGGAGCCCTTGCTTTATTCTCTCACAACAAAAACAGCCAGACCACCAGAGTAAAGGTAGTGATCCAACTTAAAGCCCATTTTCCTGCTTTCCAGCCCCTATAGTTTTAAAAAAAGCTTTGCTCAAGGAGAATAGCACATGGTCCTAGCAGTTTTAGCCTGAGGGCTAAGGAAAGATCACTTGGGACCACTCCCATATACACTTTTAAAAAGAAGGAGTCTTAGCTTTAACCCCTTTTTTTATGGCCTTTTCACTTGTAACCTCTCCCAAATTTACTTTTCAAAAAAGCCCTGCCCTTAGGCACAATGCTTTGTTTTGACTCCTCTCTCATTTGTGACCCCTCCCGGACTTTTACAGAGAGCTCAGTCCCACCCAAAAAGCCTAACCTAAGAGAAAAGAAAGGAGAATTTATAACAGAATAAGAACCTTGGCAGCAGGCAGGAAGGAGAACCACCTACTGACAAGAGGAAATTTAAAATTCACAATCCCCCCTGATGATGATTGGGGGACTAGTCTCCCCAATTGATCACTAAACATAAGCATCCTGCACCTCAAAAAATTCTAACTTCAGGTGTATACAAAAATTTACCCTCTAAGAGCAACACTACAATAATTGCAGGCAAGGGGAAATAGAGGAGAGAGAGAGACAGCAAAACCAATGTTTTGCTGAGCGTATTGACAAAAGCCAATTAGGGGGCAGTCCCCTTTGGCATAAGAGTGTACATTCAAAATAAATGTTCAATCAACTTTCAGTTCAATCAACTGCACCCCAAGGTTCATTCTGGATCTTCCTGTAGTGTAAGAGTTTAGATATCTTTCTGCAAACAGTTCATTCTCTGGACTCAGTTAGTTAGCAAGCTTTTTCTCTGAAGATCTATCTCGAACAAAATTTAAATCTTGGATTTTATGAAAATACAATCCCCCCTGAAGAAAGTGTCAGAAAAAAAAAAAACACCCAGTCCAGCTGAGGATGCAAGGTTTAGTTATGGGGGTGTGTGAGTCAATTCAAAAGAAAACAAAAACAAAAATGAAAACAAAATCAAAACACAAAAAAAACAAAAGAAAAAGGGAAAAAATTAATAAAAGCAGGGAAATGTAAAAATATTATTATTTTAATTGCAAAGTTTAAATTCCTTTTGAGAAGTATTTTAGGTTGAGAAACATGCTACCTATCCAAATCCAGAAACTGAACTGTTTGGAGAAGACACCATAATGATGCCTCCAGACCACAAGCTGCACGAGAAGGTCAAGAATGAACTTTGGGTGTCGATTGAACATTTATTTGTATGTATACTTTCATGCCAAAGGGGATTGCCCCCAACTGGTTTTTTGTCAATGTGTCTAGCAATTATTGGTTTTGTTCTTTTTTTCTCTTATCCTCAAATTATTGTAATCTTTAAGTTGATTATGTTTTCATGATCCTTTTGGGGAAAACTTTTCCCAAATGATCAAATGGAGAAATGTAAAAATGGAGATTTGAGCCCCGGACTTCAATCCCCAGAAGTCCTTGGCAGTTCCCAGAATCCCACTTGAATTCCCACCTGGGCCAAGAACAGAAATTGTATTTAAGCTGATTCTCTGCCTACTTTGGCTCTCTCTCGGCTTCCACTTCTAGAGACAGGCAGCTCTCTACCAGGCAGCCAAAACATAGATTGGACGTGCTTTCATATTTGGTATTTTCTTTATTTCTTAAGATTTAATAAACCTCATAAAAATGTAATACTTTTAGCAGAGAAACTAAATATTAATTATAACAATATTAAACAGTGTGTACCCTTTGACCTGGCAATACCATTACTAGGATTGTAATCCAAAGAGGTAAAACGAAAGGGAAGGACCTATATATACAAAAATATTAAAGTAGCTCTTTATGCTGGGGCAAAGAATTATAAATTGAGAGTATTCCCATCATTTGGGGAATGGCTAAGTTATTGTATATGATTGTAATGAAATACTATTGTTGTATAAGAAATGAAGAGCAAGAAGAGTTCAGAATAACCTAAAAAACTTAGTGAACCAGAGTAAAATAAGCAGAAACAGAACAACATTATACCCAGTGACAGGAATACTATACAATAAACAACTATGAATAAATTAGTTATTCTCAGCAATATAATGATCCAAAACGATCTCAAAAGACTCATGATTAAAAAAAATGTCATCTCCTTCTAGAGAAAGAACTAATGGAGTCTAAATCCAGACCAAAACAAACTTTTTTCACTTCCTTAATTTTTTCAGTTTCCTTCCACAAAGTGATTAATATGGAAAAACATTTTACATAATTGCATATGTAAAATCCATATGAGATTGCTTACCATCTCCTTGGAGTATTGGGGAGGAAGATAATTTGAGACTCAAAATTCTTTGAAAAATGTTGAAAACTGGTTTTTTATACATAATTAGGGTAATTTTTTCATTTAATTAAAAAATTTTTAAAGTAAAGATTAGCTTGGGGTGCCAGTGAGAGGTTCTATTACATATATCTACCTAACCTGTCAACTGTAAATCCTTGAATGCAAAGATTTCCTCTTTCCTTCCTTCCTTCCTTCCTTCCTTCCTTCCTTCCTTCCTTCCTTCCTTCCTTCCTTCCTTCCTTCCTTCCTTCCTTCCTTCCTCCCTCCCTCCCTCCCTCCCTCCCTCCCTCCCTCCCTTCTTTCCTTCCTTCCTTCCTTCCTTCCCCTCTCCCTTCCTTCCCCCTTCCTTCTTTCCTATCTTCCTCCCTCCCTTCCTTCCTTCTTCTCTTCCTTCTTTCCTCTTCACTTCCTTCCTCTCTCATTCTCTATATTTCTGCCTTCCTCCTTCCTTTTCTTTCTCTTCCTTCCTTCCCTCTGTCCCTACTTTCCCTAGCACCCAAGCACAGTGACTGGCACATAGTAGGTGCTTAACAAATCTTATAGATTGAGTGATTGATTGAAGTATATAAAATAAGTGTGTGCAAAATAGCTACAAAATTACTATCATTTTGGAGGGGGGAGGCATTAGCTACAGAGATAGGAGGTAGTGTTTGAACTGAGCTCTGAAGAAAATGAATGATTCTCAAATAAGGAGGTGAAGAAGGAGTGTATTTCAAGCAGGAATGACAACTTGTACAGAGGTACAGAGACAGAAGGTGGAAGGTGGACAGAATAACAAGAACTCAACTTAAGAGTGCTTGAAGGGAAGCAATGTATAATACAACCGAAACAGACCACTGGAGCCAAGCTGTGAGTGACTTTGAATGCCAAACAGGGTTGGTGTTTTATTCTAGAGACAAAAGGGAGTCACAGGAGTTCATTGAGAAGAGGAGAAACATAGTCATGTGTCGAAGGAATAACATCTGTGTGGAGGAGTGATTATAGAGGTGAGAGACTAAGAAGAAGCCATTATAATGGAGATGAGGACCTGACCTAGGATGGTGGCTACAGGAATGAAGAGAAGGGGATACACGAATTTAACCCTAAATTCAAGAAGAATCTTCCCATCAAGAATAGGTGAGCTAGGAGGAGTCTGAACTGGAGTGCTCCTCAGTGATCACTGAGACCAGACTTCTCATTTTGCAAGGGAGAAAATGAAAGCCCCAGAAGGCAAAATTGTCCAAAATGTCCATATTGGATCCGTAGTAACTGAGTTATTGGGATCAAGGGGCTATATCCCAGGTCTCCCATTTCTCAGTGCGAAGCTCTTTCCCCTACTTATAACTACTCTTATTCATGGCTCTTTGGGTTTCTGTTCCTTGGTTCACACTAGATGATTCTAAAACTCTTGAATTGTCTCTCCTCTAAATCTTATCCCTGAATGCATGGAGTTGGGTGGTACAGCAGATAAAGAACTGAACTTGGAGTCAGGAAGACATGAGTTCAAATCCATACTTGGACACTTACTAGGTGTATGATGCTGGCCAAGTCCTGTTTATCTCCATTTTTTCAACTGTAAAATAACAACACCAATTTTCCAGAGTTCTTGTGAAGCTCAAAGGAGATGTGTAAAGCATTTGATTCAGTGCCTTGTTCAGCTATTATTATTCTTTAACATCGATTTATCTAGACATGTACTAGACCCAGCTAGTACTGGCTCACAATAGTTAATAATTAAATTTTCAGAAAACAGCAAATGCTATAAATCAGTACTTGATTTATTGTTTTGGTGATTGCCTCAACTTTAAAAAGTGATAGAGAAGATGAAAACTTCTTCCTCTCCTGTCCTTGAATCTGTCATTTGAATTCAAATTCAGATCTTCATCCTTGGATCTATCAACGACTGGTGGATACTATCTCACAGAATCATATGTAATAGGATCATAGATTAAGAGCTAGAAGGGAACTTCAAACCTCATTAGCCCAAATCACTCATTTTATAGATGAGACCCAGAGAGGTTAATTGGCTTTCCTGACTCTAAGTGCTGGATACAGGATTTGAACTTGGGGCTTCCCAGTTCCAGGTCCAGTGCTCTGTACTACATGATGCCTAGCACTAAAGTTGGCATTTTAAGGAGAGGATCAATTCAGTTCACCCTTTTTTTTCTTCTCAATATACAATAGCCTAAGAAGAGGTCACGCTGGAGGGAAATGAATAGAACTAAGAGAGCATTATGTACAGTTCCAGATTTAATATTTGAAGAACAATATTAATATTCACTTCCAAAGGATGAACTGAAAAATGGAAATGTGAAAGAAATTATGGATATATATATGTATATGTATACACACACACACACATACCCTTTTGCTCAATAATGCCTTCTGTGGTATGGGGAGGGGAGGGTTGAAATACCTGGAAATAAATTCTATTAATACATTTTTAAAAAAAAGAAGTTAGACCTTATGCCCAAAGGGCTTTAAAAGGCTGTCTGCCCTTTGATCTAGCCATAGCCGTGCTGGGGTTTTATTTATTTAATTAATTCAGAATATTTTTCCATGGGAAAATTTTCTAAATTAATTAATTAAATAAAATATTTCAAATTAAAAAAAAAGTTAGACCATGTTAAATCTGCAGCAGGCGTTCCTCTAAAGGTTTACCTTGTGGAAGAGGGGTTCTTTTTCTCTCTCCATCTGTCCATTGCATTTGCACTGATGTACCTATTCTTTCTTCATTTCCACCTCACAGAATCCCTGTCTATCTTCAAGACTTAACTGAAATATCATCTTCTATATAAAGTCTTTTCTGATTCTCTCAAATGTTCATGCCCACCTTATTCCTTATCCACCTGGTATTTCTTGGTCTCTGTTCTCTTTATATTGATTTTCTGTTGACTTATTGTCTCCTCTGGAGATTAGAGATTGTTTCTTTGTCTAACACAATGCCCAGAATACAACTTTGTTATTGAGTTGTTTTCGGTCCTGCCTGACTCTATGATCCTATCTGAGATTTGTGGTAGAGGCATGGAGAGACAGAGGACTTGTTCCGTTTGGAACCTTCTTCTTGATTGACAGGCAGGTCCCCAGCCTTGTTTCTTGCATCTTGGCTCATAAGTCCTCTCTCTCTCCATGCCTCTACCACAGATTTTCTTGGCAAAGATACTGGAGGGCTTTAACATTTCCTTTCCCAGTTCCTTTTATAGATGAGGAAACTGAGGCAAACAAGGTTGCACAGATAAGTGTTTGAGACTAGATTTGAACTCAGGAAGATGACTTTTCCCAACTCCATGCCCAGCACTCTATCCACTGAGCCACCTAGCTGCCCTGAAATCGAGTAAGTAATGATTGCTGGTGAATGAATTCATTGATGAGAATAGTTCCCTCTCCCGGCCAGGTGGTCCACTATTGAGCCACATGGAGCAAGACATATAGAATTGGCTTGATAAAAAAATAAAACAAATAGCTCTTTGCTTCTGGGATAACATGGAATCAATCTTTCCCTCCCTCTTTCTAAAGACACTTACAGATAGTTTTGTTTTCATTAACACTGGCATAAGCCAGGTTCATCACTCTAGTCTCCAAAGAGACATTGCCTCATTGGAAAGCAAGAGTCAGACCCACCTTCCTTAGAATGATTTCCACGGGGGAAACATGTAGACAAAGCAAGAGAAATAGACTAGGTCGTTTGGCTCAGATGGTCCAGACTGAGCTGGGCAGCAGTTGTCCAGCATCCTCCCCCACATGATGCTGGAGAGAGATGTCTGGTCAAGGATATTGTTATCCCTGATTATCAGGAAGGAGGGAGGGAAGACAAGGGAATAAAACAAAATATGGATTAAAGGGAGAAAGCAAGAGGATTGGGAAAGATTAAAGAGGTGAGTGGGAGGGCAAAGGATGCTGATCTTCTGGAGAGAGAGCTCTCTCTCTCTGGAGTTCCAATCCCTACACACACACACACACACACACACACACACACACACACACACACACACACACCAATAAGCTGCTCTGATTATTCATTTCCCTCCCCTCCTTCAGCCCCCAGGATGAATCCATGAAACCCAGCATCTCATGCTTCAAAAAGTCCCAGATGGAATGGCATACTTTGGTGAGTTCTGGCCAGCAAATTACACAATTTCAACATGTTCAATCAATAATGTTCTCCTGCCATCCCAGGCCCTCCTAACAAGGAGAGTCTTGGGTGAAAAGGAAGATCTTGATTCGGTTGCAGTTTTCTGGTAGGATCTGCCCCCTAGTTGGACCCTGTGGTCCCTTCCAGTTCTGTCCATTGATCCTTACACCTATACCACACACATCCCTTCAGGGTATTCTCACCTTTGGGGTTCAGAGGAGGACTTGAGTTACTCTCTATGGACTTAGCCAAGATTGCAGAGGCAGGGGGTTGTTTCCTGTCAGGATCTGGGATGCTCAGGAATGACCTATCTTGAAGGGACCATAAAATACAAGCTCTTTGAGGACAGGCACTATAGCATTTTGTTTTGTTTTTATCTTTGTATCCCCAGAATCTAATATATAGGAAGTGCTTGATATATGGATTGGACTTTTAAAAAATGATTTATATCCAATGGTGGACCTTCATTGAATGAAGCAGACAGATTACTCCATTCCATTTAAATTAAGTGTCAAGTGAGCAGTTGGATGGTGCGGTAATTAAAGTGCTAAGACTCATCTTTCTGAGTTCAAATCTGACCTCGGACAATTCCTAGCTGGGTGAGCCTGGGCAAGGCCCTTAATCCTATTAGCCTCCGTTGGCCACATCTGTCAAATGAGTTGGAGAAGGAAATGGCAAATCACTCCAGTATTTCTGCCAAGAGAACCCCAAATACCATCTGGGTGACCCCAGGTAAGTCATTTTACCCTGTTGGCCTCAGTTTACTCATCTGTCAAAATGAGTTGGAGAAGGAAATGGCAGATCACTCCAGGATCTCTGTCAGGAAGACCCCAAATGGGGCCACAAAGAGACAGATGCAACTGACATGCCTAAACAACAGTGCAGCCTATTGAAGTGGGTTTGGCTGGGGGTTTTCAGTGTATGAAGGTTCACAGGGAGTTTTCAATGAAAGATGATCAAAGGCAAGAGAGAAATTAGGAACAGCTTGCTGGCAGGGAAGAAAACAATCTTGGGGTCTCAATTTAATTCATCAAGCATTTATTAGACTCCTACTGTGTACTAGGCACTGAGGTTCGACTTGAAAATGTCATTATAATGTCCTTGCTGTGAGAGGGAAAGAGGGAGCTCTCCATCTCTAGAGGGTTCCAAGTGAAGGTCACATAACCCCTTGTCAGACATGGTGTAGAAAGGATTCCTTTTCAGATTCAAGCAAATGAGCTGGGCTCCTAGGGTCTCTTTAGAATTTTATAGTCTGTTGACTTGGAAACAATCACTTAATCTCCATTTCTCTTCCCTTCTCAGTTCTCCTCTCCCCTCCTTTCCCTTCTCTCTTCTCCTTTCATCTCCTGTCTTCTCCTCTCCTCCCTTCCCTTCCCCTCTTCTCCTCTTCTCCCTTCTCCTCTCTTCCTTCCCCTTCTCTCTTCTCCTTTCATTGTCTTTCTTCTCCTCTCCTCTTTCCCCTCCCTTCCTCTCCTCTTCTCTTCTTCTTTCTTTTTCTCCTCTCTCCTCTCCCCTCCCCTCCCCACTTCTCCTCTGTTCTCTGTTTTTCTTATTCTCTGTTCTTTGCTTTGTAGTCTCTGACCTGCATTGAAGAAAGCAGACAGTGATGGCTGGGCCCCCACTTGAGTCTCAGTGCTTCTTAAGCATTCCAGTCCTCATCAGCTCCTTTTCCCAGCTCCTGTATTCACAACATCATTATTGAATTATGATAATATATGACCTAAGATTGTGAAGTCACCCCACCCCTGCCAATTACATTTATCCCAGGCAGCCCTCCAGAGAACCCATTTCGCTGCTGTCGGCAAAGTCTTGGGTGACCTCCTCATGTCCCTCCACTCAAGAGAAAAACTTGGGGGCCTGTCCCAGTCACTCATCACAGCAGCTGCTTGGGAGAGGTCTCTGTGCCCTGTCACTGGAGCCTACACAGAGAGGCAGGATAGGGACATTCACACCACAAGTTTAGCAACAGGGACCACGAGGAGGCAGAGGCTGTGGATTCCAAGAATGGAATGGAAGGATGGGCTGATGGGGCAGGAAGATGTCAGAAGGAAGCTGTCAGGCAGGGCTGCCTTAAATATAACTTCATGGTTTTGGCTCTCTTGACTTCTTCCCTTCCCCATCCCATAAAGAGGCTAAGCCTTTCCTTGCCCTTGCAAAATGCAACAAAGAAGATAGACCAGCCCCCTTTCCAGGGCTTGATAACAAGCAATAGGACTTGTGGGGGAAAGCCAAGTCAAAAACTTGCTCCTCAAAGAGAGGGCACGACCATCGTCTCTGCCCTAGAAGTCACGAGAAGCTCTCAGAAGAAATCACAGGGTCGGAGCTGGGGACCCTGGAGCATCTCACATAGCATCAGCAGTCTGGTCATGCTTGGGCTCTGCCTTAGACAATGATCCAGGATGAAAGGAGACTCAAGAGAGGCAGGAGCCGTGACATGTCATGAGACTGAGCTCTGACTGCTAGAGACCTTGGAGAACATCTAATCCCACTTGATCATTTGACAGATGAGGAAACTGAGTCCCAGAGAGATTGGAATGGACTTGTAGTCTCAAACAAAGTTAGATTACAGGGAATAGGGTGACAGATTTCAAACAGTAAGAGGCTTTAGAGATTACTGAGTACAGGGCTTCTTGGCATTTTCTGGGTCCTGGACTCCCTTTGGCAATTTCGTAAAGCCTCTGGATCCCCTCTCAGAATCATGTTTGGATAGGCATTAAATAAAATAGAGAGAATTACAAAGGAAATGAATTCTATTGAAATATAGCTATCAAAATATTTTTAAAAACAAGCTCAAGGACTCCAGGCTACTAGAACACCCAATCTAGTCCTCCCCTCCTCATTTTAGAGGAGAAATCTGAAGCCCAGAGAGTAACCTGCCCAAGGTCAAACAAGTAAAAGTAACCCAACTGGAAACCGGACTCAGATGCTGTGACTCCAAGTCTAGTGCTTTTTCCATCATACCACGATGCCTCCCTTAAACAAAATCATGTCCATTCATTTGTTCATTCAAGGAGAATTCATTCAAAGCCCCTGGCAGAATGGATGGAGAGTAGTTTGTTCCAATGGTCATGAAGGTGGCTGAAACAGTGAAGATGCCAAGGTCACCCACTGCATCCCAGGCCATCAGCAGGCATCCTGACTTTTGTCCTGCCACTGGACTTCAATGACTGGAAGAGAGACTGAGGCTGATGGCTTTGTGTAACTCTGCCTCACTGAAATGCAATTTACATCCAAGGAAAACATCATCCCAGGATACCAGTGAAAAACAAAGGAGAACAAACAAAAACAAAAGAACAATATCAGAGGCACCACTTGGTGTAGTGGAGAGAGTTTGGGACATGGAGTCAGGAAGATCAGGTTTCAAATTCCTCCTCTGACACTTCTCAGCTCTATGTGACCATCGGCAGTCACTTAAACTCTCTCCTTCCTTCTTTATAAAATGTATTGGAAGACCTCTAAGATCCCTTCTAGCTCTAAGTCTATGATCTTGTACAAAAACCAGAAACTTAGATCAGACAGATATGGGATACAAAGTTTAACTAAGACCCAGCCCCCAACCTTATTTAGTAAGAAAGTAAGACATAAATTCAGATCCCAGGAGCATGCTGTGTTATGTTCCTCTGATAGCCTGGATGGTCTTGGGCAAGATATGTAATTTCCATGGGGCTCTATAAAGTGAAGGTGTTAAGGGAGCAGCTGGGTGGTTCAGTGGATTGAGAGTCAGGCCTAGAGATGGAAAGTCCTGGGTTCAAATCTGGCCTCAGACACTTCCCAGCTGTGTGACCCTGGGCAAGTCACTTAACCCCCATTGCCTAGTGTGACAAGGAAATCACTTTAAAAGACTGATATATATTAATTTAAGGTCGCCAAGGAATTCAGCTATGTAATTAAATGAAACTCAAGTCAGCAGTCAACCTTTTATGGAGTTTTTAATTACAAACAGGAGGAGGAAAGGTGAGAGAGAGAGAGAGAGAGAGAGAGAGAGAGAGAGAGAGAGAGAGAGAGAGAGAGAGAGAGAGAGAGAGAGAGAGAAAGAGAGAGAGAAAGAGAAAGAAAAAGGGGAGAGAAGGGAATAGGGCTTAAATACCCCCTCTGTTTAGGCTGGGCCAAAAGGCCCAAGCCCTTAGATAGCTGAGGCAAAGAAAAGAGATCAGTCCCTATCACTCACATGACCAAAATGGAGAAACAGTCTCAGGGGCCTCCACCTTCAGCTTCCTTCAGAGCAAGCTTCTCAGA
This sequence comes from Monodelphis domestica, assembly GCF_027887165.1. Lineage (NCBI taxonomy): Eukaryota > Metazoa > Chordata > Mammalia > Didelphimorphia > Didelphidae > Monodelphis > Monodelphis domestica. Next base: position 29,724,771 of record NC_077229.1, read on the forward strand.
GCACAACCTCTCAGAGCAAAACCTCTCCAACCCACCTTCAGTCCTCAGACCCCGCTATCTTTAAGGAAACCATCCAAGTTCCCTCCCCTCAGTTCTCACATCTACCAATCACTGTCCATGTCTTCCCTGTGCCAATGGTGGCTCTAGCTTAACCCAGGACCGCTCAAAGGTCTGTGGCTTTGCACATGTCTGTTGAAGGTCATATTCTCAAATAATTAAATCTTGATCCTTTGCTGCAGCCCTTCCTAAATCCTGTTACCCTGAGCAGGGTGGAGATTGGAAGTTCCAAGACCTGGTTCTGTCATTCCAAGTATCTCTATTGTATCAATTCTAAAATCAATCATGACTCAAAGAACTTCCTGTTCTATGCTTAAGCATAGGTCAAAGCCCTTTCCATTGTTCAGCAAAAGGTTTCTGTCCTAAAGTAATCTTAAGTAGGGAGGAGAAGGACCCTCCCATGCCAAGGGGGTTCACATTCCAATAGACTATCAGTAGGAAATTTTTCAAGTATGAAATTTCCCAATGGTGAAATATCCAACATTTATAAGTCTAAGAAATTTTAAGGTTTACACTAGCCCTTCCCACTCTTCTGCCTTGGAGCCAATACACAGTACTGATTCTAAGATGGAAGGTAAGGGTTTAAAAAAAAAAGTGAAGGTGTTAGACTATGTGAATTATAAGATCCCTTCCAGCTCTCAAATTCTGTGCTTCTATGGCAAATGCTATAGAGAAGTAAAAACTAAGGTTTTGGTGAACTCCCAGAAGAAAAGTCCTTAGGAATAGGGTTGAGTGGCTCTTCCATTGTCCCAAAGGTAGAAAGGAAGAAAGCTGAGGTATAAACTCAAAGTATGAAAACCACATTGTTTCAGGTTCAAGAGAAATCATTCAGCATTAATCCATGTCCCCCAAAAGTATTTCGTTTATCATACTCCTGACAGGTGATCCTATCCTCAGCAGTCTTTGTTCAAAGACTTTACAGTAGCTAGGGGGTATCATAACACATAGAAGGCTGAATGTGGAGTTAGAAAGCCCTGAGTTCAAATTCGACCTTGAACACTAAAGATGTCATACTGGGCAAGTCACTTAACCCCTATCTACCTCAATTTCCTCAACCATAAAATGGGATTAATAACAGCACGTGCCTCCCAGAATTGCTGTCAGGACTAAATGCAATAATATCTATAAAATACATAGCACAGTGTCTAGCACATAGTAGGTGATATATAATTACATTCCAACTTTGAGGCAGCTCTTATTGTTGGAAAAATTTTTTAATTTGGAAGTTTTTATTTAACTAATTAATTTGGAATATTTTTCCATGGTTACAAGATTCATATTCTTTCCCTCACCTCCCCCTAATCCCCTCCCAAAACCGACATGCAATTCCACTGGGTTTTACATGTGTCGTTGACCAAGATCTATTTCCATATTATTGATATTTGCACTAGGGTGATCCTTTAGAGTCTACATCCCCAATCATATCCCCATTGACCCATGTGATCAGATAGTTGTTTTCTTATGTGTTTCTGCTCCCACAGTTCTTTCTCTGGATGTGAATAGCTTCTTTCTCATAAGTTCCTCAGAATTGTCCTGGATCATTGCATTGCTGCTAGTAGAGAAGCCCATTGTGTTCTATTGTGCCACAGTGTATCCATCTCTGTGTACAATGTTCTCCTGCATCACTTCCTGGAGGTCGTTCCAGTTCACATGGAATCCCTCCAGTTCATTATTCCTTTGAGCATAATAGTATTCCATCACCAACAGATAACACAATTTGTTCAGCCATTCCCCAATTGAAGGGCATCCTCTCATTTGGAAAAAAAAAATTTTTTTCAAGAGATTTAGAGTGGAAGGAACCATACAAGTCATCTAATTCAACCCACACTTTCTCTGTGGGGGAAGGAAATGGCCAACCACTCCAATATCCTTGCCAAGAGAAACCCTAAAAAAGGCCACAAAAAGTCAGACACGACTGGAAAATGACTAAACAACAACAAATAAGACTTTTTACCTTTTTCCCAATTAAATTTCACCTGATTAAACCCAACCCAATTTTCTATTCTGTCAACAACTTTTTGGATGATAATTCTGTTAACATCCAGGGTATAAACTATCATCCTTAACTTTGCGTCATGGACAAATCTGCTTAGCATGTCATCCAAATCATGCATAATGAGGCATCCAAGTGACCTAGTGGATAGAGCCTGGATTTGGAATGAAAAAGAAATGCTGTAGACATTGCTAGCCATGTGACTCTGGGCAAACTGCTTGCCCTTTCTCTGCCTCAGTTTATTTGACTGAAAAATGAGGGTTTTACTAGCACACATCTCATGGGGCTGTTGTAATGATCATGTAATGTAATGAAATAAAATGGTTCAAGTGCTTTGCAATACATAAAGTACTATATAAATGATGGTGGTGATTATTATTATTATTATTGAGCAGTACCAGGCCAGGTCAAGACCTGTGGGGCATGCCCCCAGAGCCCTCCTTCAAAATGAACATCAAAGTCTTCCTGACCAAAGCTGTTGAACAATTCCCCAAACCATTTAATTGTCCTGTCTTCCAGCACACATTTCTCCATCATTTGCACGAGACTTTATCAGAACATTTGCTGAATTCATAGCAAATGATTTCTACCATTCCTTTGACAGAACACTTTGTGAACCCTGTTAAAAAAAAGGAAATGAGAAGAGCAACTAGGTGACTCAGTGGATGGAGCCCTAGGCTTAGAGACATGAGGTCCTGGGTTCAAATTTGGCCTCAGATACTTCCTAGTGGTGTGACCTTGGAAAAGTCACTTAACCCCTACTGCCTAACTCTTACCTCTCTTCTGCCTTGGAACCAATAGTTAGTATTAATTCTAAAATAGAAGGTAAGAGTCTAAAGGAAAAAGGAAATGAGGTTAGTCCCTCATGACCCAGCCTTGGTAAAGATATGCTGCCTCATTGCAAGAACAGGTTTCTTTCCTAAATTTTCATGAGCCATTTAAAAAATGATCCTTTCTAGATTTTTTTCCAGGAATTGAGGTCACTGCCCATTAGTTGGAGAGTCTATTTTTCTCCATCCCTCTTTTTAAAAAAATAGTTGCCATTCTCTGGTCCTGAATCACACCTCCCATTTCCCACAATCATTCAAATATTAAAGACAGTGGCTTAGCAAACAATCTGCCAGTTCTTTCCGTGTCTGGGGACATAGTTGTCTGGCCTTGGTGAATTGAATACAGCAAGGGCAGCTACATGGTCTCTTCTGATTTCAGGTATCAACTCCTTCTTAATTCTTTTAGATCTGCTCTTAAAGTCAAAATTATCAAGATCACTGCCTCCTCTCTCTTATCCTGAATAGCAGCCTTATTCCTTTGCAGATCTTTTTCTTTCCCCCTCATATAGCATCAAAAAGAAATCTTTAACTGCTTTCTCCCATCTGACTTGATTTTGATTTTTAGTATTCCTGAGTGGATCTTAAAGGGTGCACTTCTCTTTCCTGGCCTTACTTCCATTTTCAGTGCATATCTTCTTAAAATCGAAAGTTGATTAGAGAGGTCCCTGTGCATCCTCAACAGCCTCTTTGGAACAAATAGGTTTCTACTCGTCCTCCTATGTGGCATAGTGGATAGGCATTGTTGAGCCTGGAGTCAGAAAGAACTTAGTTCAAATCCAACCTCAAACATTTATTAGTTGTATGACCCTGAGCAAGTCACTTAACCTCAGTTGATCTCAGTTTCCTCAGCTAGTTGACACACTGCATAGAGCACTAGATCTGGAATCAGAAAGATCTGAGTTCCAATCCAGCCTCCAACTCTTAGTCAGTATGTGACCCTGGGCAACCTCATTTATCTTCAGTTTCCTCTTCTGTAAAATTGGGATAATAATAACACTTGTCTCCTAAGGTAATATTTGCAAAGGACTTGGCACAGTGTCTGGCATATAATAGATCCTATGTAAATTGTCTTGAGTCCTGAGGAGAAAGTCCCTTCAATAAACAGATCTCCCATGGTTCCATGATGTAAGGAGTCCAAAGGAGAAGGTCCCTGGTAGCATTAAAAACCAGTGTAGAGGTGATAGGGATTGTTCACAATGAGACTAGACCTTCTGTCTGGGCAGCTGGGGGTGCTATAATACACAGAGTCCTGGAGTAAGAGACTCATTTTTCTGAGATCAAATCCAGCCTTAGATATTTACTAGCTGTGCAATCCTGGACAAATGTAATTCTGCCTACCTCAAAATTCCTCACCTATAAAACAAGCTGGGGGGGCTCAGTGGATTGAGAGCCAGGCCTAGAGATGGGAGGTCCTGGGTTCAAATCTGGCCTCAGACACTTCCCAGCTGTGTGACCCCGGGCAAGTCTTCTGCCTTGGAGCCAATACACAGTATTGACTCCAAGACAGAAGGTGAGAGTTTAAAAAAAAACACAAGCTGGAGAAGAGAATGGCAAACTACTCTATTATATTTTCTAAGAAAATCCCAAAAGGCATCACAAAGAGTTGGATACAACTTTAACTGTAGGAGACCAGAGTCCTCATCATCCCTGAGTCATAGAAGCAAAACCACAGGGCTGGAAGCAACCATAGAGGACATCCAATCCAACTTCCTCATTTTACACATGAGAAAATGGAGGAAGGAGCATAAAGGTATGGCAGCTTGCCCAAGGTCATACAAGTAACTGAGTCAGGATTCCAACTCAAGCTGCAAGTTCTTTGCTTTATCTATTGCATCATATGACCACCATGTTTATTTTGACCACTTGACAGATGAAGAAACCAAGGCTCAGAGAAGTTCATGAGCTCTGATCTAGGGCTGAAGACACCTCAGAATTCATCTTGTTCAATCCCTTATTTCACAGATGAAGAAACTGAGACCAGAGATATTGGCCCCGGTTACACAGACAGTGTCAGAGAGAGGATTTGAATACACATCCTCTGATTCCAAAGTCATTTCTTTTCCTACCCAAACAGACCTGCATTCATCTTCTTAGGACATTCTTTCTCATTCTATTTCTCCATCATTCTTTGTTGGTGGTAATAATGGAGAGACAAGTTTTAGCTGAAACCCTGAATGAAATCAGCAGCAACAGAGTGAGTTCCCACCTGCTACATAATTTGTCTTGGGCATGTAAACATTTCACTTCTGCTCATCGTTGTGGGTGGCCTTGGGGTTACAAGAATTATGCCTCCTCGTGCCAAGACATGGTGTAAACTGGGCGCCCATGCCATGGCTGTCTCAGTGTTGACTTTGATGAGTAAATGGAAAGATTACATGGTTTATGTAAACGAAAGACACGGCATCTCCTGGTAACATCTCCCCGGCAGATTAGTAAATTGAACACACAGGCGCAGATTGACTGAAATGTTCCCATCTGAATACACAATATAACTGCCATTTCTCTCATGACCTGGCATGTGTTAAAAATAAAAATTAGATCTTCAACCAAACCCCTACAGGCTCTTACTTTCAAAAGCGCAGGACGACTTACTGGTGGAACAGCGATGTTTAAAACAAAAACACTGACTGCAACCACCCTTTAGAAGGGAAAAGGTGGCCCAAAGTGGTCCAAGTTTTCATAGATTTGGGGGATCAGGAGTTTTTTTCCCCTTACGTGATAGGACCAAACCACAGAATTGGAAGGAACCATAGAAGATATCTAATCCAACTCCCTCATTTTACATATGAAAAATTGGAAGGGGCAGAGAGGTGTGGTGGCAGTTTCAGGGTGCGATTTGGTGGTCGTGGGGGCCCACATATGAATTTTCGGAGAGATGAAAATTCACTGAAGGTTGGGACTGTTTCATTTTTGTCATTATGTCTATCCCCAAGTGCTAATTATAGTATCTGGTACATAGTAGGCACTCAACTAATACTTAACATACTTTGTATTTCTGTGTGTGTGGTATATCCCTTCCTTTTGAATGTAAGCTCAGTGAGGTCAAGAATTATTTTCCTTTTGTCCTTCTATGCTCAGTGCCCAGCACAGTGCTTGGCACAAAGTGATAAATGCTTAACTCTTGATTAGACATTAGGGGCTGTTTCATTTTTGTCTTTGTCTCCTAAATGACTGGCACACAGGAGGTGCTTAATGCTTGGCACATTGAAGGCACTTAATAAATGTTTATTGATTGATTGATTCATTAATGAATTGAGCTCAGCTGAAGAGAAGATGCTTGGCCAGCCAGAAACTGACCACAAGTCCATTGGCCTGGAAAGCTGGTCCTTGGAATCTCATCAACAGAATGAGTCAGGTTTAGGGTTTCATGCTCTTAAAGAAAGCATCTTCATTAGGATGCAGCTGAATCTCTTCTTCCAGCTCTCCTTCCTTCTTCCTCTTCCTATTTCCCCTCCCCTCTCCAAACCAGAGCTCAATAAAACCTTTCCCAATCCCTGAGGCATTATACTCCAAAATTCACAAGGATCTCTTCTCTGACTTTTTGGATGACACCTGAAACAGGGAAGGCTTATCAGCTCAGCCAACAAGCAATACTTTTCTTTTCAAGCCCAGCTAGAAAAATGAGGTCCTACATGTTAGCAGACCAGGGTTATGTTCAACTGAAGATCTGGCCTTTAAGAAATATCTTTTATTCATGTCCCCAGTACATGGCATCTCAGCATTCCCGTCTTCCCTTTGTACTTGGAACCATCTGAGGCGAGACTGCATGATAAATATTTTACAGTCAGAGAGCATTCCTGTAACACTTGGATGGCGTGGAGTCATTTGAAAGTTGGTTCTCCCCCATGATTTGGAGATATTTGGAAGAAAAAATATATTCATATTGACCCTGGGGGGCTCTGCCAAGTTTATATGGAACATAGTTTACATGTAGTTCAAAATGAATTCCGGGTATTTGGACAGCGATCAGAGCTGTAACCAAGGTCTTGCCACTGGGGCTCTTCCTCAAGGCAATGAAATTTAGAGTGTGCACAAACTTAATACATGATGTTCTTCAGAAGCAGAGGCCATTTTAGTTAACTAATCTCCCACTCCACTTGGTTGAGCTTCTCTTAAATAATTCTTGTTCTATTTTCACATCATAAGTTACAAAGCTGACTTGAGGAGGATATATTTGGCCCTACTGCATAGGGGAGAGGAAGGGAGGGAGAAAAATGTTTGCCCCAATTATTAGAATTAAAAAAAAACTCACATTCTGTCTTAGTATCGATTCTAATGCAGAAGAGCAACAAGGGCTAAGCAATGGAGGTTGAGTGACTAATGACCTTGGACAAGTAATTCCATCTAACTGAGCCTCAGTTTCCTCATTGGTTATATGTAGACAATAATAGCATTAGAACCTTCCACCTGAACTAAGAGAATTCAAGGTAATAGAAGTAAAAATCTTTGCAAACCACTGAGCACTATATAAATGTCAATTAGCTTTATGAGCAGTCACCCAAATAAGAGTATCATCCAATTTAGAGCTGGGCTTGTTCATGCCACTCCCAGTTCTTGGAATGCCCTTCCTCACCCAAAGGATCAAAGAAATATAGGAGTTGGAAACCTCAAAGTCTATCTGACCAAACCCTGTTCTTTTACAAAGAAGCTCAGAGACATTGGTGGACCATGGACATAGCTGATCATTCTAGATGAAGCTAAGAAGAGGATAGAAACTAGCCCCAAGAATTCTTTGAGAAAGGGTGACCCCAGGAAAGGAAGTTCCTTCTACTAATTCAGGTCAGCATCCTCTCTGCCCTTTGGAGTCTTAGAGTTGCCTAGGGATTCTAAGAGGTTAAAGGACTTGCCCAACCATTATGCTTCAGGGGTAGAACTTGGACCCAAGTCTTCACGGAATAGGGGATAATCCTAGACACACCATTTTCAGAAAAACCTGGTGAAACCAGAGAGTTTCCAGATGAATGCAACCAAACTAGTAAAGGAATTGTCGATGTTTAACCAGGAGAATGTATTGTATTCCCTCTTTACTCTGGCTTTTAACTCTTTAGTTATTATTAATAAATCTTATAAATATGACACGTGGAGCATTGGATATTAATTTTAAAATCTACTAGAAGGAAAGACTTGAGGTGATGATCATTGTCTTCAAGGAGGCAATTAGATGATTCGGTGAATAGATCACTGGAACTTGGAATCAGGAAATTTTGTTGTTGTTGAGTAGTTTTTCAGTTGCATCTGACTCTCCATGACCCCACTTGGGATTTTCTTGGCAAAAACCCTGGAGGGATTTGCTATTTCCTTCTCCAGCTCATTTTACAGAGGAGGAAACTTAGACAAATAGAGTTAAATGACTTGCCCAGAGTCACACGACTGGTAAGTGTCTAAGGCCAGATTTGAACTTGAAAAAAGTTAGAGTCAGGAAGGCCTGAGTTCAAATTCTGATTTTCAGGTACTTACTGACTATGTGATTCTGGGCAAGTCACTTAACCGTGGTCAGCCTCAGTTTCCTCATCTGTAAAGTGGAGATAATAATAGGATCAACTTCATAGAGACTTTGTCATGATCAAATGAGATAATATATGTACAAATGGACTTCAAAGTGCTTTATAAACTTTAGTCAAAGCTATGTGAAGGTCAATCAGGTGGAACATGGATTAGAACTGTTTGGCTAAAGAGGGCAGAATTTGGAATTCACAGAAGTCACAGGGACAAGAGGCTTAATAGAGGGAAAACTCTCTAAGGTTGAGAGCTGGGCTAGAGTGGAAGGGATTGCCTCTGGAGGTGGTGGGCTCCTGCTTATGGAAGGGTCTTCCAGAAGAGGCTGGGTGGCTATTCTCTACATCCCTTGGAGAGTGCATTCTTATTCAAGCACAGATTGAACTAGGTGGCCTCCAGTTCCCTTCCAGCTCTGTCATTCTCTGATCTAATCCCACCACTGCCATTTTACAAAGCCTAAACTCAAATCTCCCCAATCAAAGTCTCCAAATAGACATGAGACTAGATGACCTCTAAGTCCCTTGGAACTCCCAATATGGGATCCCATGATCCTGTTCCATGAACCTCTTGGGGACTCAGTTTCCTCATTTAAAAAAATTGACCTCTCTGATCTCTAAGATTACTCCCTGCTCTAAATCTATGATCCCCGTCATTGCACATTGTGAAGACCAGGTTTTGCATGGAGGGAAGCCACTCAAGATCCCCAAACAAATAAATCATTGGCAAGATAGAGGGGGAGCATTTGAGATTTTCGGATTTCTCTATCAGGTCCCACACTCTTTGTTTCTATTTTCTATATGTGCTGGGTCAAAGATGGGGTTGTTTACAGCATCTTGGAACTCCTAGACATTTCAGAGCCAGATGTTTCCAGTTGTGATGGTCTGTGGAAATAGAAAACTGTCGCACTCACAACTCTGGCCGCTTTCAAGATAATGATGCAGTCTGTTCAGAGCAAGAGGGCCCTCAGCCTAGTGACAAGCACTAGGCTCACCTCCCCCAAAATATGAAGGGGGACAGGGGAGCAGCCTGAAGAGATTATGCAAATGTCTTCCAACAGCTGTGGAAAGCATGTTTCCTTGTATTTCCTTGTATTCTAATGAGGAAGCAGCCCCCTTGCTGGGCTGTGAAGCAGCAGCTGCATAGGAAGACAGGAAATAACATAAAGAATAGAAGATGACCTCATTGTCCCTTTCTAAGTCTTATCTCCCAACTGGCCCTCCTGCCCTTTCCCACCTCTGGGCTTTTGCTAGAGTTCTTCCTCAAGTTAGTATAGGGAGTAATGTTAAGCCCCCATTAGTGCGAATAATGAATCCCCCTGAAGTGGCTGCATTATTTCAAATTTGCCCTTCACATTTCCATTGGGTTGAAACAAATTATCATATTTATATCATATTATCATATTTATAACTTCAAATAGTGAGAATCAGAATACAAATGACCACTTTAGGGGAAATTCATTATTTGAAGTAATCTAGACCTAGCTATAATCTGAGTAATCTGGCCTCACTCTGAAATGTTCTCTCTCTCCCTCCCTGCCTCTCTCTGTCTCTCTCTATCTCTCTCTGTCTCTCTGTCTCTCTCTCTCTCTGTCTCTCTCTTCCTCTCTCCCTCCCTCCCTCTTTCTTCCTTTCTTCCTCTCTCCTTCTCTCCCTCCCTCTCTCTCTCCCCCCTCTCTTCTGTCTCCCCCTCTCTTCTGTCTCCCCCTCTCTCCATCCCTCCTTCTCTCTCTTTCTATCTCCTTCTCTCCCTTCCTCCCTCTTTCTCTCTTTCTCCCTCTCTCTGTCTCTGACTGTGTGTCTCTCTCTATCTCTCTGTCTCCCTCCCTCCCATCGTCTCTGTCTCTGTCTCTCTGTCTCTTTCTCTGTGTGTGTGTGTCTCTCTCTGTCTGTCTGTTTCTGTCTCTGTCTGTCTCTGTCTGTCTGTCTGTCTGTCTCTCTTTCTCTCTCTCTCTCTTTCTTTCTTACTTGCTCTCTCTCTCTCCCCTCTCCTCTCTCTTTCTCTGTCCCTCATATATATTATATATCTATACCTATATAAATATATATACACACATACCCCTGAAAGTTTGGGGGTCTCTTATTTTTTTAAATCCTTACCTCCCTTCTTTGAATCAATACTGTATAATGGTTCTAAGGCAGAATAGTGGTAAGGGCTAGGCAGTGGGGGTTAACTGACTTGCCCAAGGTCACACAGCTAGGAAGTGTCTGAGGTCAGATTTGAACCTGGGACCTCCTGTCTCTCATTCTGCCTCTCAATTCACTGAGCTACCCAGCTGCCCAAGGGGGTCACTTTTCAACATGCTTCCACCTCTCCCTGACTCCCAATGCCAATTGATCAGAGGCCACTGCTAGAATAGCATTGGGAAGACAGGGAATCCAATCTCCTCTGGATTTTCAGAAACTTCAAGGTCCTACTCTGGTCCAAGGTGTGAGGACCAAGAGATGGGAGGTGGAGATCCAAGGCTGAACCTCAAATTAAGACTTTTCTTTCCTCTCCTCATCCCTCACCACCCATAATTCCATCTTAGAGATGTCCTAGAAAGCAATACAAAATAATTTCTGGAAAGCTGCCCTTCTAAACTCATGTACTAATTTATAGATGATCCCAAAGTGATGGCCAGGTTTTCTTGACCTATAGGAATAGGATGCTTGTGCAGCATCCAATACCTTTTAGGACTTAAGGCCTGTAGGTGATTGAGATTTGTTCTCAACTAGTTACAGTATGAAGGAAGGGCAACAGCATCCTTGTGCTTGGGATGTCTTTCCCTTTACTAAGAAACAGAGAAACACAGAATTTAGAACTGAGAAGGGGCTGAGAATTCAAGTGCCAGGGATCACCTGGGATTAAGAGAATACTTACTCTCTGTATGACCTTGAGGAAGTCTCTTTCCCTTTCTAGGACTCGGTTTCTTCATCTGCCAAATGAGAGAGGATGGACTTGATCAATCTCTGAGGTCACTTGTATGTTCCTATGAGTTAATACAGTCCCTTGACTTTAGAGAAGAATTAAACGCTTCTCATAGAATCTAATTGACCCTCATTGACCAATATTGTGCAACTATTGAGGGGCAGAGCCAGAAATTGAACCCGGGTCCTCTGATTCCAAATCCAGAACACAAGTAATCATAGCAATTCCATCCCCCAAAGAACAAATTACTCCATAGAACCGTGATGGCGAACCTATGACATGTGTGTCAGCACTGACACGCTTAGCCATTTTCAATGACACGGGGCCACATACAGAGAAGTATGGGACCAAATGCTGAGGAGGATATTTTTTTCTCAAAGTGACACACCACCTGAGTTATGCTCGGTTTTTTGGTGAATTTTGACACCCCAAGCTCAAAAAGTTGCCCATCACTGCCATAGAACAATGGAAATAACAGACCGACAAGTAATTGGTAATCTAGAGTCTATTGTTCTGTCATGTCTGACTCCTTCTGACCCCATGGACCATAGGATGTCAGTGCTGCTCATGGGGTTTTCTTTTTTTTTTAATTAATTAATTTTGAATATTCTCCCCTGGTTACATGATTCATGACTTTTCCCACCCCTCGTCCCTACCCCCTCCTGGAGCTAACAAGCAATTCCACGGGGTTATACATGTATTGTTGTTCAAAACCTATTCCATATTATTTGTATTTGCAATAGAGTGATCTTTTAAAGCCCAAATCCCCAATGGTTTTCTTGGAAATGATACTGGACTGGTTTACCATTTCTTTCTCCAGTCGATTTAGGCAAACAGAGGTAAAGTGACTTACCCACGATCACATAGCTAGTATCTGAAGTCAGATTTGAATTCAGGTCTTCCTAACTCTAAGCCAAGTGCTCTTTCCACTGACCCTCCATGCCGCCTCCTTACCAACCTCAAATGAGGAGGAAACCCCCATTACCAAAGGCAGCTTAGAATCCACATCTTAGCTGTCGTTGCTAAGAGTTTCCCTGATATCAAATCTAAGTTGGCCCCTTTGCAACTCTACTCAGTGACCCTACTTTAGTCTTCTGGACTCAAACAGAACAAGTTTAATTACATTCTGCAAGCCAAACTTTGAGATCCTTAAAGACAGCTAATAGTTCCACTTAATCTTCTCCAGGCTATTCCTCTTTGGTTCCTTCACCTAATCATCAGATAGCATGGACTGGAGATCCTTCATTCTCCAGGCTACCCACATCTGGATGCTCTCTTTCCATTTCACTAACACCAGATGTGGTACGACCAGGTTAGAGGACAATAAAACTATTCTTGGAAACTAGGGCTCTCAGTGTAGCTTTGCAGAACATTTACAGACTGCTGACCAAGAGTCTCTTCTAGCTCTGACATTCTCTCTTCTGAGGTTCAATCAATCATTTGGTCAACAAGCATTTATTAACTCACCGAGTGCCAGGCCCTGTGCTAGCAGTGAGAATACAAAGAAAAAGCAGAAACAGTCCCTTCCCTCAAGAAGCTGACATTCCAAGATGGTAGACAACACATACATAAATATATATACACAAGATACACACAGAGGACATTCAAAATAAACTTAGAGGGGAAGGCATTTGCAACTAAAAGGATCAGGAAAGGGACCTGCAGAAGTCTGCAACTGGCCTGAGTCTTGAAGGAAGGTAGAGTTCCTCCCAGCTCTGACATTCCCTGTTCTAAGGCTCCTTCCAACTCTGACCTTCCCTGTTCTAAGCCCCCTCCCAGCTCTGGCATTCCCTGTTCCTTTTTAAAATTTTTTATTTAATTAATTAATTTCCAGGTTACATGATTCATGTTCTTTGCCTCTCTTCCCTCCCCCCCCCAGTAGCCAATGAGCAATTCCACTGGGTTTTACATGTGTCATTGATCAAAACCTATTTCCATATTATTGATATTTGCACTAGGGTGATCTTTTAGAGTATACATCCCCAATCACATCCCCATTGACCCATGTGATCAGATAGTTGTTTTTCTTATGTGTTTCTGCTCCCACAGTTCTTTCTCTGGATAGGGATATCTTCTTTCTCAAAAGTCCCTCTGAATTGTCCTGGATAATTGGGTTGCCGCTAATAGAGAAGTCCATTACATTCAATTGTACCACAGTGTTTCCGTCTCTGTGTATGATGTTCTCCCGGTTCTCCTTTTGCTCTGCATCAATTCCTGGAGGTCATTTACAGTTCACATGGAATTCCTTCAGCTCATTGTTTCTTTGAGTACAATGGTATTTCATCATCAACAGATACCACAATTTGTTCAGCCATTCCCCAAATGAAGGGCATCCCCTCATTTTCCAATTTTTTTTGCCACAACAAAGAGCACAGCTATGAATATTCCTGTACAAGTCTTTTTCCTTATTATCTCTTTGGGGTACAAACTCAGCAGTGCTATGGCTGGATCAAAGTGCAGCCTTTTGAAGCCCTTTTGTGCATAGTTCCAAATTGCCTTCCAGAATGGTTGGATCAATTCACAACTCCACCAGCAATACATTAGTGACCTAATTTTGCCACATTCTCTCCAGCATTCATTACTTTCCTTTGCTGTCATATTAGCCAATCTTCTAGGTGTGAGGTGGTACCTCAGAGTTGTTTTGATTTGCATTTCTCTAATTATAAGGTATTTAGAATACTTTTTCATGTGCTTATTAATAATGTTGATTTTTTTATTTGAAAATTGCCTATTTATGTCCCTTGCCTATTTATCAATTGGGGAATGGCTTTTTTTTTGTACAATTGATTTAGCTCCTTACAAATTTGAGTAATTAGACCTTTATTGGTGGTTTTTGTTAGAAAGCTTTTTTCCACAATTTGTTGCTTCCCTTCTAATTTGGATTGCATTGGTTTTTTTTTTTACAAAACCTTTTTAATTTAATGTAATCAAAATTATTTATTTTACATTTTGTAACATTCCCTGCTCTAAAGTCCCTTCCAGCTCTGATATTCTTTGTTCTACAGCCCTTTCTAGCTCTGACCTTTCCTATTCTAAGACTCCTCCCAGCTCTGGCATTCTATAAACTGTAGTTAGAATTATATATGCATTTGCCTCTCTAAGTAGATTGTAAATTTCTGGTGGTCAGGCATTATATTCTGTATATTTATAACCATTTTTGTCCTTTAACAGCCCATTTCCCTATCATGGGCACATGAAACCAGCACAAGTGTTTGAATGTGTTTGGTGCTGAGCAAATGTTTACCAGATTAGATGAGCTGAAGACAGTTAATGTGAGAATAGGATAGGATGAGTATTTCTGGTACAAGATATCTGGCATCACCTTGGCAGCAGGTAGCTATCCATTGGAGTACTCCAGAGATCTGTGCCTACCCTTGGATGTTGAGCATTTTGATCAATGACATATAAATAATATAAGTGACCTTTCTACAAAATTTACAGATGGCACAAAGCTGGGAGATACAGCAAACACACTGGGTGGGACTCAGTATAATCCAGAAAACTTGGCAGGTGAGAATATTAAATGATTGATTTAGAGCTGGAAGGAACCTCAGAGACCATCCTGTCCAGCCTTTTCCTTTTACAGAGAAGGAATCTGATGCCAATGGAGGTGAAGTAATTGAGCATTGCAGAATGATAGATCTAGAGGAATCTCAGAGGCCAGTTGATAGACATTAAGTCCAACATTTAAATTATTCAGAGAAGAAATCTGAGGGCCAGAGATCCTAAAATGGCCAAGGTAATAATAGTAGGAGAGACTCAGGTCCTCCAATTACAAAGCCAGGGGGTTTTCCTCTGCACTGTGCTATCTCCCATTTTTGTTGGGCCATACCAAATAAGATGAAAGGGAGCAGAGATTAATGTAAAGTTTTACACTCCAAACCAACCTAGCCAATATAAAGAGACAGAAGTAGAATCCTCCAAAATGCAAGACTGCCAACATCTGCTTTACTTTGTGCTCTCCAGTCAATGCTCTAGGCAGCTCACTAAACCTCTCTGAGCTTCAATTTCATCATCTGTAAAATGAGTTTTTTGGATTCTGAAGTCCCTTTCAGCTCTTAATCTTTGATTCGATAAGCTAGTGACCCCACAGTCCTTCCAATGGTGAAATTCTGTTGTTTGAAATATCTTGATCTTTAAATTTTGTTGGTGAAACTGTGGTCCAGAAACCAACTAAATCCTAAGCTCTTTCTTAGAAGGCAGGAGCCGTTTCTAATTCTTCCCTCCCTGCATCTTCACCAACCTCAGCTCCCTCCAGCCTCCCCAACCTAGCCCAGGATTGCAAGTACAGTATAAACTAGAGACTTGATGATTAACTATCATAGACATTGAAAGAAGAGATTCTTTTCTGGATACTTGTTAGTTGACAAAGATCAAGAAGGATTCTTTCCAAGAGTGCTTCTGGAAAGAGGAGGCTTTGAACTTAGGAGAATGACAGTCAGTTTTAGTTTTTGGCAGGACTCTGCCTGCTGGCATTAATTTCAACAATAACAAAGGAAAAGAAGACAAATTATTTTTGAATCATCATAAGAAAATGAGACCCTTCTGGTATTATTCTGGCAGTCACTGCTGCATTTAGAGGTTAACCATCTTCCATCAGCAAGAGATTGCAGAGTTGGGAGGAGTCTTAGAACAGGGAATGTCAAAGCTGGGAAAGACCTTAGAACAGGGAATGTCAGAGCTGGGAAAGACCTTAGAACAGGGAATGTCAGAGCTGGGAAAGTCCTTAGAACAGGGAATGTCAGAGCTGGGAAAGTCCTTAGAACTGGGAATGTCAGAGCTGGGAGAGACCTTAGAATAGGGAATGTCAGAGCTGGGAAAGACCTTAGAACAGGGAATATCAGAGCTGGGAAAAGTCCTTAGAACAGGGAATATCAGAGCTGGGAGAGAACTTAGAACAAAGAATTTCAGAGCTGGGGAAGGTCTTAGAACATGGAATTTCAGAGCTGGGAGAGACTTTAGAACAGGGAATGTCAGAACTGGGAGGAACTTTAGCACAAGGAATGTCAGAGTTGGGAGAGACTTTAGAACAAGGAATATCTGAGCTGGGAGGGACTTTAGAACAGGGAATTTCAGAGCTAGGAGGAGCCTTAGAACATGGAATTTCAGAGCTGGGAGCAACCATAGAACAGGGACTGTTAGAGCCGAGAGGGGCTTAGAACAGGGAATGTCGGAGCTGGGAGATCCCTTAGAACATAGAATGCCAGAACTTTTGTTGTCATTCAGTTGTATATGATACATTGTGACTCCATGGACCATAGCACACCAATGTTGTTTATGGGGTTTTCTTGGAAAAGATCATGGAGTGGTTTAATTCCTTCTCCGGTGGATTCAGGCAAACAGAGGTAAAATGACTTGTACAGGGTCACATCGCTAGTAATTATTCAAGACCAGATATGAATTCAGGTCTTCCTGATTCTAGATTCCAGCACTCTATCCACTGAACCACCTAACTGCCTCTATGTCAGAGCTAGGAGAAGCCTTAGAACAAGGAATGTTAGAGCTGGGGGGGGGGGGGCTTAACCATGCAATAGTCCAACTTTCTTATCTTATAGCAAAGAATCTTCTTCACTTAAACACACAGACAGACATACAGACACACACCATACTGTGCTCACACTCACACTCACATAACACTAATATATATAAATATGTTGCATAAATTACATAAATACATATAAACACACACTGATATACACACTCAGACACTCACCATAGAGACACTCACAGACACAGATTTACACTCACACAGACACGCTCACACCAAGCCACACATAATCCATAGACTCAGAAATATAGACATGTACAGCCACACAGACATGCACCATACTCAAGCTCACATAGACACACAGACCCACAACACACACACTCACACGTACTTGCACAAACTCATACAGATGTGCACACACACACACACACACACACACACACACACACACACACACAGATTTCTAGCCTTTGCTGACTCTAGGGGCTCGCCATCTTCACACCGCGTTCTCCAGGGTATAAAACAGTTCCTCTAAAGCTCTGAATGGCCTCTGAGGGATGCACATTCCGTTACACGCTCTGCCTAATTTCTCTTTGTGCAGCTGGAGCAAAACTGGGAAGAGGGCCATAGCAGAGAGAAGATGGAAGGTCGTTCCCAGCCTGAGGCAGAGAAGTGAGCCCTGCCCAGGGATGGGGCAAGTAGGGAGAGATGGCAGAGGGAACCCAAGGTCATGGAGGATGGAGAGGCACCCGGCTCTTTGATTTATCTTCTTCAGATAAATTGTAGCACCTCTGAATGTATGGCTTGTTGATAGATTTTTATCAAGCCTAACTTTTAAAAATTCAAAGGCATTTTCTCTTCCCAAATACATGGAGTAATACTCAACACGTTTTCCAAAATTATAAGATCCAAATTGTCTCCCTTCCTCCCTTCCTTCCCCCACTCAAAGATGGTAAGAAATTTGATCTGGATGATAACTATATAATCATGTAAAACACACTTCCATATTGGCTGTTATGGCAAGAGCAAACCAAAATCCAAAAATAAAATCACAAATATGCTGATGCGAAAGAGAATCTGCTCTGATCTGCATCTGACTCCAACAACTCTTTCTGTGGAGGTGGATCACAAGTCCTACAGAATTGTTCCTGATCACTGTATTGTTGAGAGTAGCCAAGTTTTCACAGATAATCATCGTCCTATATTGCTATGACTGTTACAATGTTCTCCCAGTTCTGCTTATTTTGCTCTGCATCAGTTCCTGCAGAACTCTTCAGCTTTTTTTCTGAAATCATCTGTTCATCATTTCTTATATAGCACAATAGTATTCCTTCACCAACATTTTTTACAATTTGTTCAGCCATTCCCCAATCAAAGGGCATCCCCTCGATTGCCAATTCTTTGCCACTACAAAAAGAGCAGCTATAAATATTTTTGTACAAGCAAGTCCTTTCTCCTTTTTTATTATCTCTGTAGGATACATTTCCGGTGGTGGTATTACAGGGTCAAAGAGTATGCTTAATTTTATAGCTCTTTGCCCATAGTACCAAATTGCCTTCCAGAATATTTGAATCAGTTCACAACTCCACCAACAATGCATTAGCGTCCCAGAACAAACCCAACTTTTAATAAAAAGGTATAGTTGTGACATTAAATGGTGTGGGAAATTCACAGACTTGAATCAAAATGATTTCTTAAAATCACTTCATCCAACTGTTATGTATTCAAAAAAGTGACCTGATGGGCTCTGGAATTCAAAGAACAATAGTTCCTCAAGAAACTTATTTTTAATTGGGAGAAATGGGAGCTCAGTGGACAGAGAGCAGATCCTGAAGTCAGGGAGACATGAGTTCAAATCCAGTCTTGGGCATGTACTAGCTGTGTGGCCTGGACAATCATTTAACCTGTTTGTACTTCTCAGGATTGTTTATAAACCTGAAAGTGGTATATAAATCCTAGCTATTATCATTATTATGGAAATGGCATAATAAATACATAAATATAAAATCATAATATTTTAAATAAAGAGAAATAAACATAAAATAATAACAATTAGCACTGATCTTTAAGGTTTGTAAATTTGTACGTGTTAGCTCATTCTCTCAATAATTAAAAAGTAATTTCTGAAGGGAGAGGCTAACAATTGAAGAGTTCAGAATAGTGTTAGAGTGCTGCTCTATTGATTATCTTACCCACCTAAAACTAATTGCATTTTTGGTTTGGTAAATACTCTCCTTGATTGAATCAATTAATCAGAACCTTGTGTGAATTAGGCCACTCCGCCTCCTAGAATCAATCAAAGCCATTGTGTTAGGGATTCAGTTAGTACTAAGGAATTAATATAAAAGAAAGGAAGTGGGGGGAGGACTCAGCTAATAAGTGTCAAAGCTTGGATTTGAGCTCAGGTCTCCCTGATTCCAAAGTCTGCTCTCTGTTCACTGTGCCATCCAGTGGTTATTTCTCCCCATAAAAAGTAAGCTCCTTGAGGGCAAGTATTATTTGGTTCTTTGTCTTTGATTTCCAGGGAGAGGGAAGGAAGAGAAAAAAAGGAAGGAGAGACAGAGACAGAGACAGAGAAGGGATTATGAGGATTTGAAAACAGAGAGGCAGAAGGATTGGAGTGCATAAGGATTTTAGAATAACCTCTGAGAAACAAAGGTGGACTGATCTGTGACAGATAAAGGATATAGCAAGGAGATTTATTGGTTTTACAGAAGACCTGGGCTGAAGCAAGTACTAGGAAAAGATTGGCTCTTCTCCAGTTTCCCTTCTTGGCACTTGACTATCCATAAATGTATAATGTAATCCACCATCTCATTAAAATGTTTCTTGTAAAGTGAATTTTACCTATACCACAAAGAGAGTAGGAGTTAAAGATGGATATCATTATAAGATAAACAGAGAGTCCAACTTCTGCCTTAATATTAGTAATGCTCGTACCTGGGGGCTCAGAGCCATTATGCCTAAACTCATAATTGTTTGTCTACAATAAACTCCCTAAAGCCAAAAAGGAAGGAGCCATATGGAACCTAGAAGTCCTCATGTTATTATAATTATTATAGCTAATTAATATAACAGGGTGTTACAATTGTCTTATACTAGAGGTAGCAGGCATATTGCATTTTAAAAGAAACTAGACTCTCTTTCTTTTTTTAGACTGAGAACTACAGGGATAACATCACTGTGCTTTGACCTGCTCCATTTTCCAGCCTGTGTAGGGTCCACCCTCCTTAGAGAACTTGGTCTTCCTCCCAGCCCATACATTCTGAGCACCTGATGGAATTAAGACCACATTTGATAATACCTACTGCAGCTCAGAATTCTTGAACTCAAGATATCTACCAGCCTCAACCTCCCCAGGAGTAAAAATTATAGATGTGTCCACCCTTGACAACCAATGAGCCTAGGGATTCTAAAAGGGAGCTATAAGGAGAGAATGCATTGTAGGAATGGGTGACACAAAGTCATTCAACCTTTTTTTTTGAAACCCTTAGAATCAATACTGTTTATTGGTTCCAAGGCAGTAAGGGGTTAAGTGAATTGCCCAAGGTCACATAGGTAGGAAGTGGCTGTGGTCAGATTTGAGTCTAAGCTACCCCATCTCCACCCACTGTCACCTAACTGCTCCTGTGTCATCTAGCCTTTGCCTGAATAATTCCTATGACTAGAAGGTCAATCTGTAAAACTACCAGTCCCATTGTTGGAATGCATTAATTCTTAAGAAGTTCATCTTTATATTGCTTAGCTGGAATCTGCCTCTATGTAATTTTCACTCTGCCTTTTGGGGCCAAGCAAATAAAGACAACTTCCTTTTCCTTATGATCCTTCAGGTATATGAAAAGAGAGAAAATATTCCCACTAAGTTTACTCTTTTTTTCTTGTTATGATTAACTTTGTTCTTATCACTCTATCCATTCAAAAATAGAAATATTTTTTCACAAGTTACTTTTTGTTGAAGTTAAAATAGCACAAATGGAAAGACTTAAAACCAGGTGTTAATATCTTTTCCCTCTACTATCTCTGAATATGCTTTGTGGTTTATTTCTCAGTTCAAGTGAGATCCAATTAAAAGAACTTCAAGATATACTGGTACTTTTAGTCATAATATATCATAGAGGCAATTCTTAAGCATACCACACTGACAAGAGTCAGGATGGTAATCTTAGAGTCAATGTAGTACATTGGAAGGAGAGATGGACTTGATATCAAGGCAAGCCCTGGGTTCATATTATGCTTCTGGCATTTATCTGTGTCATTTTTTGCCTAGTCATTTCATCTCTCTGAGTCTCAGATCCTTTAATCAACCATTAAACTTTTATTAAGTACCTACTATGTGCCAGGCCCTCTGCTAAGCACTAGGGCTCCAAAAAAAATAGTCCTTGCCCTTAGAGAGCTAATAAATAATCTGTAAAACTGGGTTGATAATAGCACCTAGAAATGTAGTGAGGCTCAAATGTAAAGTCCACTGCAAACCCTAAAGTGTTATAAAAATGCTAAATATTTCACACAAAATATCCCTCAAATCAAAGAGCAAGCACAAAAACAGAGGCATGGTTGGCTCAAAGGTATTACATAAGACCAAAGAGGGGGGAAAGCATGTCTTTTTATAAATTTGACTTCACTGGTTTTAAGAAAAGTATATCAGTAATAGACTCTATCAATAGGCAATAAGAGTTGAGACCTGAAGAAGAGATGACTCAGGAAAGGCATGATAGTTTTTCTTTAAAAATCTGAAAATCAGGTCAGAGCAAAGATGGTGACTTAGGAGCAGCAAAAGCTAAAACCACTCTGACTATCCTTCCAAAATGATTTTATAAGGTACCTAAGAAGGACAAGAGTCAAAAAAACAGCTTGAAAAAGCAAAATTTCTCAAGTGGAAGAAGAGACACAAAAATCCAATGAATAAATAAGTGATTTAAAAATCAGAATTGACCTACTAGAAAAAAAGACAAAACAATCCATTAAAGAAAAGAGTACCATGAAAAGCTGAATGGACCAAATGGAAAAGGAGGATCAAAAGGTCATGGAAGAGATTTGGTCTTTAAAACTTAGAATTGGGCAAGTAGAAGCTAATGATTTCATGAGACATCAAGAAACAATAAAACAAAATTTAAAAGAATGAAAAAATAGAAGAAAATATGAAATATCTCATTGAAGAAACAACTAACCTGGAAAATAGATACAGGAGAGACAACTTGAGAATTATTGGACTACCTGAAAGTCATGAACAACAACAACAAAAAGTCTAGACCTCATATTACAATAAATTATCCAAGAAAACTGCCCTGAAATTCTTGAACAAGAAGGCAAAATAGACATTGAAAGAATATACAGATCACCTAATGCAATAAATCCCCAAATGACAACTCTCAGGAATGGTATAGCCAAGTTCAAAAGCTCCCAGGCCAAGGAGAAAATACATTTAAACAGCCAGAAAGAAATAATTCAGATATCATGGAGCCCTAATCAGGATTACACAGGATCTGACAGCTTACACATTAAAGGACTGTAAGGTTTGGGATATTATATTCCAGAAGGCAAGAGAACTGGGTTTACAACCAAGAATCCCTACCCATCAAAGCTGTCTACATACTTTCAGGGTAAAATATGGTCATTTAATAAAATAGATTTCCAAGCATTCCTAAAAAAAGACCAGATTTAAACAGAAAATATGATGTCCAAATACAAAATTCAAGAGAATCATAAAAAAGTAAATAATAAAAAGAAAAAAATTTGAGGACTTCAACAAGATCAAATTGTTTGTATTCCTATACAGAAAGATGATATCTGTAACTTAAAATTTGTTATCATTATTATAGTAGTTAGAAGAAGTATGCATAGACAGGAGTAATGGTACTAAGCTGTTTAGGATGATATATAACAAATAAAAAATCTGGAAATGGAAGAGGGATTATATTTGTTCTCTTTGGCCCAGAGAAAAATTAGAAACAATTATCAGAAACTATAAGAAGACAAATAAGGAAAAATGTATGTAGCACCTCCTCCAGGCCCACTCTACTCAATTTGCATATTCACTCATAGATTGGGAGCCCTGAGTTATTATAAGTCCTCTTATGGTTCTAGGGGTAACTCTAAAGAACTAGGACTTCTACTACTATTCTTTATGAGCCCCCACCAGTGTGCTTCTCATTTCAATCAAACTGTAGATATCAATTAGCTTTTTAGCAAAGTGGTGATATAATAAGAATAATTTTTACAAAACTCCTGCTTCTTCCCCTAAAACTCTGTGGCATGCTTCTCCACTAATACAATAGGTTCATGGAAGAGTGGACTCAAACTGGAGAGAGCATTTGTGACCAGAGGGCAAACTCACAACTCCTGGAAGTCTTTTTTTTTCCATCCATAACTGGCATTCATCTCTTTTGTACAAGGGGTATGAACCTTAAACCTCCTGACTTCATTAAATGGTTATCTTTGTATTTCCATCTGTGTGCATGTTTTTGAAAGTTTTTCCCCTTGATGTATCTTTATTTGTCCCTAGCTGAATGTTATTTATTAACTGGTCAGATCTTTAAAAAATAAACATGGTGAAAGAGGAAGTATATAATTTCATTTGGCCTCACAGTACCCCACCTCTATCACCCTATGGTAAAGGTGATGGAGTCTGTTTCTTCAAGGTACTCCCAAGCCTGGAGTCCTCCACTTTATGATTGGTTTGATCCTAAAATTCCTCCAATATTTAAAATTTTAGGAGCATGTATAGATTTTTTTTTTGTTTAGCTGGTCACTATTACTTTCTTGGCCCAATTAAAGAGTTCATAACTCACAGATTAATTTCTAAGATAACAAAGTATAAATCATCTTTTTCTCCCATTTATGAGAGCTGTTCAAGAGTGGAATGGTCTGCTTCATTAGTAGTAAGGTTCCTATCATTGGAGTTATTGTTAGAGACTGAATGACTGCTCTTTAGGGGTATTATGGAAAAGATTATTTTTAAAGCCTTACTTTCTCTTAGTAAGAACTTGAAGACAGAAGGGCAAGGATTGGGCGAACAGGGTTAAGTGATCCTCCTAGGTTCACACAGGTAGAAAGTAACTGAGGACAGAATTGAACCCAGGTTCTCCTGACTCTAGACCTGACACTCTATCCACTATGCCTATTAGTTACCCCCTTCGAAGTGATTCTTGTTCAATGACAAGTTGGACTACTTGACCTCTGATATCCCTACTTAAATATTCTGTGATATACCTGGCAAGAAGGAACTTCTAGTGTGAAGTGAATATTTGTTTTAGTGTTTATATTTTCAAAAGTCTTTATTCCCTGCAAAAATCTTAAATAGGATACTAGCAAAAAGACTCCAGCAAGTCATCACAAGGGTTATTCACTATGACCAGGTAGGATTCATACCAAGAATGCAAAAATGGTTCAACATAAGGAAAACCATTCACATAATTGACCACATTAACAAGAAAACTGACAAAAATCAAGATTATCTCAATAGATGCAGAAAAAGCTTTTGGCAAAATACAACACTCATTCCTATTGAAAACACTAGAAAGTATAGGAATAGAAGGGCCTTTCCTAAAAACAATAAATAGTATATATCTAAAACCATCAGCAAACATCATCTACAATGGCGATAAACTAGAAGCCTTCCCAATAAGATTGGGAGTGAAACAAGGATTCCCATTATCACCCCTATTATCTAACATTGTACTAGAAACACTAGCAGTAACAATTAGAGAAGAAAAAGAAATTGAAGGTATTAAAATTGGCAATGAGGAGACCAAGCTATCACTCTTTGTGGATGATACGATGGTTTACTTAAAGAATCCTAGAGAATCAACCAAAAAGCTAGTCAATATAATTAACAACTTTAGCAAAGTTGCAGGATACAAAATAAACCCGCATAAGTCATCAGTATTTCATTATATCTCCAATCCATCTCAGCAGCAAGAATTAGAAAGAGCAATTCCATTTAGAAGCACCATAGACAATATAAAATACTTAGGAATCTATCTGCCGAGACAAATACAGGAACTATATGATCACAACTACAAAACACTCTCCACACAACTAAAACTAGATCTAAACAATTGGAAAAACATTGATTGCTCATGGGTGGGACGAGCTAACATAATAAAAATGACAATCCTACCCAAATTAATTTATTTATTTAGTGCCATACCCATTGAACTACCAAAAAACTTCTTTACGGAATTAGAAAAAAAATAACAAAGTTCATTTGGAAGAACAAAAGATCAAGGATATCCAGGGAAATAATGAGAAAAAATGCAAAGGAAGATGGCCTTGCAGTCCCAGATCTCAAACTATACTATAAAGCAGTGGTTATCAAAACAATTTGGTACTGGCTAAGAGACAGAAAGGAGGATCAATGGAATAGACTTGGGGTAAATGACCTCAGCAAGACAGTCTATGATAAACCCAAAGATCCCAGTTTTGGGGACCAAAACCCACTTTTTTATAAAAACTGCTGGGGAAATTGGAAGACAGTATGGGAGAGATTAGGTTTGGATCAACATCTCACACCCTACACCAAGATAAACTCAGAATGGGTGAATGACCTGAATATAAAGAAGGAAACTATAAGCAAATTAGGTGAACACAGAATAGTATACTTCTCAGATCTTTGGGAAAGGAAAGACTTTAAAACCAAACAAGAGCTAGAAAAAAATCACAAAATGTAAAATCAATAATTTTGATTACATCAAATTAAAAAGGTTTTGTACAAACAAAACGAATGTATCCAAAATTAGAAGGGAAGCAACAAATTGGGAAACAATCTTCATAGCAAAAACCTCTGACAAAGGTCTAATTACTCAAATTTATAAAGAGCTAAACCAGTTGTACAAAAAAACAAGCCTTTCTCCAATTGAAAAATGGGCAAGGGACATGAATAAGCAATTTTCAGATAAAGAAATCAAAATTATTAATAAGCACATGAAAAAGTGCTCTAAATCTCTTATAATCAGAGAAATGCAAATCAAAACAACTCTGAGGTATCACCTCACACCTAGCAGATTGGCTAACATGATAGCAAAGGAGAGTAATGAATGTTGGAGGGGATGTGGCAAAGTTGGGACATTAAGTCATTGCTGGTGGAGCTGTGAATTGATCCAACCATTCTGGAGGGCAATTTGGAACTATGCCCAAAGGGCGATAAAAGATTGGCTGTCCTTTGATCCAGCCATACCACTGCTGGGTTTGTACCCCAAAGAGATAATAAGGAAAAAGACTTGTACAATAATATTCATAGCTGCACTCTTTGTTGTGGCAAAAAATTGGAAAATGAGGGGATGCCCTTCAATTGGGGAATGACTGAACAAATTGTGGTATCTGTTGGTGATGGAATACCATTATGCTCAAAGGAATAATAAAGTGGAGGAGTTCCATGGAGACTGGAACAACCTCCAGGAAGTGATGCAGAGCGAGAGGAGCAGAACCAGGAAAACATTGTACACAGAGACTGATACATTGTGGTACAATCGAAGGTAATGGACTTCTCCATTAGTGGCAATGCAATGACCCTGAACAACTTGGAGGGACCTACGAGAAAAACCACTATCCACATCCAAAGGAAACACAGTAGGAGTAAAAATACCGAAGAAAAGCAACTGCTTCAATACATGGATCGATGGGATATGGTTCGGGATGTGGACTCTAAATGAACATCCTAGTGTAAACAATGACATAGAAATAGGTTCTGATCAAGGACACAAGTAAAACCCAATGAAATTGCCGTTGGCTGTGGGAAGAGTGGGTGGAGGGGAGGGAGGGAAATAATGTGATTATTGTAACCAAGGAATAATGTTCTAAATTGACTAAATAAACTTATTCAAATAGGAAAAAAAAGTCTTTATTCCTCACTATCTGTATGACCTTGGACAACTTATTTTTCTCAAGGCTTTAATTTATTTATCTATTAAAAAGGAGGGTTATGCTGCATGATTTTTAAATCTATGGTCTTATAAGCCTCTGAAATATGGGATTTTTGAGAGCATGAGAATATGTTTCTCCTACCACATGTAACTGTTTCTGACACCTAATTTTAAGTATCTGAACAAAATTAGAAACTATTTTCTTTAAAATGTGATCTTGTAAAACTTCCTGATTTCCTAATTTGAATCCTTCATTAAATATCAGGGCTAGCTTTTTTACCCATCCCCTTAAAATAAAACCTTCAGGTGAGTGGTGGAAAGAATGTAAGTTGAGGACTCAGGAATCCTAAATTCAAGTCCTGGCTTTGCCATATAAGATATTTCATGGGATCTCCAAGCTGGAAGCATTCTCAAAAGCTACCTAATCCACATTGGCCCCTGAACATGAATAGTCTACAATCTCCAGTAAAATATAAATTCCCAGAGGGTAAGGACTGTCATTACACTCCCTGGCATGTGGGAGGTACCAAATGCCTGAATTCTTTACAATTCCTACTTACCCAATTATTGTTGACAGACCTTTTAATGGAGAGAAGGAAGCAGGTTTTCTTTCACTAGAGTTTGGTTTCATCCTTTACAAGATGATAGAGATAATGGAACTAGATGATCTTTATGTCCCATTCTAATTCTGGTCATCTTCTAAGGCTTCTCCCAGCTCAGATGGCCTCTATTCCAAAATCCCACCCACCTGGATATTTTAGGGTCCTTTCCCACTCATACATTCTCTGTTCTGAGATTCCTTATAGTACTATTTTTCTATGAGTCTAACTGCAACTTTTTAAAAATTCCAGTGATAGCATTACTTAATAGAAATTCCCCTAGAAACAAGATTTCCACTACAATTTGAGATATGATAGTCCATAAAAGTAAAATGCCACTTTGCTGCTGATCTAGTTTAAAAAAAAAACCTAAAATATAAATTATAGTGCCAAAAAATGTTTTTTTAAGTGACCTCCTGCTTAGAAATATAATTTGTTCAGCTCATCCAACCTAGAAAAAAAA
The DNA here is from genome assembly GCF_027887165.1 of Monodelphis domestica. Lineage (NCBI taxonomy): Eukaryota > Metazoa > Chordata > Mammalia > Didelphimorphia > Didelphidae > Monodelphis > Monodelphis domestica. Next base: position 29,752,464 of record NC_077229.1, read on the forward strand.
AAAAAGATCAAAGTGAAGTCACTGCCTCAATTAGTGATTATATATCTGTGTCCAGAAAGTGAGAGCGTTAGGATTTCACCCAGGAAAGGGAGGGATCTCTGTGGGATGATATGGTCATGGAAAGCTTCCAAGAGATGGGATTGACAATCTGATTTAGTGGACAGAGCATTGGTTTCCACAGTCAGGGTGTATTTGTTAAGTATATTTATTATGTGCTTAGTATGTGCCAAGTACTGTGCTAAGAACCAGAAATTAAAAAAAAAAAAAGCAGACAGTCCCTACCCTCAAAGGGTTTTTAATCTAATGGAATGAGAAAACCGATGCCTTAGGAGGTGAATTGGTTTGTGAGTTCACATTCAAATGGGGAACATACAATAATAAGCAAACAAATATACACACATATGTCTAGTGAGTGTAATTCAGTTTAATAAGTATTATGTAGTCCAATTCTGTGTGTATTCTGCCAGGTCCTCTGGATACAAAGGCAAAAAAAAAATTCTTGCCATTATGGAGTTTATTTACTACTATCTGCACGATGGAAAATTGTTCTATCCCTAGCAGAACATAAATAATAAGTAAAAACCAAAACAGTGACAATTCACCTCATAGTCAGCAAATCAGCAAAGAGAGCAAAAAAGCAGAAATAATCAATGTTAGAGGAGCTTTGGAAAGGCAAGCAATGTTGGGAGTGTTGTGAATTGGTCCAATTATTCTGGAAAGCAGTTTGGGATTAGGTTTTAAAAGTGACTAAATGGGTAGCTAGATGGCTAAGTGGATAGAGGACCAGGTCTGGAGAAAGGAGGCTGGTAGGTTCAAATTTGGCCTCTGAAACTTCTTAGTTGTGTGTTCCTGGGCAAGTCACTTAATTCCCAATGCCTTGCCCTTATGGCTCTTCTGCCTTGGCATCTATTCTTAGTATTGATTCTAAATCAGAAGGTATAAGTTTATTTTTTTTTGTGACAAAAATTCCATCTCTGGTTCAGGGATTTCATGATAGGAATATACCTCTAGGGGATCAGGGACAAAAAACCAAGATCCCAATTCAATGAAATATTCATAACATCTTTCATGATAACAAAGAACTAGAAATAAAGTAGATGGCCATCAGTTAAAGAATAGCTAGCCAAATTATGTTTGGGGAATGGAATATAGAACATTCCTGTGCTCTAAGGATTATAAAGAGCATGGGGGATTCATAAAAGGAACAGAGAAATCAGTTAATTGATGCAAAGTGAAGTAGGTAGAACCAGGAAAAAAATACATATAATAACTCCAGTAATGTAAATATGAATAAATATGAGCATAAAAACCTATATTGAAATTCCACTTCATATTAATTACAGTGACCAAACTTAGCCTTGTAAAAGAGTTGAGAAAATGCATCCCATTGCCTTACCTTCATTGTAGAAGTGGAGGACTATGGGCAGAAAACTGTGTAATGGCCAATGAAATTCTTATTTTATAGTTTGTTGAGTTTTTTTTTCCCCCTTCAATTTTTATAAGGACTAGCTTCTGGATAAAGATGTAGAATATTTTTGGAAGTGAAAGAATTGAAGTGATGTAAAAAAAAATGTGTCTAACTTTAAAAAAAAATCCTTTACATTCTCTCAGTATCAGTTCATCTTTAAAAAAAAAAAACCTCTTACCTTTGGTCTTTGAATACATACAGAAGAGTAGTAAGGGCTAGGCAACTGCAGTTTCACAGAGCTTTGACGTGTCTGAGGCCAAATTTGAACCCAGGACTTCCCCATTCCAAGCCTGGCCCTCTATCCACTGTGCTACCTAACTGCCTCTATATTTATCTTTATATGTATTTACATGTATGTGAATGTATATTTATGCATGTACATAAAAGAATATGAGCTCTTTGAGACCAGGTTTTGTTTCTAATTATGTCAATGCTGAGACAGCTAGAAGGTGCAATGGATAAAAACTCTAGGTCTGAAATCAAGGAGACCTGAATTCAAATCTTGCCTTAGACCCTAAATATGTGGCCCTAAGCAAATAAATCAAGTTATCTGCCTTTTTTCCCTCAAGTATAAAAACAGGATAAACATGACACCTACTTCCCAGGGATATTGTGAGGATCAAAAGGGATATTTTTAAAGTATGCACAGTATGTGGTAGGAGTTTAATAAATGTTTGTTTGCTTTCTTCTCCCCCCCCCACCTTTGTGTACCTCAAGTATCTGGTGCAGCCTCTTGCACATGGTACATGCCTAATAAATGGTCTTTTGGTTAGACTAGATTGAATTAATATCCAGTGAAGTAATAAATAGTGATTGGGGGACAGTTTTGCCTGAGGGAGTTCTCTGCATGTTAGTGGAGTGCACAATATTTGTACCCCAGCACACAGTAGCTTGCTTCTTCAGGGTGTGGGCTCCCCACCCAGTAACTAAAAATGCAGAAAGAGAAACAGGGAGGAAGTAAAGGCTATTTCTGGTAGGAGCAGCCCAGATTCTCACTCCATCAACAACAGCTTATCATGTTTCTTTGGAACAATGGAACAATAGAATAATAGGGTCTCTGAAGCTGAACCTTCTGCTTTAAAAGCTAAGACATAGGAAGCTTTCCAGTGAAGATTACTATTCCCTCTCACCCTTCCCCAAACACCAGCTCCTGGGACTGGAGATTTCTGTGCAAAGTTTCTAAAACAGACTGAATTTTGACAATTGAATCCCAAATCCCCAGGAAATAGCCTCTTGGAACAGGCAGCTCTTGACAAAGCTTTAATTAGGGCAGCCTAAGGAGTCCCAGGATGGAGGATGCATCTAGAGATCCCAGGCTATGTGAAGGTCCCAGCTCCCACTGAAATTAACCCAGGAAATGGGGAGGTGCAGGAAAACTCTGAGGCAACAGGACAATGACTTCTGGTTTAAGTTTTAGTGGATATGTTTTGCATTAGATGCTTCTCTTTATTTTTTATTCCCTTTAGTTGTAAAAACAAAAAACAAACACCAAACAAACAACAACAACAAAAACAAACAAACAAACAAACAATGAATCCAAGGCATTCTGAGACTTGTATTTTTCTCTGAATGAAAGAAATGAAAGCCTGCCTATTGAAAAGGAGGCAGAGAAAGTGATTGAAGATGGACACACTATAGGTGAGGTCAGTTTCCAATTTAACCTTTTTAATTGCTAGGGCAGCACGACCTTGACTGTCTATACATTCACAGGCCTGCCAAGCTGCTAAGTACTAGTCCTGACTCCCATCTGGGCTTCTGTTTCTCAAACTGTATAATGAAGGGCTTGGCCCCAGGGCATATTGGTGAAAGTGTGGGATCTAGAGTCAGAGAAGGCAGATTCTCCATCATCATCAAACATGGGCAAGTCCTATAATTTCCTTAAGCATCATTTTGGTCATCTGTGTAATGATAAGATCCAGATTATAGGTTCTTGAAGGCTCCTTTCAGCTCTGACATTGTTCTAAGGCTACCCCATGCCCTGACATTCCCTTTCCAAGGTCCTCCTAGCCCTGACATCCTCTGTTCTAAGGCCCTTCCCAGCTTTGACATTCCCTGTTCTAAGGTTTTCCCCAGTCTTGACTTTCTAAGACTCCTTCAAGCTCTTCGATTCTCAGTTCTAAGACCTTTCCCAGCTCTCACATTCTCAGCTCTAGGTCTTTCTGAGTCAGTGGTACCCTTTATGAATCAACAAAGATGCCCTCAGACACCCTTTATTGACATCTAATTTCCATCAGGATTTATAGTGTAATTATGTCCCATGGGCCTGGCAGTGCCCCAGTCAGATAACATCAGGGGAGAGATATTTGCCTGAAGCTGGGGCCCTTGACCTATATCCATAACCATGTTTTCAGCAAGTCGAAGCAAGAGAATGGAGGCGTTGTTGCACTCTACTTCTCCCATGATTTGCCTTTCAGCAGTTCAGTTAAGCCCAGGAATGGCAAACACACGAGTGAAAAGCAATCAGATACGTTGCCTTCTAGGAGAGATGAAGAGAAACTGGGAAAGGTTGGGTCCCTTGTCCCCACACATCCATATTGTCGAATCCCAGGTTCACCCCCTCCCCCCACCAAAAGTCAGTCTTTAATTCCTTTCTATTTAGCAAATAGTCCTTAGTTACTTAGTACAACATAGGCGCTGTCCAAGGTACTAGAGATAATTTTTTTTTTTTTTAAGAAGAAACAGTTTCTACCGTTGAGTTTACTTGTGAAGGGAAGAGGGGAGTCTACAACAAATGCATAGGAAGGCAAATTAAACATCATTTCAGAAGGGAGAAAGAATTAACAAGGAAAGGAAATAGGGAAGGTCTTAAAAGAAGAAAGGCATTATCTCAAGAGAGCAGAGGATGAGAAAGGAATATATTTTAGACCCATGCAAACGCATAGACAGGAAGGGTCATGTTAAGGCCAGGATCAGAGAGTGCATGAATGGCATAATGAGAAAGAAGTCTGGAAAGGAAGGTGGGAGCCAGATTGTGGAGGTTTTAAATATTGTACTGAGGAGGCCTATGTCATCAGGGAGGCAATAGAGAGCTACTGGTTATTGTTGGGGGAGGGAGGAAGAAAGGGGAAGGGGAGGGACATGTGATTAGACCTCTATCTCTGGAATATCAATTCAGTAAAATTAATTTTGATTTAGTAGCCTGTGCAGGGGAGGGTCTGGAAGCAGGCAGAACAGTTAGGAGCCTATTTCAGTAGACCAGAGAAAAAATAATGAACCTGAAAAAGTAGAGACTGCATAAATGGGAGGTGGGGGAGAGAGAAAGACTGGAGAGTAGAATAGTGAATGACAGGGATGGGAGGAGTCTTAGAAGAGGGAATGTCACAATTGGGAAAGACCTTAAAATAAAGGATGCCAAATCTGGGAACTAAAGACAGCTAGGTGGCCTAGTAGATAGATTGAATTACCTAAAATTAAAAAGACCTGAGTTCAAATCTGATCTCAGCCATTTACTCACAGTGTAACTCTTGCAAGTCACTTAATCACTGTCTGCCTTAATTTCCTCAACTATAAAATCAGTATAATAATAGCATCTATTTCCCAGGATTGTTTTAAGGATCAAAGGAGAGATTATTCATAAAGTATAATATAATAAACATGTGTTTCCTTCATTTTGGAGAGGGCCTTTAGAATACAGAATGTCAGAACAGGGAGAGAATTAAAAATTTAGAATGTTACCCTTGGAAGAAATCTTAAGAGACCATCCAGTTTAAACGCCCCCCAATACTGAGTACATATAACTTACCTAAGGTCAAAGAACTACTTAATGGTGGAGCTATGCTCTCTACTATATCTCATGCTGCCTCTCCCTAGTAATATTTCTGATTTGTTAAGATAATGGGTTTTCCAAGTAAGATCTTAATGAAAAGAATGGGATCATTCCAGGCTCCAGGAGTGTCTCCACTTGTACCAAGTACCTGGCTGCTTAGTCTAGCCCAATGAGGTCAGACATGGGCTACCATGTTCTCATGAACACATGATGCCTAGGTTTTTCTTTGTCTCATTATGTTTATTCCTTCCTGATGTGAGGCAAATGAGTATCAGAATTAGATGGACCAGGACACAACCTCCTGGGCATCTAAAAACTAGAAAAGCCACCAACAGCTATATTCCATGAAAAAGTTTTTTGGTAGCTGAAATAAATCCTAAGGAGCCGGACCTGAGGAGTAACCCGCTTGATCCAGCTCAGCAGGGAATCAACCTAGCAGCCAAGATACCATGTTTTGCAGGCAAAGGAGCAACTTATCATGACCATCAGTTATGACACCACCATTCACGATGCCCTTGCTTGGAGAAATATTGGCCATCATCAGTTCAAGTCTGATTCAAGTACTAAGGTGGTCAAAAAGGATGGTCTTCTAGTTTGGGAAACTGATGCATTTTGGTTCCTGCTATCTTCTCAGCAAATGTTTCTTTGTAAAAGCTAACATATTAATTGGTCAATTAATATTGTGGAGATATCAACCAGCTGTCAATTATGCTGAAGATACCAGTGGTCAAAATGATATTAGGGTAATAACAGTAATCACTGGTTAGATGATATCGAGGAGAGAGCAACATGTCCATTAATATTGGGGGTTTAGATGGGGGGGGGGTTGATAGTAATCATATTAGAGAAAAATTCAGAATCACTCAGAGTCACCCTGAAATGGGGGAGAAGTAGCTAGTCATGTTCTAGGGACCCAGCTTACCAATGAGAGTAAGAAGTGGGAGAATAAGTCTAGAACCTATTACTATATCAGTAATGAGCTTCTTTAACTGACTTGAAGTGTTACCCCTGGCATTTTGTCACATGCAAATCCAAGAATTAAATTTAGGTATCATTTTCTGCTGCTGTCTTAGACCATTGTGATGGGCATCTCTAAAAAATCTCTAAGAGGACAAGGAGGACCAGAGAGAATAGGAGAGAATAGGTGATTTGCCTAAATGACACAGATAGTAAGCAAGAGAGAGGCAGATTTCAAACCAAATCTGCCCTCTTCTAACTCTAGGGCTCTTACCATTGTGCTGTACTGCCCCTCCAAAAAGTTTCTGATTCTGTGAATGTTTCAGTTTTTGAAAATCTGAGAATGGAATATAGTGAGGGGAGAGAACAGGAGATTATTGGTTTTGGAGCTCTGAGAGCCTGGTTTTATGTACATCTCTCCTCTTTAAATAACAGTGGAGCAGAGCTACATGGATTCTCACAAGCCTGCAGCATTGGATACTTGGGAGCTCCTCACATCCCATCTGAGGAGCCCCCACAGGTGCTGTTATCTTCCACCCAGCTGTGCAAATCATTACCCTTGCCTAGAGCGTCTCTGAAGGAACCAGGCAGACAAGCCAGAGCTGGTCTTCCCTTCATTCCAGCTGGGCTAGGGATAAGGGGGAGGAGAGGTGTAAAGAAGAAGCAGTGTTGAGTCTTAATCAAGAAGGAGAGGGAAGAGATAGAGAAAGGGGAGTTAGGGGATGAAGTCAGAAGGTTGAGAAATCAAGAAGAGAGAGAAGGTGATGCAGGGAAGGAGATTGAAAGGAAAAAGGGAATTTAAAAAAAAATTAATTAAAATTTTCAGAAAGAAGAAAGGAAAGGGGGGGGGGAATAAGGGCAAGAAGGATATCAGCTCCTTGAAGAAGGGGGGCTATTCTGTTATCTTTGTATCCCCTGTATTTCTGTTGCCACAATTTTAATGTCTTTATCCACAAACAGAAATGGTGGGGTATTTTTGTACCAGATAAGTGATTTCATTGGCATTGGGAACTTCTAGTGAAGGACAGTGTGACCCAAAAGGATTGCCTTAGGAGAGTCCCTCAGAGCTCAGCATCAGTAATCCTTTGTTCCTTTCCATCCCCATTTGGCAACCTTCCCCTTCTTTTTTCCTACTCTTCCTTTTATCTTTTATCCCTTTTATCTTCCCCTCTTCTTTCTTTTTCCTCTTTCTTTCCCTCCCTTCTTCCTTCCTTCTCTTCCCTTCCCCTTCATCCTCCTCTCTCTTTTTCCTTCCTTTCACCTCCTATATCTTTTACTTTCCCTTTTCTTTTCCCATTAAATTTTAGGGCAAGGAGGTATGTGGTCCTCTGCATGTCTTTATGCCTATATGTGTGCTTATGTATGTACCCCTGGGGTTTCTATACCTGTATATGGTGATAGGGATGAAGTAGGTTGGCCAATATCTTTCCTCAGCCCTTTTCTGAACAACGAATGCTGTTAGAAGACCTGGGTGAGAGCAACCTGGCTAAGTGTGACCATAGAATCCATATGCTAATGGCCCCTCTCCCTCTCCTGCCTTTGCTGTTGCTGCTGCCCAGCTCAGTTAGCCAACCCATGTTTCTGCCACACAGTCACAGGCTCTGTCCCCGGGCAAGGTGAAAGAAGTCAGGATCTTCAGTCTTCCCTCTGTCTCCTAGGGAAAGGAAGGAGATTCTAATTAAAGGCAGGGAGGCCTTAGGAACAAGAGTGCTGAGAGCTATGGCTGATGGATGTAATTCAATTTGGAGCGTGAAGAGCAAGGGAGAATTCTGGACACTGGTATCTTGTTATTATCAAGCCATTTGTAAAGCAAAAATGATCAAATGCACTTTAATAAATGCATAATAGCCTAGGGAAGAGGAAGGCATAAAGGAGGAGGAGCCCGCAGGACTGGTTAACCTTTACAACCCTGGACTAGAACTTTTACAAAAGAGAAATTTAGAACAGGAAAGGTCCTTAGAAGTCATGCAGTCCAATCTTCTCATTTTAAACAAGAAATTGAAACCCAACAGAAGAGCTGTGAATTGCTTGAGGTCAATAAGTCAGAATTTGAACTCAAGTCCTTGCCTCCAGAGTTACTTCTTGTGTCATTGTACCCACACTATGGTTCTCTCATTTCAGTCATGTTCAACTCTTCATGACTCTGTTTTGGATTTTCTCAGAAAAGATACTGGAATGGTCTATTTCCTTCTCTATCTCATTGGACAAATGAAGAAACTGAGGCAAACAGGATTAACTGACCTACCCAGGGTCACATGGCTAGTAAGAATCTAAGGACATATTTACCCTTTCTTCTCCAGCTCCTTTTATAGATGAGGAAACTGAAACAAACAGGGTGATGTTACTTGTCTAAGGTCAAGTAAGTGTCTGAGGATGGATTCGAACTCAGGTCTCTCTGACTTAGACCCTATGCTCTACCCACTGTGCCACATAGCTTCCCTAGTATCCATATTGCCACTGTCCAAAAGAATTAGTAAAAGGGCCCTCAGATGGCCCTTAATCAAATTACCTGGCCCTGATGAGCTTCATTCTCAAGTTACTATGGAAAGTAGTAACTTGGATAAAGGCATAATCATTTATGAAATGCCTACTTACCATGTGCCATGCACCATATTAAGCCAATGGGATACTAAAAAGGGCCAAAAAAAGATAAGCATAAAAATGTATTTTATATTATCTGTAGATGAATTAAAACTAAGAGAGACAGTTAACCCCTTTGATGACAGAGTCAAGATTCAGCAAGCTCTCAACAGGCTAAACCCTTGGGTCAAAAGCAATAAGATGGAAATGAATTGGGATAAATGTAAAGTTTTGATACTTGGCTTTTAAAAAACAAATATTGCAAATGGAAGATAGAAGATGTATGACTACACAGTAGGTTTGTGAAGAAGATCTGGGAGTCTTAGTGGTCCACAAGCATAATATGAATCAATACTATGATATGGCAATTAGGAGAACTCAAGTGACCTTAGGCTGAACTTCAAGGTATAGCTTCTTCCAGGTCTCACAGTTCTGTTATGTTCTTCCCAGGAGCAAGGAACCTGGATTAGAATCTCAACTCTATCATTTAATAACTATATGATCTTGAGCCAATCATTTCATCTCTCGCCCTCAGTTTTGTCCTCTGTAAAATGAGATAGTTGGAACAGATGGGCTTAAAGATCCTTTCCAGCATTAAAGTTACAAGTCTATAAAGTATATTATAAATAGAGTGTCCCAAAAGTCTTATTGCAATCTTAAGCTACTAAACTATTAGAATTTAAAACTGTAATAAGTCTTTGAGAACTCTCTTTATATCTTTCTTTTTTTTAAACCCTGACCTTCCATCTTAGAATCAATATTGTGCATTGGTTCCAAGGCAGAAGAGCAGTAAGAGCTAGGCAATGATGGTCAAGTGACTTGTCCAGGGTCACACAGCTAGGAAATGTTTGAGGCCACATTTGAATCTAGGACCTCCCATCTCTAGGACTAGCTCTCAATCCACTGAGCCACCCAACTACCCCCTATATAATCTCTTAATTGATTATCACAACAGTCTTTTGTAGAAGGTTGGTAGTAAAGATATTACCGTCTTGATCCAAGTATAGGTTGTGCCCCCTAAATGAGATCTCTTTAAATAGAAAAAATGCATAAGCACACACTAAACAACACTCTGGTTTTATGCAATCCAGATTCTGGGAAAAAGTATCATTGTTCATCCATCACTGGGTGCTGTCTTGATTCACTCATGAATTCGATTTCAGGGAGACAGAGTTGCACAAAGTCTTCAGCCTGACTTTCTCTTCCAGAGTCATCCAAGTCCAATGGCCAAACAAAAGTCAAGAAGGCTGTCGATGGCCCAGGACGCAGTAAGTGAACGTGGGGTCATTGATGTCTGGTCAAGCTCCAAGTGATCCACAGCAGCTACATCTCTGGTAAAGGCTAAGACTACCAAGAAAACCTTTCTTCCAAGATTCCCTTTGATTGGCAGGCAAATACTGTTAGTTGGATGAGAACAAAAGCCTAAGAAAACAAAGTTATGCCCTTTTGCTCTCTTCATCTACATGCTGTACATATTTGCCAGCAACCAAAAAAATTGCAACTCTGACAGTTTCTCCTGTCTATCATAAAGTCACACCTCCTCTCTCGCTCCATATCTGTAAATAAGTGAAAACAAACTTGTTGTCTAGAGTGTGTGGTAAAGAGGAATAAGAAGGGACAGGGAAGGTGGATGCCAGAATCAGTCAGTCAGTAAACATCTATTAAGAACTTAATTGTGTGCCAGGCAATGTGCTAAGAATCAGTCAACCATGGACTGAGGCAACAGAAAGAAGGGAATAAGCACTATTGGGTCTGTCAGGTACTGGGCTAACCACTTTACAAATATTATCTTATTTGATCCTCACAGTGATAGATGCCATTATGATTCCCATTTAATAGATGAGGAAACTGAGGCAAAAGGGTTGTTACTTGCCCAAGTCTATATAACTAGGAAGTATCTGAGGCCCACAGATTTTCCTGACTCCATTCCTATATCCACTGTGTATAAATAGAATTTTGTACCCTTGGATTTCATCTCCCAGAATCCCTTTCCTTTGCCCTCCCATTGCATCCTTATGTTTTGAAGATAAAAGTTTCTGTAACTCTGCTCTCTGTAAACCTTAAAATTTCTTAGACTTATGAATGTTGGAAATTTCACCATTGGGAAATTTCATACTTGGAAAAAATTTCCTACTGATAGTAAGAACTCTATTGGAATGTGAAACCCCTTGGCATGGGAGGATCCTTCTCCTCCCTACTTAAGACTACTTTAGGGCAGGAACCTTTTGCTAAACAATGGAAAGGGCTTTGACCTATGCTTAAGCATAGAACAGGAAGTTCTTTGAGTCATGGTTGATTTTAGAATTGATACAATAGAGATACTTGGAATGACAGAACCAGGTCTTGGAACCACAATCTCCACCCTACTCAGTCTAACAGGATTTAGGAAGGGCTGTAGCATAGATCAAGATTTAATTATTTGAGAATATGACCTACAACAGACATGTGCAAAGGAAACAGACCTCTGGGCGGTCCTGGGTTAAGCTAGAGCCACCATTGGCACAGGGGAGACATCGACAGTGATTGGTAGGTGTGAGAACTGAGGGGAGGGAACTTAGATGGTTTCCTTAAAGATAGCAGGGTCTGAGGACAGGGGGAGGAGAGTTTTGTTTGCTCTGGGAGGAGGAGGTTTTGCTCTGTTGGAGGACCAGGAGAGAAGGCTGGCTCTGAAGGAGGAGAAATCTCTGGAAACATTTCTTGAAAGGAGGCTCTCTTGAAGGTGGAGCCTGAGGTTGGCATGAGAAGCCTTACCTAGAGAGATCTTGGGTGAGTGATAAAACCAACTGACTGATTTATTCATTCTTATTCCTTTCTTACTTTCTCTCTTTTTCTATTGATTAATCAGTGTATTATAAATTAAATTTCTCTATAAAACCCAGTTGGCTTGGGCATATTCATAAATTGGGAATATATTCCCTGGCGACCATCTTATATTTATATAAAACCAAGACACAGTAGAAAACATATTTCAGCGGTCATAACTGTTATATATTTCCCTTGCTCCCAAAACATTTTAATTATCATATCTCTCTTCTTCTGTGTGCATGGCTGGGAAAGCTGGCTTTATTCAGGCTTTTTACTTTTATCTTTTTATTCATTTACTTCAAGTGATTATTAATAAATCTTATAAAAATATAATATATGGAGTATTTTTTTAGGCAATGGGGGTTAAGTGACTTGCCCAGGGTCACATAGCTAGGAAGTGTCTGAGGCCAGATTTGAACTCAGGTCCTCCTGTCTCTAGGCCTAGCTCTCAATCCACTGAGCTACCCAGCTGCCCCCAATACTTGGAGTATTATAAATTAATTTTTAATTTTACAACTGCATGACCTATCTTCTAGAAGACAGAACTTAAGAGTCAAGAAGACTTTGGATCAAATCTCATATTTGACACTCAATAGCTGTATGAACATGGGCAAGTCATTTTCCTTTTTTGGACCTCAGTTTCTTCATCTGTAAAATGAGAGGGCCTCTAAGGACCCTTCCAACTCTAAAACTAAAACCCTTCTGGGCTTCAGTTTTCTTGTCTGCACAGTAAAAGTATATGATGGACACTAAAGTCCTTTCCAACTCTAAATCCACTATTCTGTTATTTGTCCCAACACCCCATTCCATCTCCACACCCACCATCTTTCAGGAGGGAGACTAAGGAACAAAGGAAAGAATTGATCCCCCCACCAAGATCATATAACTAGACAGTGGGAGAGGAAGGATTCAAGCCCCTACCTTCTGACTATAGTCCAAGTTAATAAGTCAATTAACAAATATTTATCCAGTGCCTCCTAGGTTCCAGGTAGTGTGGGAGGCCATCATACCCCCACTGGCTAACAAGGTCACAGTCTGGGAAAATGGGATCTGCAAGGCAACCCCCAGAAAATGAGGTCCCCACTGATTCCCTTCTGTGACTTCTCTCTCTTTAACTTTCCTTAATAATGGATGATTATTGTTTTCTCTCCAATGATGAAATGAAATGATATAAGAGCAAAGACTTATAGGGTAAACACACATACATCCCACCTTAATCCCCCCAGATTATTACCCTAAAAGATTACATTCACAGAATTAAAACCTAAAGATCATTACCCCCCTCCTTTCCCTCTTCACAGAGTTACATTCAGTCCCATTACAAGTCAGGCAAGCCAAGAACATCAATCACCTTCAAGCCCAGGTCAACAGGATATACTTCACTGGTTTGTTATGTTACACTAGCCAGAGCAACATCTCCAAGTACTCAAGTGAAAAACAAGAAAAGTATGACTTGAAAATTGAGGGATACCCCAAATGTGGTCTGTCGTTAAATTGCCTTCTAACCTTGTACCTAGCTATGAAATGTTTTGTTACCCATCTCCTAAGCAATTGTGATTGTGAAAGCTGACCAAAAGTAACAATGATTCTCCTTAGGTCAGGGAGAACTAACCTCTAGATCACCCTGTTTATGTCATTCATCCATAGCAATAATGTTTCATTGACTATCTCCTTAGGCTATGTGTCTTCTTGTTAAGTTCCATGGAAACACACATGTAGAAAATTGATTGTGTGTCAAAGAAGTATGTACCTGAAAACCTGTATAATAAATGAACCTCTGTGCTATGGAAGAACACTGTGTGTGATGCCTAAGCACGTGAGCTTGAGCCCACAGTGTCTCTCATCTCCATTACTCAACTGGATTGTTACACTTAGACAGAGAAAGACCTCGGACCATCAGAGAGACTGCTGGATGGATCTCAATAAGGTAGCTATGATACAAAGAAAGCCAAAAACAGGTCCCTGCCCTCTAGGACCTCACAATCTAAGAAGGAGACACTAGATAAATAACCTCATACAAATAAGATATATGAAGGATAGATTGAAGGACACTTTGAAGGGGATTGAACTCCACCAAATTATCCTTTCCTTTTTCCCTTGAAGCCACCTAAGCCAAGCACATGGATTCTCTTTCCACTTTGTGACCTTCATGCCAGGTTGCCCACTAGGTTTAATTAATATGCTTCTGCCATTAGACTGTGGCTGATAGTGACCCCTACTTGGCACTTCCCTCCCCAAATAGGTCTTGCCTAGCCTGATGCTGACAATCAATACAAAATTTTCCAATAACACCCCAGAGTAACCCACAGCTCCAGTTAGATACCATTTAATAAAGACAATTGCTCATGGTAGCTCACCCAACATTTTTCACTGAGCTGGGGCACTTGTATTTCTGCTTCCATTTCTGCCTGCTAGATAATCAAGGCAAGCTTTACATTGGAGTTTTTCATACTTCAGCCTAGTCCCTGGATCCATCAGGAAACAGCTAGCCAGTTCTGAGTACTCCAAGAGGAACAGAATCCTTGGCCAGGAAGGGACCTCCCTCCTATCCATTCAAGCAATCAAATATTCATAGGAACAGAGATGCAGACCTGTAAGCAACCTTCCACAGATGTCATCTGGTTCAAGCATATCATTTTACAATGCAGAATCAAGGCCCAGAAAGAGTAAATGACTTGTCCAGAGTCACACACAGGCAGAAAGTGTCAGAAATGGATCATAGAATTACAGGATCAGAGATTTATAGCTAGAAGGAACCTTAAGGTGCATTAATCAGCAAACATTTATTTTCCTCCTTTATTTCTTTTATTTTTAATTTTTCCAATTAACAAACATTTTTAGTCTCTTCTATTTTCTCTCCTTTTCTGATTAGTGAGTTCTCAACATCACCATTTTTTCTTTAAAAAAAAACTCGAAGATGGCGGCTTAGAGAAAGCTAAAGTTCAGATCTCCGGAAAACCCTTCCCGACCGATCTCAAACTATAAACTCCTAAGGCGCCGAAATTCAAAACGATCAACAGCACAGACCCTGGGAACCCTCCTCCTGGACCTGGACCCGGTTCAAAAGGTACGGCTCCCCTCAAAAGCCAGAACCCGAGATCACTCGGACCTCAGGGGTAGGAGCGCAGAGTCCAAGGCTCCCGGAATCCGCAGCCCGGCCGGGCTCAGAGAGCAGGGTCCTGGGAACAACAACCCTCAGGGCCTTCTACCTGAGTCCCGGTGAAAGTTACTGCCTGGGGCTTCCTCTGCAGAGAGCTGGTCGAAACAACAGCAACCCTCAGTGCGGGCAAGACATCCTCACGGGCTGGATCCTGCTATCCAAGTCTCAGTGAAAGTCCTTGCCCTCGGAGCTTGGGGAAGCTGCAGCCCATCCCCCCGCAGGCCAATGAAACAGCCTCACGGCCAGCGATTCTGAAGGCAACTTCCGGAAAGCGAGCCGGGGGAGAGTGTGGCCTCGTGGTCCGACCCTTCCATTCCAGTTCCAGTGAGGCATATTCAGTTTAACCCAGGGAAAGCTCATAGAACCAACATCTGCCCAGGACTAAAGCCTCTGAACACCAGACAGAGATAAGAAAAGCTAATCCTCCACATTCAGAGATGGCAAACTCCACAGAAGCACAGAAGCCCAAAATACCAAGAAAAATAAGAAGAAAGGGGCGACTTTGGACACATTCTATGGAGCCAAAATACAAAATACAGAGCAGATAGAAGAAGATATACAAGAAAATTCTCCAAAATCTTCCAAAGGAAATAGAAACTCTCCACAAACCCATGAAGAATTTGAATCAGAAATGACCAAAAAGATGGAAGCCCTCTGGGAGGAAAAGTGGGAAATAATGCAAAAGAAATTCACGCATCTACAAAACCAGTTTGACCAAACTGTAAAAGAAAACCAGGCTTTAAAGCAAGAACTAATAAAGCAAAGCCAAAACACCAAGAAATTAGAAGAGAACATAAAATATCTAACCAACAAGGTGACAGATCTGGAAAATAGAGGGAGAAGAGAAAATTTAAGAATAATTGGACTCCCAGAAAAGCCAGAAATAAACACCAAACTGGACATGGTGATACAAGATATAATCAAAGAAAATTGCCCAGAGATTCTAGAACAAGGGGGCAATACAGCCACTGACAGAGCTCACAGAACACCTTCTACACTGAACCCCCAAAAGACAACTCCCAGGAATGTAATTGCCAAATTCCAAAGCTATCAAACAAAAGAAAAAATCCTACAGGAAGCCAGAAAAAGACAATTTAGATATAAAGGAATGCCAATCAGGGTCACACAAGACCTTGCAAGTTCTACTCTGAATGATCGTAAGGCATGGAACATGATCTTCAGAAAGGCAAGAGAGCTGGGTCTCCAACCAAGAAGCAGCTACCCAGCAAAACTGACTACACACTTCCAAGGGAAAGTATGGGCATTCAACAAAATAGAAGACTTCCAACTTTTTGCAAAGAAAAGACCAGAGCTCTGTGGAAAGTTTGATACCGAAAATCAAAGAGCAAGGAATACCTGAAAAGGTAAATATTAAGGAAAGGGGAAAAATGTTATCTTCTTCTTTTACTCAAACTCTCTTCTATAAGGACTACATTTATATCAATCTATGTATACTAACATGTGGGGAAAATGTAATGTATAAATAGGGGGTAAAGAAAGACCAAATAGAATAATGGTTCTCACACAAAGATTCACATGGGAAGGGGAGGGGAAGAAAACTCCTATAAGAAGGAGAGGAGGGGGGGGGGGTTTACTTAAACCTCAATCTCAGGGAAATCAACTCTGAGAGGGAAAAACATCCAGATCCATTGGGATCTTGAATTCTATCTTACCCAACAAGGGTAAGGAGAAGGGAAAACCAAGGGGCGTAGGGGGAGAGGGAGAACAAAAAGGGAGGGAAAGAGAGGGGGGAGGGGGAGGGAAGAAAAAGGGAGGGACTAAAAAGGGAAACATCAAGGGAGGGGACAAGGGGGACTGATTCAAAGTAAATCACTGGACTAAAAGGTAGAGCCGAAGAAGAAAAGGTTAGAATTAGGGAAGGCAATCAAAATGCCAGGGAGTCCACAAATGACAATCATAACTTTGAACGTGAATGGGATGAACTCACCCATAAAACGTAGATGTATAGCAGAATGGATGAGAATCCAAAACCCTACCATATGTTGTCTTCAAGAAACACACATGAGGCGGGTTGACACCCACAAGGTCAGAATTAAAGGATGGAGTAAGACCTTCTGGGCCTCAACTGATAGAAAGAAGGCAGGAGTGGTAATCATGATATCTGATAAAGCCAATGCAAAAATAGACCTGATCAAAAGGGATAGGGAAGGTAATTATATTTTGTTAAAAGGGACTCTAGACAACGAGGAAATATCATTAATCAACATGTATGCACCAAATAATATAGCACCCAAATTTCTAATGGAGAAACTAGGCAAATTGAAGGAAGAAATAGACAATAAAACCATACTAGTGGGAGACTTAAACCAACCATTATCAAATTTAGATAAATCAAATCAAAAAATAAATAAGAAAGAGGTAAAAGAAGTGAATGAAATCTTAGAAAAATTAGAATTAATAGACATATGGAGAAAAATAAATAGGGATAAAAAGGAATACACCTTCTTCTCAGCACCACATGGCACATTCACAAAAATTGACCATACATTAGGTCACAGAAACATAGCACACAAATGCAAAAAAGCAGAAATAATGAATGCAGCCTTCTCAGATCACAAGGCAATAAAAATAATGATTAGTAATGGTACATGGAAAACCAAATCTAAAACCAATTGGAAATTAAACAATATGATACTCCAAAACCGTTTAGTTAAAGAAGAAATCATAGAAACAATTAATAATTTCATCAAGGAAAATGACAATGGCGAAACATCCTTTCAAACCTTTTGGGATGCAGCCAAAGCGGTAATCAGAGGCAAATTCATATCCCTGAAAGCTTATATTAACAAACAAGGGAGAGCAGAGATCAATCAATTGGAAATGCAAATGAAAAAACTCGAAAGCGATCAAATTAAAAACCCCCAGCAGAAAACCAAATTAGAAATCCTAAAAATTAAGGGAGAAATTAATAAAATCGAAAGTGATAGAACTATTGATTTAATAAATAAGACAAGAAGCTGGTACTTTGAAAAAACAAACAAAATAGACAAAGTACTGGTCAATCTAATTAAAAAAAGGAAGGAAGAAAAGCAAATTCACAGCATTAAAGATGAAAAGGGGGACAGCACCTCCAATGAGGAGGAAATTAAGGCAATCATTAGAAATTACTTTGCCCAATTATATGGCAATAAATACACCAATTTAGGAGAAATGGATGAATATATACAAAAATACAAACTGCCTAGACTAACAGAAGAGGAAATAGAATTCTTAAATAATCCCATATCAGAAATTGAAATCCATCAAGCCATCAAAGAACTTCCTAAGAAAAAATCCCCAGGGCCTGATGGATTCACCTGTGAATTCTATCAAACATTCAGAGAACAGTTAATCCCAATACTATACAAACTATTTGACATAATAAGCAAAGAGGGAGTTCTACCAAACTCCTTTTACGACACAAACATGGTACTGATTCCAAAACCAGGCAGGTCAAAAACAGAGAAAGAAAACTATAGGCCAATCTCCCTAATGAATATAGATGCAAAAATCTTAAATAGGATACTAGCAAAAAGACTCCAGCAAGTGATCAGAAGGATCATTCACCATGATCAAGTAGGATTCATACCAGGGATGCAGGGCTGGTTCAACATTAGGAAAACCATCCACATAATTGACCACATCAACAAGCAAACTAGCAAGAACCACATGATTATCTCAATAGATGCAGAAAAAGCCTTTGATAAAATACAACACCCATTCCTATTAAAAACACTAGAAAGCATAGGAATAGAAGGGTCATTCCTAAAAATAATAAACAGTATATATCTAAAACCAACAGCTAATATCATCTGCAATGGGGATAAACTAGATGCATTCCCAATAAGATCAGGAGTGAAACAAGGATGCCCATTATCACCTCTACTATTTGACATTGTACTAGAAACACTAGCAGTAGCAATTAGAGAAGATAAAGAAATTGAAGGCATCAGAATAGGCAAGGAGGAGACCAAGTTATCACTCTTTGCGGATGACATGATGGTCTACTTAAAGAATCCTAGAGATTCAACCAAAAAGCTAATTGAAATAATCAACAACTTTAGCAAAGTTGCAGGATACAAAATAAACCCACATAAATCATCAGCTTTTCTATATATCTCCAACACAGCTCAGCAGCAAGAACTAGAAAGAGAAATCCCATTCAAAATCACCTTAGACAAAATAAAATACCTAGGAATCTATCTCCCAAGACAAACACAGGAACTATATGAACACAACTACAAAACACTCGCCACACAACTAAAACTAGACTTGAACAATTGGAAAAACATTAACTGCTCATGGATAGGACGAGCCAATATAATAAAAATGACCATCCTACCCAAACTTTTTTATCTATTTAGTGCCATACCCATTGAACTACCAAAATACTTCTTCACTGATTTAGAAAAAACCATAACAAAGTTCATTTGGAAGAACAAAAGATCAAGGATATCCAGGGAAATAATGAAAAAAAACACATATGATGGGGGCCTTGCAGTCCCAGACCTCAAACTATATTACAAAGCAGCAGTCATCAAAACAATTTGGTACTGGCTAAGAAACAGAAAGGAAGATCAGTGGAATAGACTGGGGGAAAACGACCTCAGCAAGACAGTATACGATAAACCCAAAGATCCCAGCTTTTGGGACAAAAATCCACTATTCGATAAAAACTGCTGGGAAAATTGGAAGACAGTGTGGGAGAGACTAGGAATAGATCAACACCTCACACCCTACACCAAGATAAATTCAAAATGGGTGAGTGACTTAAACATAAAGAAGGAAACCATAAGTAAATTGGGTAAACACAGAATAGTATACATGTCAGACCTTTGGGAGGGGAAAGGCTTTAAAACCAAGCAAGATATAGAAAGAATCACAAAATGTAAAATAAATAATTTTGACTACATCAAACTAAAAAGCTTTTGTACAAACAAAGCCAATATAACTAAAATCAGAAGGGAAACAACAAATTGGGAAAAAATCTTCATAGAAACCTCTGACAAAGGTTTAATTACTCATATTTATAATGAGCTAAATCAATTGTACAAAAAATCAAGCCATTCTCCAATTGATAAATGGGCAAGGGAAATGGATAGGCAGTTCTCAGATAAAGAAATCAAAACTATTAACAAGCACATGAAGAAGTGTTCTACATCTCTTATAATCAGAGAGATGCAAATCAAAACAACTCTGAGGTATCACCTCACACCTAGCAGATTGGCTAACATAACAGCAAAGGAAAGTAATGAATGCTGGAGGGGATGTGGCAAAGTAGGGACATTAATTCATTGCTGGTGGAGTTGTGAACTGATCCAACCATTCTGGAGGGCAATTTGGAACTATGCCCAAAGGGCGACAAAAGAATATCTACCCTTTGACCCAGCCATAGCACTGCTGGGTCTGTACCCCAAAGAGATAATGGACACAAAGACTTGTACAAAAATATTCATAGCTGCGCTCTTTGTGGTGGCCCAAAACTGGAAAACGAGGGGAAGCCCATCAATTGGGGAATGGCTGAACAAACTGTGGTATATGTTGGTGATGGAATACTATTGTGCTCAAAGGAATAATAAAGTGGAGAAGTTCCATGGAGACTGGAACAACCTCCAGGAAGTGATGCAGAGCGAGAGGAGCAGAACCAGGAGAACATTGTACACAGAGACAAACACACTGTGGTATCATCGAACGTAATGGACTTCTCCATTAGGGGCGGTGTAATGTCCCTGAACAACTTTCAGGGATCCAGGAGAAAAAAAACACCATTCATAAGCAAAGGATAAACTATGGGAGTGGAAACACCGAGAAAAAGCAACTGCCTGAATATAGAGGTTGAGGGGACATGACAGAGGATAGACTTTAAATGAACACTCTAATGCAAATACTATCAACAAAGCAATGGGTTCAAATCAAGAAAACATCTAATGCCCAGTGGACTTACGCGTCGGCTATGGGGGGTGGGGGGGAGGAAAAGAAAATGATCTATGTCTTTAACGAATAATGCTTGGAAATGATCAAATAAAATATATTAAAAAAAAACTCACCTTCTGTCTTAGAATCAATACCAAATATCACTTTCTTGGCAAAAGAGAAGTAAGGATTAGGCAATTAGGGTTAAGTGACTTGCCCAGGATCACCCAGCTAGGAAGTGTCTGAGGACAGACTTGATCCCTGGTCCTCTCATGTCCAAGTCTGGTGTTCTATTCACTGAGCTACTTAGCTATCCTGCAGCACCATCATTTAAAGAATCACCCAGATCACCCATGCCCTTTGTTCTTCTGACTCTGAACTCTTCCACTTTGCTCTCCCTTCCCAGTATTTTCATCTCCAACTAGAATATTAATTCCTTGGAGCCAGAATCTATCTTTTCTTTTTGCCATTGTATTTTCAGTGTTTAGTATTGTGACAGACACATGGTAAGGGATGAATAAATGCCATACCATCAATCTAACTACCTATCTGCCATCTATCTACCTACTTATCTATCTACTATCTCTCCATTCATCTATATACATTTATCTATCATCTATCTCTAAATCTATCCACCCACCAATCTTTATATCAATCAATCTATCGCCTATCTACCTATCTGATGACTACATAGTTGTTTGTCCTTTGTCTTTGAGAGGACCAATGATCTCACAGTAAGAGATGCCTTGACTTGGGTGATGTCTTTTGATTTGTGCATTACTTGGATTGAAGTGAAGCAGAGTCATCAGCCTCAGTCTCTCTTCCAGAGTCATAAAAGTTCAATGGAAAGACAAATATCAGGATGGCCTGTGATGACTCAGGAAGCAGTGAATGGCCTTGGCTTCTTTGATGTCTAACCAAACTCTAAAAACTCCACAGGGCTTGCTTTCAAAGACCAGAATGACAAACTGAGACTAAATTGAAGGACCTTGAACTCTAGGACAAATGGATTTGAACTACTGTGATCTGTTGATCCATTCTCATCCTCTATTTCAAATTTGATCTACCAGTATTTACTAGAGAATCCTAAATGGCATTTTCATAGCACTTCAAAGTTTCCAAATAAACAAAAAAATTATTAATAGATGTATGAGTAAATTAGTGAATACTATTAATATAAAATTATAATCAAAATAATAGACATTCAGATGAATTCAGTCTTTCACAACTTTCTGGGTGCCCTTGAGTATCACTTTTCCCCTCCCTCAGTTTCCTCCTCTATAAAATGGAGTTGGTCAAGTTAACTCAGTCTTGTTCCTTCTCTACTTTCCATTCCATAATTCTGAATCATGTCAGTACAATACAGCAATTGTCTCATTTGTGGCTCACAAGAACACCAGGTAGTACAGGCTACAGGTATTATCCTCTCCATTTTACAGAGAGGAAACTGAGACTTGGAGAGATTAAAGTGACTGCCTCATGGTCCCACAACTAGTAAGCATCAGAGGTGGAATTGGGAACTAAACCTGCCTGACTCAGAAACCAGAGTATTCCCTCTCCATCCTAACATCCACATACTCATTCTATTCTGCAAAGACATTGGGAAGGAAATGTTATAGCTCAAGCCATCAGCTTCCTCATCTCTGATAAAAAGATTTCTTTCCCCCCCATAGAAGTAATATTTGACAACATTTCTTATTTCACTAAGAAAGGAAAAAGAAAAGAACTTACTGGCTCTGGTCTAGTGACCTTTCTGTCCATTCCACCCCCCAGACTCCAACCCATTCTCCCCACTGCCAGACAGCTGGAGATGAATCCAATGTTATGATGTAGGAGACCATATCAAGTTTCTTTTGGAAAATTGTGCTCTCCCTCTCCCTCTCTCTCCTTCCTTCCCTACCTCCCTCCCTCTCTCTCTCTCTTTCCCTCTCCCTCCCTCCCTCCCTCCCTCTCTCTCTCTCTGTCTCTCTCCCTCTCCCTTTCTCTCTCTCTCTGTCTCTTTCTCTTTCTCTCTCCCTCTCTCTCTCTCTCTCTCTGTCTGTCTCTCTGTCACTCTGTCTCTCTCCCTCTCCCTTTCTCTCTCTCTCTCTCACTCCCTCTCTCTCTCTCCCTCTCTCTACTTTCCTCTCTCTCCTTCCCTCCCTCCCTCCCTCTCTCTCTCTCTCTCCCTCTCCCTCTCTCCCTCTCCCTCTCCCTCTCCCTCTCTCCCTCCCTCTCCCTCTCCCTTTCCCTCTCCCTCTCCCTCTCCCTCTCCCTCTCCCTCTCCCTCTCCCTCTCCCTCCCTCCCTCCCTCCCTCTCTCTCTCTCCCTCTCCCTCTCCTCTCTCTCTCTCCCCTCCTCTCTCCCCCTCTCTCCCTCTCTCTACCTCTCTCTCCCTCCCTCCCTCCCTCCCTCCGTCCCTCCCTCTCTCTCTCTCTCTCTCTCTCTCTCTCTCTCTCTCTCTCTCTCTCTCTCTCTCTCTCTCTCTCTCTCTCTCTCATAGTTTTGGGGAAAACAAGCTAAAATTCCAATAAACAATGAGCCCTAGCAAATCAAAACTGTTAAAGTCTTCAAAGAGAATGTTTTACCTTCTCCATCTCAATTCCTATTCCTTTCCCATGATGTTGTACTTACAAGCATTAGACTACCGAAATCTCTTCCTGGGTGTACCTACCTATCTTATTCCTCTCTTGCTGAAATAGGAGCCCAAGGTGAGCATAGCAGCCCTATTCAAGGCATTTGTATTAAGCAAAATCTGATTGGTTAGCTTCTCATTGTTGTTTGAATCCATACCAGGGAGGGAACTCCACAAACTTCCACAAACACTCCAAACTCAATATGTCACTTCTAGCCAGGGAGGGAAGGGTGCCCTTCCACAAAGGACTCTGTCTCTGGACTCTTACATCCTGGGGTCGCCTGACAACAAAGAGAGAAGCTGGATTCCTGTGTGCTCTCCAATTCATTCTGCCCTCATCTTAGAGGGGAAATCTGTCCGCCAAAGCCTAGGTATGGATCACATCTAGGGTTTCTCCAAAAAGGATTAACAATGTCCCTTGTAGGAAAAAAAAACCATTCAGTGTACAAAGCAGGTATCATGGGAAGATGACTATTTATTTCTTCTCCTATCAAAGCCTGGCTTAAAACACAAAAGGCTCAGAAGTGCATATAAGCAGCAAAAACAAGGATGCGCCATGCCTATTATTCCGCAAGTCCCACAGTCCCTAGGATATCATTACCTATCCACATCCCTTCGCTTTGCCCTCACAGATGATTCTAGACTGTCTTTTGGGAGATGGAAGTGTCAGGTTGTGAGATATTACACTTAAATGCCTTTGCTTATCCCGTAACTCTAAAGTCACTCTGAAAATGCATATAAATCTGAGGAAATCATTTAACTTTCCCTAAATTTTCCCATCTGTAAAATGAAGAGATTGAATTAGATGACATTTCTAAAATGTTTATTGATTACAATGTTCAACTTTGTGACCCCTTTTGGGGTTTTCTTGGCCAAGATACTGGAGTGGGTTGCCATTTCCTTCTCCGGTTCATTTTACAGATGAGGAAGCTGAGGCAGACAGAGTTAAATGACTTGCCCAAGAACATAACTGATAAGATCTTCCTGACTCCATGCCTGGTGCTCTAATTATGGCACCATCTAGTCTCCTCCTGAACTAGGTGACTTCTGAGTTTATTTCCAGTGCTGGATTTGACTCCTATCATCTTATGAGTATTACCAAGAAAGGAAATGGAGAGAAAAGAGAGATCAAGGGTACACCCATCTATACTGGGTCAGACATGGCTTATGATGCTGCAAAAGGAGATTGAAACAGACGTCATACAGGGAGAAGGAGAAACAGCAGATGTCATAAAAACTCTGAAAAAAGAGTATCCTGAAGAGTCAATAGTGTCAAAAGCTATAGCAAGATCAAGGATGAGGCCATTGGACTTAGCAAATGAGATATTTGCAAAATTTTTTGCAATGCTAGCACAATGCCTGGTATATAGTTGGTGCTTATTAAAGGCTTATTCTGAGACAGCTAAATAGTTTAGTAGATAGAGAGCCAGGCCTGAAGACAGGGGGACATGGGTTCAAATCTGACCTCAGACACTTTCCAGCTGTGTGACCCTGGGTAAGTCACTTAATCCCCATTGCCTAGCCCTTACAGTTCTTCTGCCTTGGAACCAATACATGATACTGATTCTAAGACAGAAGGTGAGGGTTTAAAAAAAGAAGGTAAGGGCTTTTTAAAAATAGCAAACAAAGGCTTATCCCCTATTAAATTGTCAATGACCTTAGACAGAATACATTTAGTCAAGTAATAGAGTTAGAAATCAAATTGTGAAATGTTGAAGCAAGGATAGGAGGCAAAGAAGTAGAAGCAATGAGTGCAAATAGATTTTTCTAGGAGTTTGAGCTGAGAAAGGAAAGAGATTTAAAGGAATATCATGAAGGAATTACTGGGTCAAGTGAAGAGAGAGTTTTTTATTTGGTTGGGTTATTTTTTAAGGCATGGAGAAGTCAGCAAAATGTTAAGAATGTGACAATAGGAAGAAATTGAAGGATGGGGCAAAATGTGGGATAATCACTTTTTGCTCTGAGTCTCACAGACGTGGAACAGTCTTTAGAGGTCATCCAGTCCAATCCTTTCCTTTTATAAATGAGGAAATGGAGATTCGGAGATTTTAAGTAATTTGTTCCAGGTTATATAACTATTGGGACAGCTCAGTGGTTCTGTGAATAGTATCCTGGGCTTAAAATCAGGAAGACTCATTTTTCTGAGTTTAAATATGGCCTAGACAGTTATTAACTGTATGACCCTGGGCAAGTCACCTAATGAAATTGTCCTCAATTTCTTAGTCTGGTCATTTTATAAACTAGCAAACCAAATTCAAAGATTTGCCCAGAGATCCAAACAAGTGTCAATGGTAGGATATGAACTCGGGTTTTCTAACTCCAGGTCCAATATCCTTGCTCACTTTACCTCATTGTCTTCCTTTCATGGGATTAGGAGATGGAGACCACTTCTCCACTTCTGTGGCTTTGTTTCTCTCCCTACTAATGCAAATGTAGGACATCATAGTCTAAGAGTTGCCTAAGCTCTCAAAAGATTAAATAATTTGCCCAGAGTCATACAACTGGTGTGTGTCAGAGGCAGGACTGAAACAAAGGTCTTCTGACTGAGGAATTCTTGGTCTTCTAACTCCAAATTCAGCACCCTTCCCATTCAAACCACATTACCTGCCTTTCACAGAAAGAAGAGGCAGAAAATGCAAGGGACAGATGTTCCTGCCTTCACCCAAAGGACAGTGAGATACGACAAATTTAATTCTCAGCCTTGCCCTTCTGAACCCCCTTGACTGGATTGCTACCATTATCCACAAAAGAAAGAGTCTCATGGTGAGAGATCAGACCAAGAGGGCAAGATTGATGCCCCCCCTGCCTTGGGCACCTGGCTTAAAGGTAGCGATGGAGGGGAGCTGAAAGCTGTTGCAAGATGTATCTTGTAACCACAAGGTATGAGTCTGCTGAAGGGTGGGGAGCCCAATATTTTCCAATATTTAGAAATAACTCTCATTCATCACCCATTAAATTATGCTTTAGATTCATCTTGCAGGAGAGACAAGTAGTCTTAAGCTGGAACAAGAGTGATTCCTTTTCTCATCCTTAAAATTATAGTCCTGCCTTTATCAAGGAATTCTGGGTCCTGAACATGTTTATGTCCCCCAAACCTGAGTCCGTCAAGTAGCTCTACAAATCTTGTAAAGACTGTTTGGAGGTGATTCGCCCTCTAGCTGAGCAATGGCCATTCCATTCCTGAAGCTATGTGGAGAGGTGGAGGGGATGGGGGTACTGCTAATCATAAGACACATTCCTGGATGCTTACAAGAACCACTGTTCACTCTGAAGTGAGTAAACAGGGGCCAAATTCTGAAGAATGGGATCATTTCCAAAGGTTTGCCTCCTTTTCCAAGACCTGGAAATTCCAGGATGTCATAAGTGGAAGGAATATTTGTTGAATCAGGTTTCTGATATTGGGAGAAAAAGAGGGAGAGAGATACAAAGCAGGGCCATATGGGGTGAGGCATGATCTCCATTTATTATGATGAAGAGAAAGATTTTTATAGAGTAGAGTACTAAGCATTACATCATAATTAGGAGGTGTTACTTTCCCACAGAATATTGTTTATGAAATGACTTTAACCAAAACATTTCTAGGGCTCCTCTACAAACACTAGCAAATTGAGAAAGAGTGACAGCCAATCTATTTTTCGTAACCCAGAGAAAGGATTGTCTGGGTCATTTGGTCATGACATTACAAAGGCTTCTTTGCTCTTCAAAATAAGGAATAACTCAAGGTCTTATTATGACTATTTGGGGGAGGAATCCTTCAGGAGTTCTCCTTTTCTGAGTTTCAGTCAAACAGCTTGCAATTGACAGATTTAGACCTTGCCAGAAATCTCAGGCAAACTTACAAGCTTGTCTTTTATGGCTGCTTTCCTCAATGGGTCTAATTTGCCTTAGGTTCCTCCATAAAATTAGAATATAGAGTGCTAGAACTTATAACATAGAATATTGGATAAAAGTTAGAAAGGAGCTTAAAGCATAAATCATCAGTTAGAAGTGAGCTTAAGTTATAAATATTAGGGCTGTAAATGGCCTTAAAATCTAGAATGTTAGAGTCAGAGATCTTAGAGCACGGTTTATTGGAGCTGGAATGAACCTTAGAAGAGAGAACAGAGAATAGAGAACTTGAAACAGAAAAGGAGGGACCTTAGAACAGATAATAGTAGAACTATTAAAAGCCCTAGAATTTAGATTATTAGAGCCCAGAAAGACATTAAACCATAAAAAAATATTAGAACTCAGATGTGGACTTTGGGAATCATTTCATCTACCCTCTCCCTGCTATTCATTGCCTCTGATCATTTTGTAGAGAAGAAGCAGTCATAGTCATGTAATTAGTCAGTTGCTGAGCTGGAACTAGACTTTAGGTTCTCTGAACAGCACTCTTTCCAATCTGTATCATAAGGTTTCTTATGTATTTTAATAAAACATTATTATTATTTTATATTTTTATTCATATAATAAATACTGCCATTGTTATTCTATTTTATATATTTTATTTATATAGTGAATGATATTGATCTTTTATAATAGTATTACTATTTTATTTTGTATGTTTTCACTTATATAATAAACTATCATTATTTCATAGTAGCATTATTATTTTATTTTCTATATGTTTATTAATAAATAGTATTATTTTATAATAATAATAGTATTTTATTTTTATTTAATGAGAGTATTATTGTTTTATAATAGAACTTATTTTTAATACTTTTACTTATATTATAAATTGTATTCTTTTAAAATGGCATTTTATTCATGTAATAGTGTTATTTTAGAATTCATTTCCTAATTCTATATTATAAATCATAATTTATTTTAATATATAATATACTATAACAATTATTTTACATATTACATTAAATATAACAAAATATTTTAATATTAATTGTAGAGAATCTTAAGAAAAGACAATATCAGGAAATTCATAAGAAGGATAGAGTAGGAAATGACTACTTTTTATTTTCAATAAATTTCAAAGTTATTCTTAAGCTATTGGTAATAAATCTGGCTTCAGACACTTCCTTGATGTGTGACCCTGGGCAAGTCATTTAACCCCCATTTCCTAGCCCTTACTACTCTTCTACCTTGGAATCAATGCATCATATTGATTCTAAGATGGAAGTTATAGGTTAGGCTGACTTTTATGAAGTGCTTCATCTGTTTTATATCATCTTACCCATACAATGGAGAATAGGGAGTCAGTAAAGTGTTAGTAAGTCCATTTCACAGGTGAGGAAACTGAGTCTTAAAGAAGCCAATACAACTTGTTCAAGGTCCCGCAGTCAACAATTATGAACAATGTAGAACAAGAGTTCTACATTGTTCTAGAACAAGAGTAGATATATTAAAGAGTTCTAGAGTACTATATTAAGAGTTCTAGAACAAGAGTAGATATATTAAAGCCACCATGGTTTTCAGAAAGGAAAGGAATCAACATAATCCTGTGATCAGATTTGATCTGACAACCTAGATTCAAATCTTACATTTGATACCAACTATTGGTGTGACCTCAGGCCAATTATTTAACTGTTGTAGGCTTTAGTTTTCTCATGGCAAAATAAGGGGGTTGGGATGCATGGTCTATGAGATTCCTTCTAGCTTTAGAGCCACAATCTTCTAAGTGCCTTAGAGAAGGGTCTGATTGGAGTCGAGGCCCTTGGCATGGCTTCGTACCTTCTAGCTCTGTTTCTACACCTATAAAACAACAGAGTTGGACTAAGCATCCATTTCTAAGTTCCCTTCCAATTCTAAAAAGATGATCCTATGAGTGCTTGAGTTCAGCAATGAAATCAATTGCCATTCCCAGATTTCTTAATGAAGGACCCCAATCCATTTTTCTTTCTTCTAGCTAAAAAACAGGGGCTATGAGCATGCTGTCCCAATCCACATATTTCCCACTTAAAGGAGAGATGTAAGCCAACTCACCCTGATCAATCAATTAACAAGCATTAATTATGTGATTACTATGTGACAGGCATTGTGCAAGGCCATGAAGAGACAAAGAAAAAGTGAAATCTGGATCTTTTCTTGCTCTCAGTTATCATATTACTCCAATCCACATTCTCTCAGATTTCCTGCTCTAAAACCTGACCTGCATTATATATCTTGTTACCCTCTGTTAGAATGTAAGCTCACCTAGAGATGAGAGATTCTGGATTCAAATCTGGCCTCAGACACTTCCTAACCAGG
The DNA here is from genome assembly GCF_027887165.1 of Monodelphis domestica. Lineage (NCBI taxonomy): Eukaryota > Metazoa > Chordata > Mammalia > Didelphimorphia > Didelphidae > Monodelphis > Monodelphis domestica. Next base: position 29,781,913 of record NC_077229.1, read on the forward strand.
TGACCCTGGGCAAGTCATTTAACCCCAATAATCTAAGCCTTACACTTTTCTGCCTTTGAATCAATGCTTAGTTTCAATTCTAAGATAGAAGGTAAGGGTTAAAAAAAGAAATGTAAGCTACTTGAAAATGGGGTAAGGGGGAGTGTCGTATTTATAAGCATCCAGCGCATAGTGCCTGGTGCATAAAAGTAATTGCTAACATTTATATAGCATCTACTAAATGCCAAGTACTTGCTCAGTGCTTTATGATTATTATTTCATCTGATCTTCATAATGACCCTGGGAGGTAGGACCTATTATTATCCCCATTTTACAGAAAAGGAAACTGAAGCACTCAAAAGTTAAGTGACTTAGTCAGAGTCACACAGGTAGTAAAGCTGTAAGTCAGTTTTTCCTGATTCCAAGCCTGTACTCTATCCACTGGGCCATCTAGTTGGCCCTTAAATATGGCGTTTTTGTAGGCTTTTTTCATTCATTCATTCATCCAATAAATGCAGTGAACAACAACAATAACAAGCAAGCAATTAACCGAAAACATTCTAGGGACTGGGAATACAAAGAGAAAAGTAAACAAATCCCTGCCAGCCAACAGCTTACATTCTGTCTAGCGTATCGTATGTTCACACAGTTATCCTCTCCCGTCATGCACCAGCTAGGATGGGCTGGATGAGTGCCTAAGAAATCTTCATAATACTCAGAGCAATTGGGAAAGGAAGTGGGTTTCAACACTCTTCCTCAGATCCCCAGTCACTGAGCATCCATAGCTCTAAACAGTTAAGCCTATATATTCAAGCAGCTGTAGATAAAGTCCCAGCTCAGATAGATGGGGGAGAGGAGAGATTGATTACTAAGAAGTATACAAATTAAGGAAATAATTCTCTAGCCTTTTTAATTAAAACCTCCAACCTAAGAAGCGTGTTAATTTCAGCTTTGGTGAGTGGCTCTATCACTATTTGGCTTCCTGCTGCCTAAGCACTGTCTGAAGTGGCTGGCTTTGATTTTTTCCTAATTTGTAACATACTCTGGCTTTGGATGGCAGGCGGGTAATTACAAAGAGACTAGGAGCCACACTAAAAGCAGATTCATGGCAGAGCTTCACAAGGGGCAAAAGGCTGGAGAGAATTTGGGGGGCCCTTCTTAAGACCCTCCTCCACATGCATTTAGAAGCATCTAAGGGATGGGGCAGCTTGGGAAAAAATACATTGCCTTGATAATCAGTGCACTGGACTCTTCTTAGACTCCAGATGAGATGCTGCTGTGATTATATAACCACAGAATGTCAGAACTGGTCAGGATCTTAAGAGATCATTGGAGGGACAGCTAGATGGCTCTGTAGATAGGGAGCCAGGCCCAGAGAAAAGAGATCTTGGGTTCAAATCTAACCTCAGGACACTTCTTAACTGTGTGACCCTGGGCAAGTCACTTAACTCCCATTGCCTACATCTTAATGCTCTTCTGCTTTGAAACTAATACACAGTATTGATTCTAAGATAAAAGATAAAGGTGACCCTGGGCAAGTCACTTAACTCCCATTGCCTACATCTTAATGCTCTTCTGCTTTGAAACTAATACACAGTATTGATTCTAAGATGAAAGATAAAGGTGACCCTGGGCAAGTCACTTAACTCCCATTGCCTACATCTTAATGCTCTTCTGCTTTGAAACTAATACACAGTATTGATTCTAAGATGAAAGATAAAGGTTTTTAAAAAACAAAATATGGTGGGAGTGAAAACAGGGAGGAAGGACAACAGCTTGACTACAGGGATGGAGGGGATATGAACGAGGAGAGACTCTGAATGAACACCCTACTATGGAAACCAATAGCATGGAAATGGGCTCCAGTTGAGGAAGCATGTGATACCCGGAGGAATTGCGCATCGGAAGGGGGGAAAGGGGGGAGGAAAAAAAAAGGTGATCTTTGTTTCTAATGAATAACATTGGAAAATGACCAAATAAAATAAAGGCTAAAAAAAAAACCAATGAGTATTCTCCAGTAGAAAGAGGCAGCTGAGTGACTCAATTGAGAAAGTCCTGGGCCAGGAATCAGGAAGACCTTTAAGTCTGGTCTCAGATATTTCCTCCCTATGTGACCCTCTTTGCAAATCACTTGACCCCCATTGCTTAGCCCTTGCTGAATTAGAACCAATACTTAGTATTGATTCTAAGACAGAAGGTAAAGGTATTTTGTTTTATTTTATTATTTTTATTTTTAGAAATTTTTATTTAGTCAACTTAGAACATTATTCCTTGGTTACAAGAATCATATTCTTTCCCTCCCTCCCCTCCCCACACCTGTAAAGGTATTTTAAAAAGAGATAGAGACAATATGGAAATAGGTCTTGATCAATGACACATGTAAATCCCAGTGGAATTACGCATTGGCGGGGGGAGGGAAGGGAAAAACATGAATCTTGTAACCATGGAAAAATATTCTAAATTAATTAAATAAAAATTTCCAAAATAATAGAAATAAAAATAAATAAAAAGAGATAGAGAAAGATCATTGAATCCCAATCTCCTCTTTTGAGAGAGAAAGAAAATGAAGCTCATTGAAGGGAAATGAGTTGAAAAATGTACTTCCTCCTCTTTGAAAGTTTGGAGGCTCTGAGCATGAAGTGTTTATTTCATATGCTGTCATATACAGTTGAAGTATTGGTTGATTTAGTACAACTATTTTTTCCTATTTCTTTAAAATTCTTTTCTACAAGGAAAGACTTACCAGAAAACAGCGGATGGAGGTCAGAAGAAAATAGATTCAGAAATAAAGATTTGGAGATTGGAAAGCAGATTTGAACTTTTTTACAAATAAATAAATCAATAAAGGAAAAAATGCTGAAGGTCATATAGACGGTCTTTTACCTTTTTTGTATCCCAAGTGCTTAGCACAGTGCCTTGCATACAGTAAAGACCTAATAAGTATTTTGTTGACCAACCAACTAACGGCATGGAAACAGGGTGAAAGAGGTAGGTTCTAGATGACTTTAAATTATCATTGCTGCTTTGGCATAGTCTTTCTGTTCCAGCCAGGCTCTGAAGAGAGGGACTCAAAGAGAATTTTTTAAAGTGAGGGAAAGGACCTACTTGTACAAAAATATTTGTGGTGGCAAAGAGCTCGAAATTAAGGTGATGTCCATCAATTGAGGAATGGCTGAACAAATTGTGGTATATGATGAAGATGGAATACTATTGAGCTATAAGAAGTGATGACTGGGATGATTTCAGGAAGAGCTGGAAAGATCTACATGAACTGATGCAGAGTGAAATAAGCAGAACCAGGAGAACACTATACACAGTAACTGAAATATCTGGGGATGATCAACTGTGAAAGACTCTCAGCAGTGCAATGATACAGAACAATTCTGAGGGACTTATGACAAAGAATGCTCTCCACCTCCAGAGAAAGAACTGTTGGAGCTGGAAGGTAGATCAAAGCACATGATTTTTCACTTTAGTTTATTTTGGTTTTTATTTGGGGGGTTTGGTTTTAGATGATTATTCTCTTATGAAAATGAACAATATAGATATATATTTTGTGTGATAATACATGTATAACCCAGATCAAATTGCTTACCATCTCTGGAGATGGGGAGGGAGGGAGGGAGACTGTCTGGATCATATAACTTCAGAAAACTTATGTGAAACATTTTTATTACAAGTTATTAGTAAAATAAAATATCTTTACAAAAATGTTTTTAAAAAATCAAGTGGGGGAGTTTGGAAAGCTCCTTCCTCTTGACTATGCTGCATGCCTGTGTGGAATCTCACCCCTTCCTAATTATTAGTGCTGGAAATCAACTCTGCACAGATCAGGACTTCTGATAAAGTCAAAGGGCCCATTTCCTTAGAGGGGGCTGTTGCTTAAATATGATTTCTAAGACAAAGAACACATGTAGAGGGGACTTGACTTGAGTTCAGCAATCAATAATCATGTCTATTGTCTGCCAGATTGTGGAAAGTGCTAGGTATACAAAGAAGAAGGAAAATAGCTCCTGTTCTCAAGAAACATGCATTCTAATGGGGAAAATGATATGTAAATAATTCAGTAGATACATGACTGTTAAAAAGTATATGAAAGGTGACTTTAGAAAGGGAGGATCAATTGACAGAATATATAAGCCACTATGCTAAACATTTTACAATTATTTCATTTGAGCCATACAATAATCCAGGAAAGTAGGTGTTATTATTATCCCCATTTTCCAGATAAGGAAACGGGCAAGTAGAGGTTAAGTGACTTGCACAGGGTCACATCTATTAAGTGTCTGAAGAATAAATAACACAGGGTAGGTACCAGCAACTCAATGAATAAAGCATCTTTGAAAATAATCTGATATTCAAAAATATATAAAGAATTGCACAAATATCCATTAATCAAAAAGCATTTTATTAAATACCTACTATGTGCCCTGGGGATATAAAGATAAAAGTTAAACAGACCCAGCTCCCAGGGGGCTTATAATCAAACTGGGAAGACAATATACAAATAAATTGGTAGATATAAAAATGGATATCAAATACATGCAAGATCATTTTTGGAGAAAGAGGATGGCAGCTGAAGGAATGGAAAAGTCTTCAGATGGTTGATCATGCCCAAGCTGAATGATAACTTATTGGGTATTTTGTAGAAGGAATTCTTGTTCAAGTATAGAATGGACTAGATGGCCTTACAGGATCCTTTCAGTTCTGAAGGTCACCTCTATAAAGAGACCTCTTATTACATTAGAAAGAGGTCTGGCTCTGGAGTCAGAGGACTTGAGTTCAAATCTTACCTCAATCAAAAACCATGTTATTAAGCACCTACTATGGGTCAGGCACTGTGCCTAGTCTTGGGGATACAACAAAAAGCAAAAGATAAATAGCCTCTGCCCTCAAGGATCTTATGATTTAATGGAGGAAAAACATGCAAACAAATATATACAAAGCCAGCAAATAAAAAAAATTAATAGAAGGAAGTTGCTAGAACTAAGATGGGTTGGACAAGCCTTCCTGTATGAGGAGTGATTTTAGTTGGGACTTAAAGAAATCCAAGGAAGTCAGTAGGCAGAGTTGAAGAGATGGGCATTTCAGGCATGGGGGTGAGTAGTAAGTTGTGTCCTAAATTTGTCCAATTAAATCACCTCCCTGTATCTCAGTTTACTCATATGTACAATTAGAAGTTTGGATAGATGATCTCTGAAATCTCTGTCGGCTCTAAACCTAATCATTTACCAGAGCTAGAAGCAGCTTCAAGCATCATTTTACAGGTCATGTGAAACTCTTGATTGAGCCTATTCTTTCTTTCATCAGCTTCCCCTGCTCTAAGAACATCATTCCTCTTGTCAAACTTCACATCCTCTGCCTATTTCTGGAAATTTCTAGGATCTTTCCTGCCCCGCTTTTAGACAGCATGGATTTCCCCTGGCCAAGCTTTGCCATCTTCCTGCCTGTGATATCAGTGATGGGAAACAAATTGTATACAGTATCATAGCTCTAGAGCAGGAAGGGACCTCAGAGGTCATCTGGTCCAACTCTCTCATTCTACAGATAGGGAAATTGAGGCCCAGAGATGTAAACAAGCTCAAGTCACAAAGGTAACAACTAGGAGAGCCAGTATTCAAACTTGGATTCTGTGGATCCAACTCCAAAACTCTTTCTCCTTTGCTCTCTATGTTGCATGCTTGCCAGAAATCTCCCTCCTTTACTAAAAATCCATGGCTGCCACATGTGTAAATGGGCTGCCCACCAAGCTGAGGGTGGGGTTGGGAAGTCCAGTGCTGCTTGATACCTGCTAAGTATGTTTCTTTTTTTAAATTAATTTGTTTAGTCAATTTAGAACATTATTCCTTAGTTACAAGAATCACATTCTTTCCCTCCCTCCCCTCTCCCACCCCTTCCATAGCCGACACACAATTCCACTGGGTATCACATGTGTCCTTGATCAGAACCTATTTCCATGTTGTTGGTGTTTGCATTAGGATGTCCATGCTAAATATGTTTCTAAAGAGAATGCTGATGGATTCTCCTGGACCATGTGAGTGGAAGGAATTGGTCCAAGAGAGAGCAAATAGACATTCTTGGAGGAGAGGAAGAAGGGGAGAGAGAGAGAGAGAGAGAGACAGACAGACAGACAGACAGACAGACAGACAGACAGACAGACAGACAGACAGAGGGAGAGAGAGAGAAACAGAGAGACAGAGAGAGAGAGAGAGAGAGAGAGAGAGAGAGAGAGAGAGAGAGAGAGGAGAGAGAGAGACACACAGAGAGAGAGAGATTGAGAGAGATATTGAGAGAGAGAGAGAGTGAGAGAGAGAGACACAGAGAGACAGAGAGAATGAGAGAGACTCACGGAGAGAAAGAGACAGAGAAAGAGAAAGAGACAGAGAGAAACCCCATTTGGAGTGAAAGCAAGGATTCTCTTGGTTGAGCTAAGATACCTGAGAAGGAGTTTGTAGGCTTCATTAGAGGTAATTATTAGGGTTTCATTTGTCTTTATGCTGTCTTTTGTTGTTCAGTCACATCCAATTCTTCATGACCCCTTTTGGGGTTTTCTTGGCAAAGATACTGGAGTGGTTTGTCATTTCATTCTCCAGTTCATTTTACACATCTGTTAGGAATTGAGGCAAACAACATTAAGTGACTTGCCCAGGGTCACACAGCTAGTAACTAAAGTCAAATTTGAACTCAGGTCTTCCTGATCCCAGACCCAGTGATATTCACTATACCACCTACCTGACTTTTAAGATATCTGCCTCCCCAAAATTGGGACACTAATACACTGCTGGTGGAGCTGTGAATTGATCCAACCATTCTGGAAGGCAATTTGGAACTATGCCCAAAGGGCTTTAAAAGATTACATGTCCTTTGATCCAGCAATACAACTACCAGGTTTGTACCCCAAAGAGATAATAAGGAAAAAGACTTGTACAAGAATATTCATAGTTGCGCTCTTTGTGGTGGCAAAAAACTGGAAAATGAGGGGATGCCCTTCAATTGGGGAATGGCTGAGCAAATTGTGGCATCTGTTGCTGATGGAATACTATTGTGCTCAAAGAAACAATAAACTGGAGAGATTCAATGTGAACTGGAAGAATCTCAATGAACTGATGCAGAGTGAGAGGAGCAGAACCAGGAGAATATTGTACACAGAGACTGATACAGTGTGGTACAATGGAATGGAATGAACTTTGCTACTACAAGACAATCCCAGGGACTTATGAGAAAGAATGCTATCCACATCAAGAGAAAGAACTGTAGGAGTAGAAACACAAAGAAAACCATCTAACTTATCATTTATTTATATGGGTACATGATTTGGGATTTTGTTTTTTTTAATTGCTTTATTGCAAAAATGAATAACATGGAAATAGGTATGTGATAACATTTGAATAACCCAATGAAAGGGCTTATTGGCTCCAGGTGGGGGGAGGGAAGAGGGGAGGAAAAGAAAATGAATCATGTAAACATACATTTTAGAGATAAAAAATAAAAATGAAGTATATAATAAATTTAAAAAGATGTCTGCCTTTCATCTAAGAGCTCATTCACCCTTGTGTATATTCTGGCATATTTTTTTCTATAGAACTCCTGTGGTTGCTATTTTCTATTTGCTTGGATAAATGGGTTTACACACTATTCACTATTTTGGATGATCTTTATGTAACTACCATTCAGTAGAAAGAAAGCTCCAGTATGCATGCTGTCTAGTCCCCACATTAAAGGGTAGTGATCAGAGAAGGTAGCAGTTTCAGTGCTTTTGAACTTTTAAAAATCATCCCTCCAGGGGGCAGCTGGGTAGCTCAGTGGATTGAGAACCAGGCCTAGAGACGGGAGGTCCTAGGTTCAAATCTGGCCTCAGCCACTTCCTAGCTGTGTGACCCTGGGCAAGTCACTTGACCCCCATTGCCTAGCCCTTACCACTCTTCTGCCTTGGAGCCAATACACAGTATTGACTCCAAGACAGAAGGTAAGGGTTTTAAAAAAAAATCATCCCTCCATACCATCAATATTTAAGAGAGGAGCTAGACATAATTCTAATCCAGTATCTTCTCTCTTAGAAAAGGATAAAGTGGTCAACTTTGGGGCTTCTTCTCTCCAGGCAGGAATTACAGGTTGGTTGGTTTGGTTTGGAGTAAGGCATGTTTCCAGAGATATCTGTCTCTGCCCCATGAACCACATATCTATACATTTAGATAATCCATGTGGATATACACACTGTACATGGCAGTACACACCTTACGTGTGTCACAGCTACCTTCAAATGGTTTTGCCATTATCCTGCTGCTTGGTGGTGTAACAATGTCAATGAGTTTCTATTAACAGGGCAAGCTGTGCTGTTACTGAGGATGAGTCAGCCCCCATCCTCAATACAAATGAGGAGAAGTGAAGTAGAAGGCATGAGGCTGGACATGCCAAGTTAAAAGATCAGCCATTCTTTGGGACCATCATTGATTCCTTCAACCTCTGGTATGACTGGAAGAACATTATGCCCAAGACAACCTCCATGATTGTCTCCTTCCTTTGTCCAGCTCCTCCCTATTTTTGACCCCTCCTCCAGGCAAAGTTGGCCCCTAAATCTTACTTTGTATGAGTATCAGAACACACCAAAATGGAGGCCATTGCTGGTTCTTTAGTAGAAAAGAAATGGACAGTAGAAGGTACACAGCTAAGTGATGAAGTAGAGAGAGTGTTAGCTCTGGAGTCAGGAAGACTCAGTTTACATTATGCCTCTCACATTTATGTATTAGCTATGTGACCCTGAGCTGTTCACCTCAGGTCTTTCCACCTCAGTTTCCCCATCTTTAAAAGAGGGATAAAAATTGAACCTGCTTTCCAGGATTGTTGTGAGGATCAAATGAGTTAACAATATATAAAAATGTAGAAAGTGCTTCATGAATGTGGACTGTTGTTATTGTTGTTATAATCTCCCTCAAGATCCAGTCCTGCCATAGTATACTGGAACAGCTAGGGAAACTGAGTTCCAAGGAAGTTAAGTGAATGTTTCAACAGAATGATTTTTGAAGCAGAAGTAACCATGGGATTCAGACATCTTTCTTTCTGTTCTTAACTTCCTAATAAATATTTGTTGCTCGATTGCTAGATCACTGGTCCATTTTATTGTCCTCTTGTCCTTGAGAGATAGGAAGAACAGCTGCCTAACCAGGAAGAGAGCACAGGCAATGTGTGTGAGTTCAACATAGATGTGAATTCATAGAGTGAGAACTATGAGAATGGGAATAATTCTCATGATTGTTCTCCTCTCAATAGACATTTTCAAACGAGTCATAGGAATCATTGATTATGGGGATCATAGATTTATTGATGGAAGGGACGCTAGAGGACATAAGTCAGATCTCCCTCCTTTATTTTACAGAGGAAAGAGATTTCAGAAGCCATCTGGCTCAACTCACTCATTTTACAGACAATGAAAAGGAGACCCAGAGAGAGGAAGAGATTTGCCCAAGATCTCACAAGCACCATGTTTTAGAAGGCAGGATTCATAGACTCAGAACTAGAAGGGATCAGAAAGGCCATCAAGTCAGACCATCCTCCCCTTTTTTTTTTAAGTCCTTACTGTCTGTCTTAGAAACAACTCTAAAACAGAAGACCAGCAATGGCTAGGTTGTTGGGGTTAAGTGACTTATCCAGAATCACACAACTAGGAAGCATCTGAGGCCATATTTGAACCCAGATCTTCCTGAGTCCAGACTTGGTGCTCTATCTACTGTGTTACCTAGCTTCCTCCACCCTCCCTTTATTTTACAGATGAGGAAAATGAAGCCTACAGAGACCAAATAGTTAGCCCAAGGTCGCATTGGCAGCACTGGCTTTGAACCTGAGGTTCTCTAACTCCAGAGCCCTTGTACCCACTATTTCCAACCAACTTTTTGGTCGAACAGGACATGGTCCTTTTTGGTGGAGGTGTCATATCACACAAATTGCCATGTTCTCATGACTCCCAGTGAGCCCAGAAGCTCCAAGAATTCAGAAGTGGTTGTGGGGGAGGCTGATCTCCTTGTACTGCCAGCCAAGAACAAGGACTTCTCCCCAGAAGCCTGTTCCCAAGAAGCAGCCAGACTTCTGGGAATCTGGAAGGAAGGTGGGTTTTAGTAACTCCCCCAGGCAGAGGCCTGAGAAAACTCCAGCTGGCTTTCTGAGACTTTGAGCACAGCTGTTCCCATCGCCTCCACACTCTCTCAATACAGCAGTCTCCTAGAACAGAACATACCTCTGCAAAACAGAGGGTGTCGGTCTCCCATCCCCACCTTATAGCAAGATTCTAGAAAAAGTGAGCTCTGAAAGATGAAAGGACAGAGTGGGTCAGGGCTGGACCCATAGACCTCAAAGATCTGGGAATAGATTACAGATTCAGAGCCTTAGCTACAGAAAGGACTTTGGAGGCCACTTAGTCCAACCCAAACCTTGATTAGAATCCCCTCTACCACATCTTACCCCCCAAAAGATCACCCAGCTTCCAAATGAAGACTCCAGCGAGAAAGGATTCCCTGTTTCTCAATGCAGCCCATTTCATTGGACCAGCTCCAAAGGTTCGGAATCTTTTCCTTCCACTGAAACTAAATCTACTTCTCTACAACCCATTGCAACTGGTTCTGTTCACTGGGACTAAGAAGAACCCATCTAATCCTCTCCTTGATAGCACTTCAGACACTGGAAGACAACTCTTGTATCTACTCCCCACCACTGCCCAATCTTGAATCTTCTCTCCTCCACATTAAACATTCCTTTGGCTGATCCCTGCATAGAATTTCTCTCTTCATGCTAGCCGTACCATTCTTCTAAGGACACACTGCAATGTGTCCATGGCAACCAGTTATCACTCAATAACTCAATGACCAAGCAATGGGGATAACACATTTCACTAGGTTCTGGGGATACAAAGACAAAACAGTCCCTGCCCTCAAGGAGCTTATTAGAGGAGATGACATGTGCTTAAGTATGTTTATAATATATATATCTCTATAAATTAATAAAAATAATGATGATGATAGCATGTATATTAGCACTTTCAAGTACAAGTTATTTAATTTAATCTTAACATACACAACATGCACCTAAATAAGGTATATGCAAAATAAATCAATGAGTTTACAATTAAAGAAGCATAAGATTAAAGGCAGGCAGGTGGCTCAGTGAAGAGATAGCCAGGCCTGGATTTGGGAAGTCCTGGGTTCAAATATGACCTCAGATACTTTAATAGAGGGTTAGTCTGGTGGTAAAGAGAGAAAGAGGAAAAGAGTAGAGACCTTCCCTCTGAAAGCAGGTTTCAGGGGAGACAGCTGCTATTTAACTTGGCCAAGGGAGAGGAGCGGGGGAGTGAATAGTTCCCTCCTTCAGTCTCCCCTCAGCTATGACTGTTCAACCCCAAACTGCCTCTTGATTTCTCTCTATTACTAATGTCTTTCCAGAGAGAGACAGAGACAGAGACAGAGAGGGAGGGAGGGGGAGAGAGAGAGAGAGAGAGAGAGAGAGAGAGAGAGAGAGAGAGAGAGAGAGAGAGAGAGAGAGAGAGAGAGAGGGAGAGAGAGAGAGAGAGAGAGTTACCCTCCTCCCTCAAACTGGAATTGGTTTCCAATCACACTAGAGTCATTTGGGGAAAGATGACAAACTTTATTCTGACTGATCAATTTGGGAATAACACAGGGAAATGGCTGCAGGAAGAGTTTTTTTTTGTGAGGAAAGAGGGAAATGTGCCCCTATTTCAGCTACCCTTCCTTCCTTCCTCGATTTGGGGAACCCAGGCCTTGGCAACCTTGGTCCCTGAGAGATTCAGGCTTAGATGGCCCTGGTCTTGGCCCCCTGGGCACCGTTCAGACCCAGGGCACCAGCAGCTGTGAGGTGATCTTGTCAGCTACTTGGTGTCTTCTCAAACTGTCCACTTCCGTTGGAAATCAGTGGGGAGAAGGGTGTCCGATAAAAATGTAAGTCTTTCCCGAGGAGCAAAGTCTTGACCAGCCCTTTTCTTAGGCTGTCTCAAGATTGAGAGCCAACTGCCTCTCTCTGACAGAAAACTCTTGCTTCCCCCAGATTCCAGAACATCTCCTGGAGCCCCTCCCCCACTGTCACTGAGGCTCCAGCAATTTCCTAGATTGTAACTCCAGTTCTAGGATTTGAAACCTCTATCACAACACCCTCTAGCTGTGTTACCCTGGGAAAGTCACTTAAACCCAGTTGCCCAGCCCTTCCCACTCTTCTGCCTTGGAACTGATACTTAGTGTGATTCTAAAACAGAAGGTAAAGATGGAAAAAAAAGTATAAGATGTATGTAGAATGGTATAATGCAATGTGATTTCAGGAAATCTGAGTTAGGGAATCAAGATAGGCATCTTCTAGGATGCAGCATTAGAATTGAGCCTTGAAAGGAGCTTGAGGGTTATAAGAGGCAGAATTGAGGAAGGAGACAATGTCAAACACAGGATGCAGCCTCTGCAAAAGCATGCAGGAAATGAAATGAAGAAAGAAGAAGAAAGGGAAGAGTCAATGGATTGATTCAGCTGGAATGTGGGATGAGGGAGTGGAATACTGTGTCCATCTTGAAAAGTAGGCTAGAGCCAGGTTATAAATGGGCTTAAATACTCAATTTTATTTCGGAGGCAATAGGTAGCCATTAAAACTTCTTGAGCAGGGGATTGATATAACCAGAACTATATTTTAGAGAAATAAATTTGTCATCTATGTGGAGGATAAATTAGAGAGGAGGAAAGAGTAGAAGCAGGATAACGAAGTCTTCTAGAACTTGCTGGTTTCTCATCTATAAAATGGAGGCATACTAGAGAAGGGAATGGCAAATGGCTCCAAGATCTTTGACAGGAAAACCCCACAGACAAAGTCCATGGTCACTAAGAGTCAGACCTGACTGAAAAACCAAACAACAAAAGTACTTTAAAGTTTACAAAACATTTTACAAAAATTATCTCATTTTGATCCTCACCATGACAGGGTAGGTGCTATTAATATCCCCATTTTCCAGATGAGAAACTGAGGCAGAGCATAAATGAATTGCCCAGGGTCACCAAACTAGAAAGTGTCTCTGACACAGTATTTGAACTTTGTTCTTCCCAATTTCCCTGTCCATCACTCTCTCTACTGTACCACCTAGCTGTTTAAGGAAGAAATAATAAAGTATTGAACTAAGGGGTCTATGAGGTGAGTGGAGAATAAAGGACAAGTGGGATAAATGTCATAGAATCAAATAAATGTCGTAGAATTGAAAGTTAATTGGCAATGTCCTTTCTAAAATGACCCTCAGAACTGAACATAATACTCTAAGTGGGACAAATTATATTAGAGCAATTCAATTTCCTTACTGTGGACATTATGGTTCTCTTTAAGGCTTCCTAAGATTCCTTACTTTCTTCCTCCCACCAACCCCAGACATTTCAAATACCAGTGACCTCGAGATCCCAATCCCTTCACCCAGCATGACTGGTCTGCCCTAATCCAGAAGCACACATAAGAGAGGATGAGCCGCAGGTCTTGGGGTAGTTAGCAAGATGAAAAATCTCACCCAGAACCTTGGGGTTCTAAACCAAGTCACCTTTCTAGGGCATCAGCCCCTCCTTGGAGCTAATCCAAAAGATGGTTGTCTTCATTCCCAGAGTTTTTGCCTTTCATTCATTTCTGAGCTTCAGTAATGATTGTCTACACTGAGATTTTCTGCGCCATCTTGTGCCCTAAGTATTATGGGAAGCCTGTGTTAAGAAATCAGATTATTTAAGGTGAAAGGAACTCTAAGTAGCATCTAATCCAAATCTCCTATTTTATAATGAGGAAACTGTCCATCTGTCTCCAGCATCTCTTCTAGGTGTTCCCTTTGGTTTGGATGCTGTGTGCAGGGGACTAGAGAGAACAAAGGGGAAAGTGTTTTTAATTGTATCAAAGCAGAATCAAAAAGTGAATAGCCCAGGGATGTGCCCCACTGTGGTTCTGGAAACCCTCATAATTTTACTGAGCCTGAGACTTTTTCCTACCTCCCCCTTCAACTCCTATTTTAGCCAACCAGAGCTGCTATTCCACCTGCAGTAATCCTCAGGACCATTTTCATTAGCAGGCGGTAATTTCTCTGTACAAGGGGTTTCTCCAAGGTTTTCTCTGAGCTCACAATTCACTTTCCTCTCAGCTCAGCAAAAGCTTTGCTGGCAGACGGTTAATGGCCTCTGTTCTCAGCAGTGCTCTTTGGGAACTTGTAGGAGATGAGATCTGCTCTTGGGAGCCATTGTATGTCTGTTCAGGTTCTGGGACAAAGGATTTCTGGAGTTGGGAATAAAACCAACAGACACGCACAAGGGTAATGTCAGTTGTTGCCCTTTGCATCCCCTGAATGCCTTACACTGAGTTTTCCCCCAATTTCTGGGAATTCTCTGCTGTTAGATTAGAAGGAATCAAAGGAAAAGATGCTGGAATTAGAATCAGATGAGATGCGGGTTCAAATCTTGACCTTGGACAAATCACTGAATCTCCTTGATCCTCATCTACAAAATGAAGGGGTTCTATTGGATAGCTTAGAGTTCATGTCCTGGTCTTGATCTATCAATCCATAACTTCCTCCTTGCATGGCCTTTCCTTATGCCACTTCTTTTTTTTGTAAAGATATTTTATTTTGCCAATTACTTGTAACAGCATTTTTCTGCTTAAGTTTTCTGAAGTTATATGATTCAAATTGTCTCTCTCCCTCTCTTCCATTACCCAGAGATGGTAAGCAATTTGATCTGGGTTATATATGTATTATCACACAAAATATATTTCTATATTGTTCATTTTTGTAAAAGAATATTCACATAAAATCAAAACTCCCCAATAAAAGCCAAAATGAACAAGTGAAAAATCATATGCTTTGATCCGCATTCTGACTCAATTCTTTCTCTGCAGATGGATAGCATAAGTCATAAATCCTTCAGAATTGTCCTGGATCATTGTATTATTATTGAAAGTAGCTAAGTCTATCACCATTGATTGTCATATAAATATATCTGTTACTATATACAACATTCTCCTCATTCTGCTTATTTCATTCTGCATCAGTATATATAGGTCTTTCCAGTTCTTTCTGAAATCATTCTGTTCATCATTTATTATAGCACCATAGTATTCTATCACCATCATATACCACAGTATGTTCAGCCATTCCCCAATGGCTGAACTTGAACAAAAGTTCTTGAACTTTGTACAAAAACTTATACAAAAACATCCCCTAAATTTCTAATTCTTTGCCATCACAAAAAAGACTGCTATAAATATTTTCTTCAAGTAGGCCTTTTCTTTTTTAAAAAATCTCTTTGGATTTGTAAGAATTTAAAATTTAGGTTTTATGCTAAAAATGAGAAGTTCATAGTAATATTATGGCTGTTGATTTAAAAATGTTATAGCTTAAGTCAAAATGACTTTTAGCAGCTTTATTTACAAAGAGGTGGAAAGAGTGAAAGTGGATAAATGAAAGAATAAGGTAGAGAATTGTCCAGCCTACCATCCTAAGTGTTGCTCAGGTGTCTTCAGTAAGGGTTCCATTGATGCAGCCTCCTCCTGGAAAGGAAGGCCTCTCCAGAACCAGTCTCTCCAGAAGCCAGGAAAGGAAGGCCCTAAAAATGAGAAGTCCATAGTAATATTATGGCCGTTAATTTAAAAATATTATAGCTTAGGTCAAAATGACTTTTAGCAGCTTTATTTACAAAGAGGTGGAAAGAGTGAAAGTGGAGAAATGAAAGAATAAGGTAGAGAATTGTCTAGCCTACCACCCTAAGTGCTGCTCAGGTGTCTTCAGTAAGGGTTCCACTGATGCAGCCTCCTCCTGGAAAGGAAGGCCTCTCCAGAACCAGTCTCTCCAGAAGCCAGGAAAGGAAGGCCCGCTATTCACTCACCTCGATGGCACAGGATCCAAAAGAAGTCACAAGGTGAAGTCTGAAGGCAAAGTCCTCTAAAACCAAAGTCCCAAAAAGAGTGTCCCAAGACAAAGTCTCAGAAGCAGTCCAAAGGAGAAGAACTAAGCCCAAGATCCAAGCTGGAGGTTCAAGCTGAAGAATTCCTAGACAGGAAGTTCAGGACATTTTATAGTCCTTTTCCCACATTGCTTCCTGTACCTTCCTCCATTTTATGGAAACCAATTGTAGTCTTTCAATTTGCCTATCACTGGCCAAGTTGGGCAGTGGCCTCGGGAGTGTTTACATTTTTGATTGATTAATTTAGAAGTTGCTGATTCATAGACAAAGAAATTTTGATTCACTCTTCACAGATTACAGACCAATAAGTGGTATTACCAGTTGAAAAGATATGAATTTTTTTATAACCCTTTGGGCAGAGTTCCAAATTGCCCTCCAGAGTGGTTGGATCAATTCACAACTCCATCAACCATGCATTAGTGTCCCAATTTTGCCACATCCCCTCCAACATTTATCATTTCATTTTACCATCATATTAGCCAACCTCACCTATTATTTGTTGTTGTAAAACCTAATCTTGTTTACATTAGTTTGCTTGTACAAAAACTTTTTAATTTAATAGAAACAAAATTATTTATTTTACATTTCATAATGTTCTCTATCTCTTATTTGGTCAGAAATTCCTCCCTTCTGCATAGATCTACCAGACAAACTCTTCTCTGTTACCCTAATTTACTTCTGGTATTACCCTTTATATCTAGATTATATATCCATTTTGACTCCGTCTTGGCATATAGAATGTGAGATATTGGTCTATATACCTAATTTTTGCCAAACTATTTTTTAATTTTCCCAGCAGTTTTTGTTAAATAATGAGTTCTTATCCCAAAAGCAGGGATTTGGGGGGTTACTGAACACTAGATTGCTGAGGTCATTTACTCCTAAACTATTCCATTAATCCACCAGTTCTATTTCTTAGCCAGTACCAGATTGTTTTGATGATTACTGCTTCATTACTGCTTCCAGTTTGAGATCTGGTACTGCTAGGCTCCCTTCCTTCACATTTTTTTAAATTAATTCCTTTGACATTCTTGATCTTTTATATTTACAAAGAATTTTGTTATTTTTTCTAGTTCAATAAATACTTTTTTGGTACTATGATTGATATGACACTGAATGCCAATTAATTTCAGTAGAATTGTCATTTTTATTATATTAGTTTGATCTATCCATGAAAAATGAATGCTTTTCCAATTGTTTAGATTTGAAGTGATTTGTGTGAAAAGTGCTTTGAAATTCTGTGTTTGCTTTCACCAACAGAATCCCAAGTATTTTACATTGTTTAGAATGATTTTAAATGGAATTTCTCTTTCTAATTCTTGCTGCTGAACTTCATTGGTAACATACAGAAATGCTGATGATTTATGTGGGCTTATTTTATATTCTGCAACTTTGCTAAAATTATTATTTCAACTAGTTTTTTAGTTGATTCTTTAGGATTCTCTAAGTATACCATCATATCATCTGCAAAGAGTGGTAGTTTAGTTTCCTCATTGTCTACTTTAATTTCTTTCATTTCTTTTTTATTGCTACTGTTAATATTCCTAGTACAATATTAAATAATAGTGGTGACAATGGGCACCATCCTTGCTTCACTCCTGATCTTATTGGGGAGGCTTCTTATTTATCCCCATTGCAGATGAAACTTTTTGATTTTTTTTATGGATACTACTTATTATTTTAAGGAAAGGGCCTTTTATTTCTATGTGTTTAATAGGAATGTGTTGTATTTTGTAAAAGGCTTTTTCTGCATTTATGGAGTTATAATCATGTGATTTTTGCTAGTTTGGTTATTGCTTTGGACAATTATGCTGAAAGTTTTCCTAAAATTAAATCAACTTATTATAAATCCCACCTGGTCACAGTGAATGGTCCTTGTGATATATTTTTGTAGTCTCCTTGTTAGTATTTTATTTAAAAATTTTGCGTCTATGTTCATTAAGGAAATTGGCTGTAATTTTCATTCTCTGTTTTTGATCTTCTTGACTTAGGCTTATACCTCTTTTTGAGCCTAGATCATTATTGGAAATATGCTACAATCTGCTCACTTTTACCATGTGCTTCACTCTACTGTCCTTGGGTTCACCAGATGCTTTGAGACCATGATGGAAACCGACCTGGAATCAAAGATTATTCACAAGGGGAGCCAGGTGGCTCAGAGGATAGAGTGCTAATCCTGGATATGAAAGATCCTGTGTTCAAATCCAGATTAAACTTCCTTGCTGTGTGACCCTGGGCACTTAACCCTGTTTTCCTAGCCCTTACTGCTCTTCTGCCTTGGAACCAAAGTTTAAAAATGTTTCTAAGACAGAAGCTGAGGGTTTAAAAAATTGATTAATCACAGATCATCAGTAGAGTAGGAAAGCAACCCTAGACTTATGAGAATTGCCTGTAAATGAGTTCTGAGTAGTCCTTAAATGTATATACAAAAAAACCCCCACAAAACCCACCAGCTGTTTTTCTAGGAAGAAATCACTGGGATTCTAAACAAGAGACCTGAAGCAAAGTCCCAAGCCTACCTCTTACGAGCTTTATGATCCAAGCCAAATCAACTGCCTTCATTTTCCTCATCTCTGAGAACAGGAGGAACAATGTACTCCCTGCCTCAAAGGATTGTTGTAAGAAAAGCATTTCATATACTCTAAAAATAGGATTGTTAACAACAAGTACCGTAGCAGAGAAAACAGTTGGGGCCATGTATGGGAAATGATTTTCAGAGTTTCTATTCATTCCTGGTTTATGGAAGGAGCAGCTAGCATTATATTTCCTTGAATGCTGGTGTACCATTATCAGACCAGCCTACTGAGCATCACCATGTACTAACTGGCATAAGTTTGTAAAAATAAAATTTAGAGAAAAGACGCCAAGAAAATTCCAAGAGTTTTGCTATGGTGATGGAGTTGTCTCTTTGTTTTCACTCACCATTATACATGGCTGTGGCTACTGAAGTTCCAAGGAAGGAACTCAGATTCTTATGTGGTCCATTCAGGTGCACCTACATGCTTTATATAGTCCACAACAGGGCAGGAAATAGTGTAGATCTAAGAGTAGATCTAAGAAGCGATGATGTCTTTGGCAAATCCATCGTATTTGACCTTCCATCTTGGAATGTAATCTTTACTCAGTGGTGATAATGATTGCCCAGTTATAAAAATGGGAGTTATTTTAGAATTATTTTAGAATTTACCAATGAATTAAAATCAACAAAATCATCTAGAGAAAAGGCAAGAACTTGGGTTATTCAATCTCTAGAAAATGTGTAGAGTCTGTAGTTGAATGGACATATATCAAGCACCTTCTCTGTGCTAGGCATTGTACCAGGAAGTTAGATGCAGAAGTGAAAAATCCCAAAAAAAATCTCTACCTTTGAGAAACTTACATTCTTTTTGGAGGATACAACATATATCCAAGTACAAAAGATAGATAGATAGATAGATAGATAGATAGATAGATAGATAGATAGATAGATAGATAGATAGAACCTTTCTTGATCTTGGGTAAATGGCTATTAGGTAAAAGAAGCCAGGGCACAACCTTGGGAGCTTCAGAAGATCAAAGGAGCCACAGGGGGACAGTGACTGAACCTGGGAAAGATCCATCCCTGAAGAAGGATGTGCTTAGCCCATTCCACAGTGGGTCAATCTAGTAGTTGAGACTGTGTCCCATGAGCAAAAGAGTGACTGATCCATTGGCTAATCTCTATCCAGAATCAGTGGTAGAAACGTTTTGTAGTTACCATTGAGTGTACTCTTCGCAAAGGTCAAGAAGGTATGTAGATGGGAAAGGATGCTGCCAGTTGGAGAGATATTCATATATGTTGGTTCATTTTTAAAAATTATTTTTATTTCCTTAAATTTTCCCAATTACATATCAAAGATGTTTCAGCAATCATTTTTTAAAAATTTGAGTTCCAAATTCTCTTCCTTAGCTCCTACCCCTCAACATCCTTGGGAAGTAAACTCTCTTATATCCAATTATACACATGAAGCCATTCTAAATGTATTTCCATATTAGTCTTGTTGCAAAAGAAAATAGAGAAAAAATAAAACAAGAAAAATAGAGGAAAATGCATGCTTCAATCCGCATTCAGAGTTCATCATTGGGAGGTGTATAACATTTTTCATCATGAGTCCTTTGGAATTGTCTTGGATCATTGCCTTGATCAGAGTAGCTAAGTCTTTCACAGTCGATCATCCTTAAAATATTGCAGTGACTGCTTGTACATTGGTTCATGCTGTAGATTATCAGTTAATATCCCCTTATAAAAGCTAAGTGATGTTCATTAATTACCTTTTTTACCTATCTTTGCATCTTTGGCATTTAACACAATGTTTGGTGTTAATAAATGCTTGGTGACTTGATTTAATTGATTACAAATAACATCCAAGAGATGTTGCTCAGTCATTTCAGTAACATCTGACTCTTTTTGCTCCATTTGGGGTTTTCTCAGCAAAAATCCTGTAATGGTTTGCCATTTCCTGCTCTGGATCATTTGACAGATGAGGAACCAAGGCAGATAGGGCTAGGTGACTAATGCAGGGTCACACAGCTAGTAAGTACCTGAGGTCAGATCTGAACTTAGGAAGATGAGTCTTCCTGACTCCAGGCTCAGCACTGTGTCATCTAGCTATCCAGATCAAGGAGATGTCAAAGTAATTGATATCGGGGGAATTAATCACTGCTTACAAGATACTGGGACAATGTTAGCTGGTTAATTGATATTGGTGGTGGGAGAGTGGTTATATACTGGATAGGGACTCAGAACAAAATCTTTTAAAGAATACCATAACCCCTTAGGCTTACCCTGTAGAATCTTGAGGGAAGATAGAGCAGCAGACTTGCTCTGGAAACCCACCTGGAAGTTGATAGAAATAGGAAAAACAAAGGATCAATGACATGGCTCAGTGACTAGAGATCCAGGTCCAGAGACAGAAGGTTCTGGGTTTAAATCTGGCCTCAGACATTTCCTAGCTGTATCACCCTGGGAAATTCAATTACGCCACCTTTACCATCCTTCTGCCTAGGAATCAATGAGGGGGGGAAGAAAAGAAGGAAGAAAGAAAGAAAGAAAGGAAGGAAGGAAGGAAGAAAGGAAGAAAGGAAGAAAGGAAGAAAGGAAGAAAGGAAGAAAGGAAGAAAGGAAGAAAGGAAGAAAGGAAGAAAGGAAGAAAGGAAGAAAGGAAGAAAGGAAGAAAGGAAGAAAGGAAGAAAGGAAGAAAGGAAGAAAGGAAGAAAGGAAGAAAGGAAGAAAGGAAGAAAGGAAGAAAGGAAGAAAGGAAGAAAGAAAGAAAGAAAGAAAGAAAGAAAGAAAGAAAGAAAGAAAGAAAGAAAGAAAGAAAGAAAGAAAGAAAGAAAGAAAGAAAGAAAGAAAGAAAGAAAGAAAGAAAGAAAGAAAAGACAGAAAGAAAGAAAGAAAGAAAGAAAGAAAGAAAGAAAGAAAGAAAGAAAGAAAGAAAGGAAGGAAGAAAGGAAGGAAGAAAGGAAGGAAGGAAGGAAGGAAGAAAGGAAGGAAGGAAGGAAGGAAGAAAGGAAGGAAGGAAGGAAGGAAGGAAGGAAGGAAGGAAGGAAGGAAGGAAGGAGGAAGGAAGGAAGGAAGGAAGGAAGGAAGGAAGGAAGGAAGGAAGGAAGGAAGGAAGGAAGGGAGGGAGGGAGGGAGGGAGGGAGGAAGAGAAAGGGAGGGAGGGAGGAATAGAAAGAGTACACTCATAGACTATTATATAGGATATATATACAAAAATATTGACAAAGTAACTTCATGAAGCAGCAAGTGCTAATAATTCAGTGGGGTGGGTGGGGAGTGGGACTGAAACTGTGCTTTATAGGAAACTGTGAAACCACTCATGCAAATGCACAGTGGTGGGAAATGACACACTGCATATAGGGAATCGTTGGCATACAGAGAATTCATATGAGCTGACTGTCCTCTGGTACCCAGTTACTATATAATCTAAATTCAGCCTAATGTGTATTTACTATCCATGCTCCATTATCACCAATCAATATAACAGTTATTACTTAATGGGCAAAAATTGCAATTTGGGTTGTCCCAGATCTGCATGTTACTGCTCCAGCTAATTGGTACAGAACTTATTCCAGAGCTTAATGAAAATGTAAATTCCAACACATTAATCAAACAATTATTTCTTAACCGCCAGACAGACGATCCTAAACCCAATTAAGAAATAAACAAAGTTAATCAGCGCTCAGACAACGTTTGCTAATCATATATATGTAGCAAGAAAGAAATATCAGGCAATGATTCATTGAAACATCCCAAATTCCTGTCACTCGCGACGGTTTCTAATAATGCAACCTCGCCGCTCCTAGGCAGCAATATCCCAATTTTATTAAAGCATTTGTTTTGTGTTAGGGTCTAGTAGGCACCAGAGGACAAAAAAATATATTACTGGGTAAGGTAAATAATTGCACCAATTTAAAATAACAGGTTGAGGGACTGGGAATGGGTTTTGGTGACATGCAACGCAGAGTCTAGCACATTCTGAGTTAAATTAGCAAAGTTTGATGAATCTCAAGCTCACCAGAAAGAAAACTGAGAAGCCAAACTCCCGTTCCAATACAGATGTCAAGATTTCACCATCAGCACAAGAGACATGAAACTAAATATCATGGACATTACTCTTTGACCACTTACTCTGAACTTTCTCATAAATTGTACAGTCTTTGTATGTACATGTAGATCGTCATCCTTCTTCTTGATACATGAGTGCCTGGATTAGTTCAGTGGTGTTTTCACCATCCACCAAGGTGGCATTTACTCATTCAATCACCCTGCAAAATTATCAAGGATTTCCTGATGAAAGGAAACCATTATCTCCTCATAGAGTTAGGCAAAGGGGTAGCTTCCTGGAAGAAAGGCTTTTGAGAAGATGCCAAGAAAGAAAGAACAAGTTCCCAATGGCAGCTAGGTAGCTCAGTGAATAGAGTCAGTCTTAGATTCAAATCTGACCTCAGACACCCTGGGCAAGTCACTTAACCCCAAAAGCCTAGCCCTTACTGCTCTTTTGCCTTAGAACTGAAACTTAATATTGACAAAGGAAGGTTGTCAGTATTTCCAGTTGGTTCTTCGCTCTCTAAAGGCAAAAACAAAAAAGTCCCCATTGTCAAAATGTTTTTCCTCCTCTGACTGGTTAGAATCTCTAGCTTCTTTGAAAGTTCAACTCAAGTATCACCTACTTTGGGAAGAATATCTGGATCTTCCCAGTTGCCAGTGTCCTCCTCTGTTCTACAAAGTTACTTCAACTTCTGAGATTCAATAACCTCAAAATTCAATTCCATCAATGTGAAATGCTTTCTTCAGGTCAGTTGCTAAACACCTGGAATGGACTGATAGCTAAGACACAGGCTCTACCCTCAAGGAGATTATAATTGAATGTCTTCCCAATAATTCAGAAAACTTATATCTTTAGTCCTGATTGATTTCATTTTGACAAGGACCCCTAACATAAAGTGTCCACCAAAGCTAAGGCCAGGGGCAGTGATCATTATTGACTGGAGGAATCAGGGAAAGCTTCACAGAGGAGGTAGTAATCTCAGAAGCAAGAAGAAAGATCATTGGCTATGGAACCAGTGACATTTGGCAAGTCATTTAATCTTTCTGTTCCATCCTTTATAAAATGAAAGTGGTTTAACTGGATGAGCTCTAAGGTCTATTTCAGCTCCAAATGCTATGATCCTATGAATCTATGTATCTAAGCTCATAAGAGGATTCCAAATTTTACCCCTACTCTGGCCCTCTCCATGGCTGCTGGCAACCACCCAAAATCTCTCTCGAAAGTTGTCATGAGTTCCTTCATGTTGTTCAAAGTCCAGTGCCATTCCCTCACTTTAACCCCCACAGGGAAGAAAGAAGATAGCATTTCTAGGGTTCCTCTACATCTTTCAGTCTTAAGATGAAACAGCTGTTGAGCAATTTCCTCAAGCATTACAATATGTTGGAAGGAAGACCTTGGGATCAAGAATCCACACATTCCAACTGCCCAACATGGAACATGAAGAAATGGAAAGACTATGGAGGTGTAAGATAATTCCTACCAAGTTCAGTTCTATAGCTCTGAAGTTGCAAAAGGTCCAAGGAGCCCACTTTCTCAAATAACATGAAAATTTGGAGAGCCCTTAGAACACTGTACATCAGAGTAGGAAAATGTAGAACATCAAAAGTGGAAGGGACCTTAGCACAGAGAATGTCAGAATGGGGAGAGACCTTAGAACAGGGAGTGTCAAAGCTGAGATGAGTCTTAGAACAGGGAATGTCAGAGCTGGGAGGTATCTGAGGACAAAGAATAACTTTTCTTTTTTCCTTGGCACTGTATTTTTTTCACACTTTGCATCATTTCTGATTCTTGTAGACTTGTACTTTCTCCATTCAATTAGATCTTCCTTAGAGGCATGGCCTGGATCACATCTGCCTTCTATCCTCTATACACATCATGCAGACTTTTCTTCAGTAGGAGCTTAGTCCTTGTTGACTTGAATTTGGGGATCCTGATGTCACAACTCCAAGGGTTCTTCACTGACAAGCATGTATTAATTTCCTTTCATGGGCCAGGTTCCTCCCTAAGTCATGAAGATCCAAAGACAGAACAAAGTAGTAGCTACCCTCAGAAAGCTTACATTCTATGCAGAGATATGGCATAAGAACATACAAGTGAATGACAATAGCTTGGGGAGGGAGGAAGGACCCTAGCAGCTGATGGGGTCAGGAAAAGGTTCGCATAGATGGTGTCATTTGAGATGGAACTTTAAGAAAAACAGAATTTCAGATCAAATGACTTATCATCTTCAGGAGGTGGGGAGGGAAGAAAGGGAAGGAGACAATTTGGATCTTATAACTTCAGGAAATGTATGTGGAAAATTATTACATGTAATTAGGAAAATAAAATATATTTTTAAAAAGAAAGAGAAAAACAGGGATTTTATAAGAAAGTAAAAACAAGGAAGGGGTGCATTCATGTCATGGAGGAGAGCCATCACAAAGTCTCAGACATAGCAATAGTGTCAACATTGTGTGTAAAGGATGTGTAACTAGGTTTTAACTAACAATGTACAATCGTATCCTTAATCAAAGCTTTGAAAATTAGATGAAGATAGATGATCTGACACACAGAAAATGTCTATGATTGACTAAAAGACTGAGACCCACTTCTGGACCTTAACTATAACACAATACAGTTTCAAATTGAGCATTCCAGCAGCAAACCAGACAAATGATAGTGGAATCCAATGGGGAAGGACTCTTGAGAAGGAATTGTCCTTGGCATGAAAGATCAAATTTCTGTCCTTTCTCCCCTACCCTCCTTGACCAATGTGAACTTTAAAAAGTTAAAAGATCTGGAGTAGCTATTAGTACCTATAGCAGTATCTCCCAGAACTGGACCAGTGCTCCTGGAGGAGTATTGACTAGTGGCAACATCTATCTCTTGAGGTGAATGATATACCAAGAACCAGCTGGAAATACTGACAAAAGTAGTCTACAGGGGAACCAATTCACAAAGTCCACCAGAGTGTTGAACCAAAAGGGAAGAGGAATTCTCAAAAAGGACTGCCAGTAACCAGAAGCTTTCCCTTTGGACACAAGTACTCTCTAAACTTAACCAGCTTTCCTCAGGGACTTTGTAGGTTCCAGGGTAGAATGAGCCCTTAATTTGGGGAGATGTTTCTGTAACAATTGCTCTTGTTATGCCTGCCTAAAAAAACCCTTTTGAAAAACTAGTTAACTGGTTGGTAATTATTGGGGAGCATATAGGTGGGGGCTCATGAACAACAGACCTGAATATCTATCTATATCTCTCTCAGGGTTATATCTTGAATTCTGATTGAGAGAGTAGTAACAGTCACTTTTCTGGGGACCTGGCACACCAGGATGAGGAGTTGGAGAAGCAGCCCAGGAAAGGGTGCTGCCCATCTATTATCTCATTTTATCTCGTCTGAGCAATGTGTAAGAAAGGTTTTTAAAAAAAAGTAAAAAGAATCCACATTGTGAAGTCAATAAATATTTATCAAGCATGTACTATGTGTCCGGTAGTAGGGGAAAAGGCAGTATCTGCTCTCAAGGAACTTACATTCTAATGGGGATATAAATCACCAAAAAGGGAGATAAAAATGGGGAGGATACTCACACAAAGGCATGGCAATGAAGGCGAAAAATGGAGGCTAGCTGGTCAGAGTCATTCTTCAAATAGAAATTTCAGGGAGAACTCACCTGGACTTAGAAGAAGGGGCACTCAAGGAAGGATGGAGACAGCAGCTTAAGAGGTTTTGGATCTTAGAGATAATAGGAACCTGGATCTAAAATTGTAAGGAATCCTGAAGCTCTCTAGTAGAACCTCCCCATTTTGCAGATGAGAAAGCTGAGGTCCAGGGTAATTAAGACTTTCTCAATGTTAAAAAGTGAGTCAATGGTGAAGTTTGGCTAGGATCTGGGTCTCTTATCTCCTGATCTCTCTCTCTCTGCCTCTGTCTTTTTCTGTCTCTCTCTGTCTGTCTCTCTCTCTGTCTCACACACACACACTTTTGGTCTCTGACTCTAGGTCTCTCTCAATGGCTCTCTTTGTCTCTGTGTCTGTGTCTGTCTCTCCCCTCCCCCCTCTTTCCTCCCCTCCCTGACAGCACCACTTTCAGTGAGCTGAATTTATTCACTATACTCTGAGCTATTATAGGTGCCAGCAGGTCAATTTCCACTCTGAAGACTTTAGGGGCACCTTGACCCCTGGACAGAAGTCTCTCCACCACCCTGCCCCAACAAGCTCATTCGAGTTACTTGGAACATGGCATCATAGAACAGTTAAAACATTAAGATACTTAACCCTCTTAATGTTGCCTTTACTATTTTTCCTTAGAGAACTAGATGACAGTAATGGATACATCATAAATTTGGAGTAGGATTTTCCACTCCATGTAGACTCAAAGCATGTAGAGCTGGGAAAAATCACTGAAATCTTCTACACTGACATTTTACATATGTGTAAACTGAGGATGAGAAAGTTTAAGTAACTTATTCAAGGTTATACAGGTAGTAAAAAAGCAGAACCAAGATTCAAACCTAAAATCTCTGATTACTTTCAAAAACAGAGCCTTGGGATTGAGATAGTGTAGGGACAGCTTCTTTGTGGGGTAGGAGGAAAGGCATTTTGCCCCTTAATGATTAAATTTCCTTTTTTTTAAACCCTTACCTTACTGTGTATTGGTTCCAAGGCAGAAGAGTGGTAAGGGCTAGGCAATGGGGGTTAAGTGACTTGCCCAGGGTCACACAGCTGGGAAGTGTCTGAGGTCAGATTTGAACCCAGGAGCTCCCATCTCTATGACTGGCTCTCAATCCACTGAGCCACCCAGCTGACCCCTAAATTCCCTTTTGAAGCTGATGTCTTCCTAGCTGCTGAGATCCCCAAAGGTCTCATTGCCCTCATAATAAGAAGCAAGTGATGTTTGGTGTTAATATTAGTATCATTATTACTAATGTCTTTAACACATGTGTAGCTAAAAATTCAAGGAAAGATGGGGGAAAGAAGGGTCCAACCAAACCTCATTATATATGTGCCTGTTTCTTGAAATAGTTTGTCTTCAAATATCATTAGCACATGCTGCTTGCCCCACCTCTTCCCCCTCCTTCCTTTCTTCCTCCTCTTTCTCTTTCCTCCACTTTCTTGATCTCTTGCGATTCTTCTTCCCTTCATTCCCTCGTCATTCTCTTCTTCATCCCTTCTTGCTCTCCCTCCTTGTGTCCCCACTTGCTCTACCTCTCTCTTTTTTCTCTAAACAGACCTTGCATATGAGAACCATCCTATGTCCTTCTCAGCACACTCTTTGCCATAAACATGTGTTTGTGTTGCTTGAGTTAGAGAGTAGGAACTCTCTTGATGTGACTTTTTCCAGATCACTATAATATTGTCATGTTCTCACAGAACTCTAACCTAATTTGGTGAGGAGGCAAAGAATTAATAAGCCAGGATTCCACTGTTCCTTATTTCTCTAACATAGTCAAAGCATTGCATGAAGCTGATTTATCTACAGGATTTATTGCTCATATACAACCATTTAGTGGACATACTCACATAAAAGAGATACAAGATGTATATGTACCATTTCATTGTCATCTGAAGTCATTGCTTCAGAAAACTGAAGCTGCAGCTACAGAAGTAACCCAAGGAACTAACTCTCTCCAAGCAACAGATTAGTTCTAGATGACCCACCAATGTTAGGGGTCATGTGGTTTTACACAGGCAAAGGGAACTGACATGTCTTGCCAAAAGTGTCATATGAGGCTAAACTCAAGTGTGAGTAGAAGTCCTTTGGAGTCAGAGGCTGACCTCATAATTACTCATTGGTCATCTAATCTCTCTTTATTTGTATGCCTTCCTAACTCTTTTCTAAGTGAATGGTCTCATTTAACTGTCCTTCCATCAGGGTCATGAACTCTCTCATAGATGTCATGATTCCTAGAATCCAAGCTAGAAAGAAACTTTGTTTTATGAAAGGGAAATTTGAGACTTAGCAAGGAGAAATGACTTAGCCAAGGTCACACTGCTAATTAGTGACAGATAGAATTTAAATCATGTTTTCTGGGTTCCAAGTCCAGGATTCTGTCCTCTATTTCATGAGTCTGAACAATTTAGCACTTGGAGATGTCTGTGTATGTGTAATTTATGTATATATACATATAGTGTATGTATATGCATATATATATGTATGTGTACATATACACATATGCACATATATTCACCAAACAAGGATTTGTTGAGTACCAAATTTAACCAAAAGTCTTGGAATGATGACTAAGGTTATATGAGCTTTATTCATCTCCTCCATAAGACTGTAAGCTCTTTGGGGGCATGAATGGTATCATCCCTCAGTGTCCCTTATAGCATTTAACATTGAATTGAGCACACAGGAGATTCTTAATAAATAGAATCATAGGATTTCAAGCTGGGGAAAACCTTAGAATCTATCTCATAATGGGAATGTAGATCTAGAGGAGGCAACTAGGTGGCATTGCAGGAAAAGCCCTGGATCCAGAGTCAGGAAGTCTCAAGTTCAAATCCAGCCTCAGAAACTTACAATCTGTGTAATATAGTCAAGTCATTTAACCTCTGTCTATCTCAATTTCCTCAACTGTAAATGAGGGTCATAATAGCATCCACCTCTCAGGGATGTTGTGAGAATCAAATGGGAAACATTTGTAAAGTAATTAGCACAGTATTTGACATATTTAGTAAATAAATATTTAATAAATTCTCTTTCTTCTGGAAAACAAAAAGAAATTAGAACAAATGGCTTCTTGCTTCAAAAATCTATGATTCCAGGAGGCAGTTGGGGGACTTAGTGGATTGAGAGTCAGGCCCAGAGACAGGAGGTCCTGGGTTCAAATATGACCTCAGACACTTCCTAGCTATGTGACCCTGGGCAATTCACCAGCCCTTGCTGCTCCTCTGCCTTAGAAATAATACACAGTATTGATTCCAAGATGGAAGATAAGGGTTTAAAAAATTAAAAATTAAACTCTATTATTCCATTATTCTAAGAGAAATAACCTCATCACTTGACAGATGAGAAAACTGAGGCTCAGAGATATGAAGAGACTTGACCAGGGTTACATGGCTAAGAACCAGGAGCCATGAAAATGTCCAGTGTCTGCCTACCTTCCCACTCTGAAAGGTTTCTCAGCCTAACCTACCCAGGCCAAGGAAATGAATAAATGACTTCTTCATGTAAATCACTGTTGACTGCCCTAATCCAGCAGCCTGTAGAGTTTTCAGTTTCAATCAAGCCGAGGAGCCTTGTTGGACTCATTAGGACCTTCTTTTCCAACGGCTGGGTAGAGTTGCCCTATCAACACCCCTTGGAAGGGAGACAGCTACAAAGAGAACGCCTGGAGACTCATTTCGCCGCTGTCCATTTAAATGAGTGCTGAAGGGCTCATGGTCCCTGCACCGCTCTTGATTTCATCATCTGCCTTTCCTGTCCATTTAGGCCATTTGATTCATCTCTCTGATTTCATAAAAATAAAATAGCCCTCTTCCCAGTCCCCCACCAAGCTGGGAGACAGGCAGGAGCCCTCCTCCTCTTAAAGCAGTCCAGTGCTTAATGACTGGAGAACATCAATATCCCCTTTCCCTGTGATTAGCATTTCAAAGTAAATTCCAAATCCCCAGCTGTCAGCATCTTGCAGGCTGGTAGAGAGATGTTATAAGAGATGTTACACAAGCAATGATGAAATCACACCACTGCTGGCCGCCTGATTTTTCGGAAACTCAGCACCTTGGCCAGAGGCCCCTTCCTCCTTCTGCTGACTTGGTGCCAAAAGCCCAGATAGATTCTCTGGACTTCTTTTTGGCACGTGAGGGTTGGGGAGTGCATTATCAGACTCAGGATCTAAATTAAATGAGGGTAGGAGGGAGACTGGGAGGTTTTCATCTTGCGGGGGAAGGGAGGAAAAATAAGAATTTGGGGGGGGGAGAGATGAAGGAGGACTCAAGAGCAAAACTAGGAGGGAGCTTACAAGAGAGAATATATAAGCTAAAAGGGGTCTTAAAGCTGGGAAGGATCTTAGAACAGGGAATGTGACAGCTCAGATGAGGCTGAAAACAGAGCATGTCAGAACTGAAGAGAACCTTAGAACAGGGAATGTCAGTGCTAAGAGGAACATGGAATGTCAGACCTAGAAAGAATCTTAGATGTCAAAGTTGGGAGAGAATCCAAAATTGTAGATCAATTACTAGAACCTCTGCATTTTATAGAAAAATGAGACTCAGACAGAGAAATGTATTTTCCCTAGGTCTCAAGAGCAAGTGACTGACTGAAATGGGAGTCGAATTCTTCAACTCTATCAATGGTTTTTGTACATTCTCTAAAAGAACTTTGGCTTAGTTTTGTTTTTTTTAATGGACAATCATCTGAGAATAAGAATAACTAACATTCATATGGAACCTATTATGTGCCAGGCACTATTCTAAGCACAATAATTATTATCTCATTTGATCTTCCCTACAACTCTAGAATGCAGGTGCTACCTTGATCCCCATTTTGCTATGGAGAAAATGAGGCAGACAGAGGTTAAGTGATTTTTCTAAGATCACACAGTTGGTACTTGTCTGAGGGAGATTTGAACTCGGGTTTTCCTGCCTCCAGGTCCAATCCTCTATTCACTGCCTCACCTAATTGCCAAACTGGTGGTTTGAGGGCTTAATAATAAATAGTTCAATTTGTTAATTTTATGGCTGGACTTTATATTTAATTGGTGGTTGCCAGGGATTTAATTTCTAAATCCCAAAATGAATTACTAAAGTAAAATGGAATTTATGGTAGTTTGTTTTACAATAGAGGAAATCTGTTAAGGAAGAGAGAAAAGGAGAGAGAGAGAGAGAGAGAGAGAGAGAGAGAGAGAGAGAGAGAGAGAGAGAGAGAGAGAGAGAGAGAGAGAGAGAGCGCTTCCTCTGAAACAGTAAGGCACAGTCATGGGAAAGGAGTCTCAAGACAATGGACCTTTATCAGAGGTTCACACCTCCAGAAAGGCCAAGGAACTTAGTCAGCTTTTTCACTCACCACGGTGACCATCTAAAAGGAAAGTAGCCTGAGGTCTCCTGCTTGAGCTCCTCCAGGGGTCCAGTTCCACAGTCAAGTATCTTCACTCCAAGCCTGATTGTCTGTCTTCCAGTCTCTCCTCAAGTGTCTGTCTTTCCTCAAGCTCCAAGTGACTGTTCTTCACTCCAACTCTGAGTGATTCTCTTCCAGTCCAACTCCAAGTAACTGATGATGATCCTCTGTGTGTCTCTGTTTCCACTATTTAAAGACCTTTATCTCTTGTGTCACCTCCCCTAATTTTTATGTCTACCAATCACAACAGATGCTCCTCTCCAGGACTGCCCACTCATTCACGCGTGGGTCACAGACCTCCCACTCAATGTATGAAATAGGTGTTCATACCTTTGTGGTTAGTTCACACCTTTTTGTGGTTGGTTCATACCTTTTTGTGGTTAAAATGGGTAGATCTACTTTAAATACTGGGTTTACACTTTGGGGATTAAAATCTAAAAATACACGGGATTACAATTTAATCTTCACAATAAAGGAAGAGCTAAGTATCTTCATTGTTACAATCAAGGGAGAGCTAAATCCAAACTTCACAAATTTAAAGTGTCAAGACAAGAATTCAGCTTCTTCTCTCACCTCCCTACTACCTCCAGAAAGTGACAAAATAGACATGAAAATAAGATGATAGAATTTATACCTAGAAGGGATCTCTGAGATTATCTAGTCCAACCCTCTTTTTTTACAAATGAGAAAATTGAGACCTAGAATGGTTAAATTACTTAACCAAGGCCAGACTTACACAATAAAGCATCAGAAGTAGGATTTGAATCCAAGCCTTCTAATCCTAGAGCTAGTGCACACATTATTCAAAGTGGAGTTTAGAGAAACACAACAGAATCATTATAATTTAGCAAGAAAGACAAGGCTATGCAGGTTATTTCTTCAATAATCCTTTTTTTAAAGCCCTTACCTTCTGACTTGGAATCAATACTCTGTGTGATTCCAAGGTATAACAGTAATAAGGGCTAGGTTAAGTGACTTGCCCAGGGTCATACAACTAGGAAGTGTCTGTGGCCAGATTTCAACCCAGGACATCCCATCTCTAGGCCTGGCTCTAAATCCACTGAGCCACCCACATGCCCCCCCTAAATAATCTTTTGATGTTTGATTACTGGAGATTAACTTTGTTTAACAGTCCCAATGGACAGAACTAGAAACAACAGAGAGAAGTTGCAGTTTCAATTCATATAGGAAAATGCCCTAACGATTAATACTAATGCCTAAAAAGGGAGGGAATTTACCCTAACTACAGACTTTGAGAAAAGGTCAGATGCTCACTTCTTGGATATTTGTTTGAGGACTTTTGTTAAGTTATGGATTTGGTTGATATTAATTAGATCCATTTCAACTCCACAATTTTATGATTTTACCCCATAATCCACTCCTGGATTTCTCACTTCTGGAATAGATGGATGGATGGAGAAGTGGATGGATGAATAGGCATTTACTAAGCACTTACTATGTGCCAGGAACTGTGCTAACCACTGACTATACCAATATTAAAGCAAGACAGTCTCTTCCCTTGGGTAGTTTACCTTCTTTTAGAGAAAGACAGCACATATATAGGGGTGATGGGTAGAAGAGTGAGTATCAGGCAAGCCTGAAGGATAATCCATTGCTCAGGCAATTGACATACTCTTTCTACCTTTCTAGGAACAATAGTAAAATAATAAAATAAATAAAATAAATAAAAAAATAAAATAGTAAAATAACATGTCCAGAGCCAAAGAGGGAATATGTGTATGTGTGCATATGTTTGTGTATGAATATGTGTTTTGTGGGGAGGAGTACTTTGTGGTAGCAAGGAAGATGTCAGGATGATCAAAAAAGCTGTTCCTGACTCCCTCTCTAACTCTCCCCTTCAACCAGGTTTCCACCATAGGACAACCTGGGACCTTAGAAAGAGAAGAGATGTCTCCAGGGCAGGGGTAAGATGGTGTGGGGAATTCTGGATATATCTGAAGAGAATCAATCATTTTAATACTTTCTTTTCATTCTATCCCCAGCTCAATGTCTTTCAAAAGCAGCGGCTTAAGAAATATTTGTTTGTTCAATCAAAATAAGTTAGATTGAACAGAATTAATGCAATATATTCTCAGAAACAAGTGACAACCCAGAATGTGTTGTTTGTACCCTCAAAGAGTTTACAATTTTGTTGAGAATACAAAACCAATACACTTTAAAAGGGATTTAACACATAGTATATGAGAAATTTCCAGTGAGTCCTGTGGGTTAAATGACTTATCCAGGATCAGTAGGATTTGAACCCAGAACTTCTTAGTTCAAGAAATTTAACATCTGCTAAATGCTGTAAAAATTCATAGGTTAAATAACTTGCCCAAGGTCTCATAGCCAATAAATATCTAAGGCAAAACTCAAACTCAAGTACTGCATTTCTTGACTCCAAATCTAGCTCTCTATCCACTATACTACCTAGCTGCCTAATAAGATTCCTTTTGAGGTAGGTACAAAGTTTGGAAGAGTGGATAGAGTGCTGACCTATGCAAGGAGAAGGGAAAGGAGAAGGAAGGGGAGGGACAGCAAGTGGAGAAGAAGACAGAGAGAAAAGGAAAGGGGGGAGGAGGAGGAGGAGGAGGAGAAGGAAAAAAAGGAGAAGGAAGAACTGAAGCCTCATTTTCCTCACCTATAAAATGAAGGAGTTGACTAGATGACCTCTAATGTCCCTTCCAGCTCCATATCCATGATCTTACCCTTTTATCAGACTCTTCCATCCTTATGCTCAAGTTCTGAGTTTTCTTGAGGCAACTATGTGGCATAGTGGATAGAACCCTGGACTCATAAGTTCAAAGAATACCTCAGGAACTTTCTAGTTGAGTGACAAGTCATGTAACATCTCTAATCCTCAGTTTCCTCAGCTAGAATATTGGAATAATAATAGAACCCTCCTCATAGAATTGTTATGAGGGTCAAAAGGGATGATGATTTCTATGAAGGATGCTGCAAACCTTAAATGCACTGCATAAATTTGAATTATTATTATACTCATCCTCATTTTACAGATAAGGAATTTGAACTTCAATAGGGTAAAAAGGCATTTACAACAGGCAATTGACAGGGCTAACTAGCATTTGCCTTCTGTTCTTCCATGGAATACCACACCACCCCTGATTGTGGGGCTTTTATGTTCATTATAAACCTCCCATCGTTATGGGGATCACTGTTCAGGGGACAAACCTCCAGGCAATACATGGAACTTTTGGCACTACCCCTCCCCACTATATTCCATTTTCTAAACATTCACAAAGACAAACTCTATATCCATTGACCAGAGAAGTGTGGGCCAGAAGAGGCCCAGCGAAGATTTCCCTTCTCAAGAGTTGTAGTCTGAAGAATGGACTCCCTTCATCTCCAGTCTCTTCTGCGTCTATCTTACTCCACTTAAATGTCAGTACCTTATTAAATTGATTCTGAAACTGGGGAAAAGTTGTTTGGTTTCCACCCCCTTTGCAGCAGATGCCAAAGGGAAACATGATTCATTTTCAGCACATTTGGATACACACACACACACACACACACACACACACACACACACACACACACAAACCCAAGAAAATTACATCTGTTCCAATTCATTGCAAAGAGGAAGGAAGCAGCCCCCAGCATTGTCCAGGGTTTTTTCATATTTTTCTAGGATTTGCCCCTTCTTCTATGCCACATCCTCTCTTTCCTATGTTCACCCATTCCCCTAATATGGTAGTTCAAATTAGTCAATTTATTATCATCCCTTGTGCACAACACTCCATCTACTGCCTACATGCCTTTGAACAGACTGTCTCCCTCACCTGGATTCCTCTCCCTTCTTACCTCCACCTCCAAGATTTAGTCACTTATTTCATAGCACAGCTCAGATGCTATCACCTCCATGGGGCATTTCCTGATCTCCCTGTGGGCTAGTACACCCCCAAATTTCCAAACTATTCAGTATTTACTCTGTATAGTTTTGTATATTTATCTATAAAACAAGAACACTAAAAGCACCTATAAAGTGCTTTTATATTTTATTTTTTATTATTATATTATATTATTATAATTATTATTATACAAATATATATTTATTTTAATATTAATAAAAATAAATATATTAAAAATAAATATTAATTATTATATTATATGATATAAGGACAAAATGAGTTAACAGATGTAAAGTATTTTGCAAACTTTAAAGTCTTATGCAAATGCAAGTTTTTCTTCCCATTGTTGTTATATTCTTTTCAGTGTACATGTTATTTCTCTACTGCCCCTACAGTAGAATATAAGCCCATGGAGGGCAAAACAGGGACTGTTGTAGTCTGTTATTGTGTTCTAGAGACAAAAGAAGGGGGAGACTCTATATACTTTATAGGCAACAGCAAGTTAGCAAGTTGGACCAGGAAATAGAGTGACTATTGGGAATAATAACAGGGAATAATGCAAAATGTATGCCATCCAACCAATTCAATTCAAGCATTTTATCAAGTAACCACTTTGGATTAGGCACTGTGCAAAGTGCTAGAAATACTAAGATAAAAATGGAAGTCCCTGACCTCAAGAAGCTTACATTCTATTAAGGAAAACAACATGTGCATATGTTTATATGTGTATATGTTCATATCTATGCATGTATGTGAATGTGTATGTTGTATATCTACATATATGTATGTATGTATGTATGTATACCCTAAATATTTTGGACCAGATGCCATTTCGTCCCTAGAAGGAGCTCTCAATACAGAAACTCCCTCTGGTATGAGTGGTAGCTGCTTTGCAAT
Organism: Monodelphis domestica; assembly: GCF_027887165.1. Taxonomy (NCBI): domain Eukaryota; kingdom Metazoa; phylum Chordata; class Mammalia; order Didelphimorphia; family Didelphidae; genus Monodelphis; species Monodelphis domestica. The sequence continues at coordinate 29,818,214 of NC_077229.1, forward strand.
GACCAACAGTGGGACAGGAACTCTGAGGAAGAGGCTTTTGCCAAGTAGGTCAAACTACTGCCACTATCTCTATCACAATATCTCCTTGCACTCTGATGAAGAAACCCCAGGACCTTGGGTCCAAGAGTTCTGGTAATATTAGTATCTCTCAGGCTCTGCTTTTTCATCTATCCATCTACTTATTCATATATCCATCCATCCATTCATCCATCCATCCATCCATTTATCCACCCATCCATCATTCATCCATCCATCCATTCATCCATCCATCCATTTATCCATCCATCCATCCATTCATCCATCCATCCATTTATCCATCCATCCATCCATTCATCCATCCATCCATCCAAGGGTCCCACAACCTGCATGTAGCAGAAGCAAGATTAGAACTTATGTTCCTAACTCCAAGGTCAGCCTTTTATCTATTGTAGGCACTTGGGAATATAGTAGATGAAGTGATGGAACTGGAGTCAGGAAGACCTCAATTCAAATCTGGCCTCAGACATTTACTAGTTGTGTGACCCTGGACAAATTGGTTAACCTGTATGGCTGTAAAATGAGGATAATAGCACTGACCTCTCTGGGTTGTTGTGAGGATCTAATGAGGCAATATTTATGAAGCACTTTATGGATATTAAAGTTCTATATAAATGCTAGCTACTACTATGACTACGACTACGACTACAATGACAACAACAACGACGACGACGATGACGACTACTAAATTAATTGTAATACACCACAACTCTAGGAAGAATAGCAGATATAAACTATATACAAAATAAATTCAAGATAACTGGGAAGAGGGAGATAAATACAAAGTTTTTTGGGTGGAGGAGTTCAGCTGGAACTTCAACTCAAGATACATTTCAACCCCAAACCTGACCTTATGTTGATCACCCACATATGAAACTTTTCAGTTACAGTTCTGCTCTTTCTGCCTCCTCTGATTTAAGCCTGGTATCCCGGAGCTGTCCAGTTCCAAGCAGCGCAATACTGGCCCACTTGGTAGCAGGGAGGCCATTTAACATTCTTGAATAGGTCTATAAAGAGATGAAGGCAGGATCTTCAGGCTTTCTGTTCAGTCCCTCAGAACCTCCTGAGGTCTAACATGCTAAAATAAATGTGCCCATGGGAGGACCTGGGCACAGCTCTGCTACTGGAACCAAAATGTCCTCCTGTTTAGTTTCAGACTAATTCCATGAAAAGTGTTGATTTTGACAAGTGCTAGATGCTAGCAGCAGGTAAGAGAAGCATGGCTGGTCGATGTCCTGTGAATCTGAGTCAGGCAGAGGGCAGGTGCTGAAAGATGGACTAATGGTGGGCTTTTCTCTATTGATGATTCAAATTTTCCTAAGAGTCATATCCTTCCTCTTTCTTCTTCCCTCTTACTTTTGTTACTTCCCCAGGAGCAGAGTAGAAGGAATTCCTCTGGCAGGCTAGGTAGAGCCTTTAGAGATACACCCAGAATTCCAGAAAGAAGTGTGGCACAGTAAAAAGGGGACCCAGGTTCAAGGGCTCCTGGCTCTAGAACTGGAAAGGGCCTCAGAGGTCGTTTTACAGGTGAGGAAACTGTGACAAAGGTAGAAGATGGGGCTTGCTAAAGATCACCCATCTAGAAAGGGATCAGAGTCAGTATTTGAAGCCAAGTCTTCTGATTTAAAAGTGTTCTTCCACTATAATCAAGTAGGTGGTAAAGTGGATAGAGTGCAGGAGACAGTGCTATATAAATATTATCTCTCACCATCACCATCATTATCATATTTATGATGCCTCCAGGTTCTCTCCCTTCCTAGGCGTGCAAACTTGGGCAAGTAATTTCACATTTTTAAGGCTCAGTTTTCTCAGCTACATGAACTAGATGACCTCTAAGTTCCCTTATAGCTATAAATCTATTATTTCCTGCCTCTTCTTTCCAAGGTTCAACACCAAACACAGTCATAGCTGAAGAAGGGACTTGAAATACCATCTTGTACAATCCCCTGATCTTATAGATGAACAAAATCAAGACCCCAGAGGGTCAAGTGATTTATCTGGGGTCATACAGTAGGAAATCCAGGATTTGAACTCAGGTCCTCCAAACTCAGTACTTTATTATTCAAATTAAAGTTCCATATATAAATGCTAGCTAAATTAAAACATAAAAGTCAATAGTTCTTCAACTGATGAGGATGAGACAGAAAATCACATAGAATCTATGAGTTTGAAAAGACCTTGAGGAGTCATCTAGTCCATGATCTACCTGATCAAAGATCCCCTCTACATCCTTCACAATACATCATCATCCTACCATTAACTGAAAAACCTCGAGAAAAGAGCAGCCCATTCTGTTTTGGGATGACTAATCACTAAGCTAAATCTGACTCTTTGCAATTTCCACCCTGACTTCTAGGGCCAAGCAGAAACAAATCTAATCCTTCTTCCATATCATAGACCCCTAGGTACTTGAATACAGCCATTGGGTCCCCCTTGGGTCTTTCCTTCTCCAAGCTAAATATTCCCATTTCCTTCAATATATCACAAGAGTAGCCTTCTAGCTTCCCTTCAAGACCTCCATAGTGAAGGAACCTCTCGAGACAGTTTGTTTCATATTGAGGCAGCTCTCTTGGTTAGGAAGTTTTTCTTTACATGAAGTCTAAAGCTGTCTCTGCAGATAATGATAATAATAGCTTATAACGTTTTTGAATTTCCAAGAGCTTTTAATGTGTTATTTCATTTGATACAACAACCCGGGGAGATGAAGAACAAGACCAGAAGTCAGAAAACTGACTTAGACATGCACTAGCTATGTGACTCCTTGCAAGTCTCTGTCTGCCTTAGTTTCCTCATCTGTATAATAATAATAGTATCTATTTCACATGATTATTGTGAAGATCAAATAAATTAACAGATGTAAAATGCTTTGTAAAGATCCTTTATCAATGCTAACAATTATTATTAGTGACTCTATTTTACAGTTGAGGAAACTGAAGCACATCAGTAACTTGCACAGGGTCACATAGTGTCAGAAAAGTCTTTCTGAGACACCCCCCACCCATCCAGCAATCTGTCCACTTTTCCAAATAGAATAGATAGAATGTAAACTCTTTGAGAGTAAGGGATTTCATTCCTTTTGTATTCACATAATTCCTGGAAGCAATAGGTGCCCCTAGTCAGCTAGATGATACAGTAGGCAAAACACTGGGCTTGGAATTGGGAAGATTCATTTTTCTGAGTTCGAATCCAGCCACAGATATTTATTTGTGATCTTGGACAAGCCACTTAACCTTGTTTGTCTCACTTCCTTATCTAGAAAATGAGCTGGAGAAGAAAATAGCAAGCCACTCATGTATCTGCATCAAGAAAACCCCAAAATGGAGTCACAAAGAATTAGACACAATTGAAATGACTCAACAGCAATAGGTCAATATAACAATAAAGGTTTATTGGTTGATTGACTTGAAATTTCTCCACTTTTAGTTCCATTTCCAGGGGTCAGACTGAGCAGTTCTAATCCCTTTTCCACAATGCACCTGATCCAAGCCCATGTTCCACTGACCTCCCTGGTCCTCCTCTTTTGGCACTCCTGGAAGAATTCTGCTGCTCAGGAATCACTATTGGGTTGCTAAAGAGAAAAAAGCATTTGCAAGGAGGCTCTAAACTGTACCACCCCCCCCTCCAGTGGAGAAGATTGTGTGTAGTGTTTAAACAGCCCACAGCAAGATCCTAGAAGGCAGGGAATGTTCTGTATCCCCAGAATATGCCTGGCATACAGCACAGGCTTAATAAATGCTTTGTTGGATTTAATCCAATTTCAGTCTATTGGGGAATGGATAAAATTCTGCCCTTCATCTTCTTGTTCTCTTTCACCTTTAATCTCTCTCAAATGAGATGTTTGTAAAAAATATTTAGCACAGTGCCTGGTACACAATAGTTTTATATAAATGCTTATTCCCTTTTCATCTGTTCCTTCCCCTTTCTCCTTCCACTAGACCAGGAGTTCTTAATTTGGGGTCCATGAAATTGTTTTGTTTTTTTTCCAATAAGAATTGATAACAGTATTTCAATATAATTGTTTCCCTTTGTGATCTTACATATTTGATTTTATGCATTTAAAAACTGATCCTGAAAAGGGGTCAATAGGCTTCATCAGATTTCCCATGGGTCCAGGAAACAAAAAAAAATATTAATAACTCTTGCAATGCTCTGTGACAATCCCTTTATTTTCTTGAAAACAAAAAACCAAACTCAGTCCTGCTTTCCCCCTAAGCTTCTCTCCCTCCCCCTCTCTCCCTCCTTCCCTTCTTCCCTTCTTTCCTCCATCTCCCTAAATCTCTCCTCCTCCTTCTCTTTTCTCTCTCCTCTCTCTCCCACTTTCTCTCCCTCCTCTGCAACCCTCTCTGCTCTCTCCTCTCTTTATTTTCTCTCTATATTTTCCTCTTCTACTCCATCTCTGTTCTTCTTTGTTTCTCTTTTACCCTCTTCCTTTACCCTCCCTGTCTCTCAATATGAAACAGTAAAAATTGAGTCAATACTCAATATGGGAAATAGTGTAGTATAACATATTTTCCAGATTCCTCTCCAGACTTTCCTAGTTTCTTTCTCCAACATTTCCCAGAAACCTTTCTTCCCCTGGAAGCTCAGTCTGCCCATAAGGTCCCTTCTTTTTATTGGTCAGCAACTCCTAGATATTCCATTTTCATTTTAAGGAAATTGCCCAGGCCAGCCATATTTACCTATGTATTCCTCTCTGGGGGGCTCTCATGGCTTTGAATTTCTGTTTCTACCATGCTCCTATATGGGTACTTTCTCCATAATCTCACCCAAACTTTTCACCTTGTGTTATCTTTCCCATTAGAATATAAGCTCCTTGAGGGCAAGGCCTGTCTTTCTTTTTGCTTATATTTGCTTTCCCAGCTCTCAGCACAATGCCTGATACATGGCAAATGTTTGAGAAATGCTTGTTGTTGACTTGTTGATAATGGAGAGAGAAATAACCTTAGAGTGCAGAAGACTTGATCCAACTTCTATCACTGACATAGATTGGTATCAGTCTATATTGGTAAAGGGAATTTTCACAGTGGGAGTTCTCTATATCAATAAAATCACAAGTCTAACTCCTTCCCGAAAAAATCATTTAAAGAAACTTGTTCCTATATAAATTGTAAATAAATCCTGAGCTGGAATATCCATTTCAAAGAGCCCAAGTTTGCCCTGGCTTGAAATCAGAGAAAACACCCTAACAATTAAAGTTCTCCCAAGAGATAGAATGAGCTTGATTGAGAAGGGAGATCTTACCTTGCTAGAGCTCTTTTAGCAGGGCTCAGTGAATGACTACTTCCTTGGAATGTTGGGAGAAGGGATGGTGGATTCAAGAAGGGTTAAACTAGATGATCATGAGTCTCTATTCTAAGACTGAAAACTTTTTACTATTCCACAAATCTTCCTCTAGGATCCCCTCTCTTATGACCCCCTCCCTCCCTCCAGATGACTGAGTCTTTCATGAGTCATCTAGTCTGTTCTAGCTAGAATTATTGCATTTTCCTTTGATGAACTATGTAGGGGAGAGAGAGAGAGAGAGAGAGAGAGAGAGAGAGAGAGAGAGAGAGAGAGAGAGAGAGAGAGAGAGAGAGAGAGAGAGAGAGAGAGAGAGAGAGAGAGGGAGGGAGAGAGAGAGAGAGAGGGAGAGAGAGAGAGGGGGAGAGAGAGAGAGAGAGAGAGAGAGAGAGAGAGAGAGAGAGAGATGATATCATTAGGTTAATGATTCTCTCTTGCTCTCCATCCTGCCCAGTTAATCCAGAGAATGTAACATTAATGCCAATAGCTCAATCAGCTGGCATTACACAATAACCCAGGATCAGTTAAATTCATAAGGCAGAGTTGCCTAATAGGAAATCTTGGTGCTCAATCCCCATCTGGTACTCTCCCATGAACAATGTTTTAGGCTTACATAGGGACCTTTGCCACCAGACCTCAGGGCTTCCAAATAACAGACACCAAAAAAAAAAAAAAAAAAACCATGAAAATCCTGACTGGGGGATGATTTCCGTCTCATTTCATTCCAGTCTGTTACTTTTCATTTACCGCTGACATCTGATTTATTTATCTGTTTATGAAGCAAGCAGCTTAGCTCAAAGCTACAGGGATGTGCAGTTGATCAAATATCACCATGTGCAGCGTCTTCTACCATCCTGAATTTTTATGCCGTCATTACTTAACAAAATAGAATTAAGTTGGGCAAGCAAGCTCCTGCATTATGCATCTCCTCATTTTATTCTCCTTTAGGCTCCTGCCGTCTGCCTTATTAAGTCATGAGGTGTGCTGGGGAAAGCAGTTTTTATCTTCATGAGTCTGAGAAGCCTTGTGGTAGAATGGTTAGGGCACAGGCACAGAACTTGGAGTTAAGAAGATCAGCAGGATTTGAACTGTCCTACCTTGGACAGTTCCCTTTGACTCTAAGGCCATGGACAAAAAGCTTAGCTTCTTGGAACTATTTTTCCTCCTGTAAAATTAATAAAATCTAGTATTTACCTTGCATGGTGAGGCTCAACTAATCAATAAGCATAGTTTAAGGTCTGCAATACATCAACACTATGCTAGGCCCTGGGAATATAAAGACAAAAAAAGAAATTGTCCCTGCTCTCAAGGAGCTCACATTCTACCAGGGAAGTGTTGTATTTATAAATTGTGTGCTTATAATATAAATGTTTATAAACACACATGTGAATATACATATATGTGTACATATGGGGTATGGATACAGTAAAAACATAAAATATATACAAGATAAATAAAATAGGATTCTGACACAGGAAGGAGTCTAACATTTCAGGTAAATGAGAAAATCCTCTTGAAAAAGGTAGGGCTTGAGCTGAGATTTAAATAGATCTCAGGATTCTAAGAGTCAAAGGAGTGGAAGGAGAGCCTTCCACACATGGGGAACAGTCAGTGCAAAGACATGGAGGTGAGAGATGGAGGAAAAAGCCAATAGGTCAACTTGGATTGATCACAGAGTGAGTGAAGAGAGAGTAGAAGCTGGAATCAACCTGGAGCCAGACTATAAAATGAGAAAACATGGAAACTTCTTGGAAAATAAAAAGGTATGTATATAAAATGTATGTGTGTATAAATAACATTATATATGTACATAGTTATATACATGAGTTGTATATATGTGTAAGCATGTATACATATATATAATATTGATAATGATAATTAGAAAGTTTCATTTCTCACTCTAATCTACATGTACTTGGGAAGGCTCTGGAAGGGACCTGGCTTTCATGGCTAGTTAAGTAAATGAAAAGATAACTTAGAGACCATCAAACTTCCCTACTGTGTGCTGGAGATAGCTCATTTTTGCTCTGAAGAGCCAATAGTTAAAGTTTCCAGCATTTTGAGCATTTATACCTTGGAAATTGGCAATTGCTAAAAATCAAGGTTTGATTTATAGTTCTGTTGACTGTTAGACTTAAGAAAGCAACAGAGGAGGGGAAGGTAGGTGGCTCAGTGGATTGAGAATCAGGCCTTGAGACAAGAGGTCTTGGGTTTAAATCTGGCCTCAGATACTTCCTAGGCATGGAGCAGGTCACTTAACCCCCACTGCCTAGCCCTTACTACTCTTCTGCCTTGGATTCATTGATTCTAAGATGGAAGGTAAGGATTTTTATTTTATTTTATTTTTATGTTTATTTGAACATTTTATTTAATTAGTCAATTTAGAACTTTTTTCCTTGGTTACAAGAATCATGTTCTTTCCCTCCCCTCCCCCCACCCCTTCCCATATCCAATGCACAATTCCACTGGGTATTATTTGTGTCCTTGATCAGAACCCATTTCCATGTTGTTGATATTTGCACAAGGATGATCATTTAGAGTCTACATCCCCAACCATATCCCCATTCACCCATGTGATCAAGCAGTTGTTTTTCTTCTGTGTTTCCCCTCCCACAGTTCTTTCTCTAGATGTGGATAGTGTTCTTTCTCGCAAATACCTCTGAATTGTTCAGGATCATTACATTGCTGCTAGTAGAAAAGTCTATTACATTCCATTGTGCCACAGTGTTTCAGTCTTTGTGTACAATGTTCTCCTGATTCTGCTCCTTTTACTCTGCATCCATTCCTGGAGGTCGTTCCAGTTCACATGGAATTCCTCCAGATCATTATTACTTTTTTTTTTGAAAATTTCATTTAATTAGTCTATTTCAAGCATTATTCCTTAGTTACAAGAATCGTATTCTTTCCCTCACTCCCTACCCCCACTCCTTCAGGTAACCGATGGGCAATTTCACTGTGTATTACATGTGTCCTTGAACAGAACCTATTTCCATGTGGTTGATGTTTGCGCTAGGGTGATCATTTAGAGTCACTGGTGAAAAGGAGGTTTGCCACAGGGACCTATATAACTGGCTACTGAATGGGCCTGTGCTGGCCTGTGCTGGCCTGTGCTGCTCCTTCTCTGGCCTTGGTTTTGTACTTGGGTTCCCTTGATTGGGCTTGTTCCTCCTCCCTCCCACCCCACACCCCCAATTTTGGACCAGGTCAATTTTAAACAGATGCTGAGGGGCCCTAAGCCTCTGCACAGAGGGTGCAGTATGGAGTGGGAAGGTTGGGAATTGGAGTGGAGGCCCAAAGTCCCCACACCTGGGCTAAGCCTCATAGGTTTCCTTTCCCTGGGCTTCCTCTTCCCTCCCCAGAATCCTTCTTCTCAGCCCAAGGCCAGCCCAGCCCAGCCCCTGGAGTTTTATGTCATTTGAATAAAGACTCTATTTTCTAATTTAAAAAAAAAATGGATTGAGAGCCAGACCTAGAGATGGGAGGTCCTAGGTTCAAATCTGGCCTCAGACACTTCCTAGCTATGTGACCTTGGACAAGTCACTTAACCCCCTTTACCTAGATCTTACCACTCTTCTTCCTTGAAACCAACACATAGCATTGGTTCCAAGATGGAAGGTAAGGGTTTAAAAAAAGTGGATTTTTAAAATTTCATTTAATTAGATGATTTAGAATAATTTTCCATGGTTACAAGACTCATGTTCCCTCCTCCCCTCCCCCAAACCCCTTCCCATATCCAATGTGCAATTCTACTGGGTTTAATATGTGCCATCAATCAAGACCCATTTCCTTATTATTAATATTTGCACTAGGATGACCTTTTAAAGTCTACTTTTCCAGTCATAGCCCCACCGACCCATGTGATCAAGCAGTTGTTTTTCTTCTGTGTTTCTTTTCCAAGTTCTTCCTCTGGATGTGGACAGCTTTCTTTCTCATATGTCCTTCTGAATAGTTCTAGATCATTGCATTGCTGCTAGTAGAGAAGTCCATTACATTCGATTGTGCCACAGTATATCTGTCTCTGTGTACAATGTTCTCCTGGTTCTGCTCCTCTCACTGCATCAATTCCTGGAGGTCGTTCCAGTTCACATGGAATCCCTCCAGTTTATTATTCCTTTCAGCACAATAGTATTCCATCACCAACAGATACCACAATGTGTTCAACCATTCTCCAACTGAAGGGCATCCCTTCATTTTCCAGTTTTTTGCCACCACAAAGAGCACAGCTGTGAATATTCTTGTACAGGTCTTTTTCTATATTATCTCGTTGGGGTACAAACCCAGCAGTGCTATGGCTGGATCAAAGGGCAGACAGTCTTTTATCGCCCTTTGGGTATAGTTCCAAATTGCCCTACAGAATGGTTGTATCAATTCACAACTCCACCAGCAATGCATTAATGTCCCAACTTTGCCACATCCCCTCCAACATTCATTACTTTCCTTTGCTGTCATGTTAGCCGATCTGCTAGGTGTGAGGTGATACCTCAGAGTTGTTTTGATTTTCATCTCTCTGATTATAAGAGATTTAGAACACTTTTTCATGTGCTTATTAATAGTTTTGATTTCTTTATCTGAAAATTGCCTATTTATGTCCCTTGCCCATTTAGCTATTGGAAAATGGCTTGATTTTTTGGTACAACTGATTTAGCTCTTTATAAAGTTGAGTAATTAGACCTCTGTCAGAAGTTTTTGTTATGAAGATTTTTTCCCAATTTGTTGCTTCTCTTCTAATTTTTGTTGCATTGGTTTTGTTTGTACACAAACTTTTTAATTTAATGTAATTAAAGGAAGGTAAAGATTTTTAAAATAAAGAAAGCAAAGTAAGGGGCATCTTGGTGACTAAATGGCTAGAGTGCCAGGCCTGGAGATGAGAGGTCCTATATTCAAATGTGGCTTCAGATACTTCCTAGCTATGTGACCCTGGACAAATCATTTAACCCCAATTGTCTAGCCCTTATCACTCTTTCATATTGGAACCAATACTTATTATTGATTCTAAGACAGAAGATAAAGATAAAAAAAGAAAGAAAGCAAGCAATGGAGAACATGTTAATAGTGTATATTAAACTTAAATTATACAGTACTCCTTTTTCCCCAAGAAGGACAGTTCTTTACCACTGGGGAAACTTAATTTCAACTACAAGGATCAGTCAGTCAACAAACATTTGTTAAGCATTGATTTGCTGAGCACTAGGGATACCAAAACAGAAAAGACCAAGTCTCTGCCCTCAGAGATTTTACATTCTAGGGCAAGAAACAACTTGTATATACATAGGCATGATTCCACTGGTTTGGATCATTGCTCCAGGACATAGAGCTTTTTGTAGCAAAAAAATTCTACCCCTTGTAATCCAGCTGGTGATGAGGTGCTCAGGACTCAGGCAGGATGGTCTTTGAAAGTCAGACATACTGTCTGTGCTCAGCAATACCTGCCAGGACTTGCATTCCACAGGCCCAAGAACCCAATGTTAGCTTGATGCCAAAATAAGACACTGGAAGAAGGTTTTCAATAATATGAGTACCATCCAGCTATGTTATCTGTCATTCCATGGATAATCAAGATTGTTGCCTTCTTCCTTCTGCCCCACATGGGGCAACTTTCCCTGAGAGAGAAAGACTATTTTATGGACAAAAGTATAATAGTGGGGATAGTTAGGTGGTTCAATGGATTGAAAGCCAGGTCTAAAGGTGAGAGGTTCTGGGTTCAAATCCAGTATCAGATACTTCCTAGCCACCTGTGTGTCCTTGGACAAGTCACTTAACCCCCATTGCCTAGTCCTTATCACTCTTCAACTTAGAACCAATACATAATATTGATTTTAAGATAGAAGGTAAGGTGTTTTTTTTAATAGGTATAGTAATTACATTTTGCAGTTAGGAAATTCACATGAGCTCATAGGGGAAGGGCTTAAATCATATTAAAGTATAAGTGACTAATATAAGAACATTATATACATTAACACATTTGATCTTTGTGAGCCAGGTCCTACAGGTATATGATCATAAATTTATTTATTTATTTATTTTTGAACATTTTATTTAATTAGTCCATTTAGAATATTTTTCCCTGGTTACAAGAATCATGTTTTTTACCTCTTGTCCCTCCATCCCCTCCTGTAGCTGGTGTGCAATTCCACTGGGTTTTACATTTATCCTTGTATGATCATAAATTTAGAACTAAAAGGGACCTTAGAAATGAAATCTGTCATTTTATAGATGAGGAAACTGAGGCCCAAAGGAATTAAATAACTTACCTGGTGTCATATCTAGGAAGTATCTGATGTAGGATTTGAATTTAGGACTTCTTGCCTCTAAGTCTATCCAATAGACCACAGTGTCTCTTCCCATTTTACAGATGGGAAAACTGAAACTGAACAAACATTTAAGTTACTTGCTAAGGGCAATGAAACAAGTGAATGTCTGAGGCAGGATTTAAACCCAGGTCTTCCTGATTACCGATAGTCCATGGATTAAGCCACTAATCCTAATTGTCCCTCAAAAGAAATGTAAAATGAGCAGATTTAGAAACATCACCAGTCCAAATGTTCATATGGACTATTTATTCTTGCCCAACCTGTAGAGTGGCTTCTAAAACTTATGCTGGTCTGACCAGCCACTTTTGGACACACTATACATTGACTCCAACATTGGGATGCCATTTATTCTTCTTCAAGTACAAAGGGAAACAACTACCCCGACCCTCTCATTTAGGTGGCACAGGGTTAGATTTCAAACTCAGCTATTATTGCAGAATGGTAAAGAAGAGGAGAGACAGAGGTCCTTGCTGGGGTCATTAGTAGACCAATGGGCAGAGAGTCCCACCAGATGTCTTCCTTTGTCCCCACTTCACTGGAGTCAGAAGGTTTGAGAATGAGTTAGTGCTGCTGTCACCCCAGATGGCATGAGTCATAAAAGCCTCCATCCCAGAACAACACATGAGGAAGAGATTGAAAGTCTCTTTCAATTAAAGACCAACCAGGAGAAGAAGGGGAGGAAGTGAACAGAGTAACAAAGATGGAGACACCCTGCGTCACTCCATGGGGGTCTAGCCAGATAACTCAATATCCTCCAATTCATTCATTCTATCAGAACTAATTAGTTCTATTAGTTCTGGCTTGGCACACATTATAACCTCCAATTCCCTTCTCCACCTATGCTAGCCAAGAAGAGGACAATTCCAGAAGTTCATGTTGATCTTGGCCATGGTTTGGTCTCCTGTGGGCTGAGATGGCTCAACAAGTCAAGGAATGACAAAGATATCTCCATCTCCTGGGCCATACACACCCCAATGAACCCTCAGTTCCCATGATGACATTCCTGCCTAAAACACAGGACTTCTACTCAGACTGGAAACTCTGACTTGGTTTATTAGGTGAAGCATTTATAAAGGGTTTGCTCTGTCCCAGATACTGTGCTAACATCTGAGGTTGTAAAAACAAGGAGCCAAGAGGTCCCTTTCTACCAGATCTGGAGTCAAGAGGTCCTGGGTTCAAATCTGACCTCTGACACTTCCCTGGCTATGTGACCCTGGCAACTCACTTAACCCCATACCAGTCTTCTGCCTTGGAACCAATGCTTAGTATATATTCTAAGACAAAAGGTAAGTATTTGAGAGAGAGAGACAGAGACAGAGAGAGATAGAGAGAATTTAATGACCTAAAACCCAAAAATAAACCCTGAGATCCATAACAATGGTTTCTCTGTTCATGGAGTTCCATTGTTGGTTGGGCTGAGTAGCTATTCAGGAATCCTTCCTTAAAAATAGATGAGCAAAAAGTAATTATTCAGTACACTACACGAGGTGTCTCACTCTTCAGAAATGTTCCCCACAGGGTGCTTTTAAATATTGAGATGCTGAGTACAGCAAAGAGTTTGTAAGAAGTCATTACTTGGCAGACGGGTTGGACAGCAGAAAAAAGCCAGCTAATGTTTTGGGAGCATCTACTCATTGGAGATCAATCAGAAATAAAACAAGACAGCCCTGGAATGTTAATGTTAGTCAGTGAAGAAAGAATAAAGAGCATAAAATGTACCTCTGTTAAGGAAAGACCATTCACTGACTTTGGAGTAGAATGAATGACCTCTGATTGTAGAAGGTTCTCCACTGCTGAAAGTCTTTGTAGATATTAGAGAGTTCATAAGCTCCTAACTACAAGGTTAGAAGAGACATCAGAGGCTGTCTAATCCAATACTCTCATATTACAGATGAAGAAACTGAGGAAGTTTCTCCAGAGAGCAGACGTGACCTGCCCACCATCAAACATAGGTCATAGATCTGGAGTTGGAAAGGACCTCAGAGGACAGCTAGTCTCATTTTATAGATGTGGAAACCAAGGTCTGCAGAGGTTAAGTGACCTCCCCAAAGTTATACATAGGATCATAGATCTAGAAGGGACCTCAGAAGCCATCTCATCCAACCCCATCATTTTACAAGGGAGGAAGCCATTGAAGTTGTGTCCAAGATCACATAGTTAAATATCAAGGAGGAATTTGAACCCAGGATCTTTTATTCCAGCTGGATCAGTGCATTAAGAACTGGACCTGAATCTTGTCTCATGCACAAAGACCCTGAGCAAGTCTCTTAGCCTTAGGTTCCTCATCTATAAAGTAGGAATAATAATAGCCTCTACTTCTTTGCGTTGTTGTAAGGAAAAAATGAGGTAATATTTGCAGAGTGCTTTGCAAACCTTAAACTACTACATAAAATTTAGCTATTATTATTGTTCATACTCAGGTACAGTTTCATTCATTGAGAGAAATTATTACATGCCTCATGGGAACAGCGAACAAGTACGAGCTTTGGGGTCTCTAACTTACAAGCTAATCCTAAAACTTGGGGTTCATCAGATCTTACTAGGCTACAAATTTGGGGTTTCTAGATTCCATCCTGACACCTTTAAGATCCTATGATTCCATCATTATTTCTGTCAAAAGTACCTTCATCTTTCCAGTCTCCCAAGACCATAGCCCATCATTCTCCTTGATTCTTCACTCTCCCACCTCTAACTTATCCAATCAGTGGTCTAATCTTGCCATTTCTATCTCCACAAAGTCTGTGAGTGACATTCCACTTCCAGACTTGATGTCTTTGCATAGACTTTCCCATAGCTCAAATGCTCTCCTTCCTCACCTCCACATTTTTTAACCACAGGCTCCCTTAAAAACTTAGCTCAAAGGCCATATCCTTCAAAGGGTCTTTTTCTGATTGCACCAGCTGCTATTTCCCCTATTCTTCCCCCTCCATGCATCACTGTATGTTTATTTGTCTTGTATTTACTTACTTGTGAATGTATTGCATTCTCCCAATAGATTGTAAGTTCCTTGAGGACAGCAACTGGCTCACTATTACACTGAAACACACCAACCCCTAGCACAGCACCCACTCATAGTCATTATTCAATAAATACTTGTTGATTGTCAGCGAGAAAACTGAAGTTGTAACTTGCCAACCTCACAAAGGCAGTAAATATGAAGTGATAAATATCATATTACCTCCTCCACCAAATTTGCCCTCTTCTCTCTATGAACACCCTAGTCCAGGCTCCCATCACCTCTTTTCTGAATTATTTTAATAATTAATAGTAATAATAGTAATAACAACCAATATTTATATACGTAAAGCACATTATCTCATTAGATCTTCACAACAACCCTAAGAGGTAGATATATTATCTCCATTTTACAGATGAGAAAACTGAGACTGACAGAGGTTAAGCAACTTACCCAGGTGATACAGTTAGAAAATGTCTAAAGCAAGATTGAAAATCATGTCTTCCTAATGCCATGTCCATTCCTCTACTCCCTACAGAATTCTAACAAGTCTCACTTCTTCCAGTCTGCATCCTTCTTCCATTTCTGATCTTTAGACTATCACTCCTTTACAATTGCTTCTCTTCTCTTTTTTTGGTAGTTAAACCCCAACAAATCCCACAAGGCAGAGTCAAGGGGCTCTAGATTTATTTCCCAACACCTCTGATTCAAATCAACAAGCATTCATTAAGTTGTTACCATCTGCCAGGGACCAGGCTAAACTCTGGGGTTACAAAGAAAGTAAAATCATGTCCTTTGCTCCCAAGGAGCTCACATTCTGATTTGGGAGAAAATATAAAAATAACTATGCACATACAGGATATCTAAACCTCCTTCTACAGGAAGCTTTCCCTACCGCCTCTGAATTCCACTGCTCTCCCTCTTAATTACTTCCTATTTATCCTGTTTGTAGTTTGTTTGCATGTATTTGTTTGTTTCCACCATCATAAGCTCCTAGAGGGCAGGGGCTATCTTTTGTCTCTTTTTGTAATCCCACTACTTAGCACAGTGCCTGATGGATTGTATAATGCATGAATGAATGAATATTGATTGTTTCATTGGAAGGCAGGGGAAGAAGGGATGGGAGGAGGGGAGAGATTGGAAAGGTCCCTTCCCCTCTGAGACTGCCTTCTATCTACTTTGTATGTATCTCATGCATACCTGGCTATTTGCAGGTTTTCTTTCCTATTAGAATGAGTTCCTTGAGACAGAAGCCATATTTTGCCTACTAGAGAGAAAGGATTGTTTCATTCTTTGTCTTTTTATCCCCATCACCTAACATGGTAGCTGGCATATAATGGCCTCTTAATAAAGGTTTATAATTGAATAAATGTTTATTGCACTGAATTGCATTGAAATAAAAGCAGTAGCTGGACAAAGGATGGACCCCAGGGCATCTGCCTCCAAGTTTAGTGCTTTTTCCCCTTTAAAGATTTTCCCCCCACACCCTTCTCTTATATAAATGACCTTAGCTGTGCTGTAAGTTGCCAGTATCACTTTGGAGCCTTATACCCAACAGCATGACCAAGGGTCCCTTCTGCCATCTCCTCACCTGGCTGCTGCTCCATCATAACATAAAAAGGGCAGGGAAAATGAGCCCTCAGCTCCTGGCAGATGATCCAATGGAGGTTTCATGGTGGCAAGAAGCCTTAAGCTACACAGTGAGGGCTCCTAGTAGTGCAACTTGCAATTGGAAAATCACTTTATGAGTCACCCTCCCCTAGCTCCTCACTTCCTTACCACTTTCTTGAAGCCACCAGGATGGACAGTTTTCTACACAACAATCCTTAGGATACTCTGTTGGGTTTTGTGCATATCATTGCTATTATTTGCAGATCTATATGTGCATTTACACATTATGTGTACATATATTTTATGTCATTGCATGTTTATTACATGTGTGATATTTACATGTTGTTGTAGATCTATAAATTTACATATCATATATAATATTTCTATATTATAATAGATATAAGAGAATACCACAGGAGCAGAAAACTGTTTTTCCTGATAGTTTAATCCCATCTTACCTTTCCAGTCTTCTTACACTTTACTTCCCACCTCATACTTTTTGATCCAGGGATACTAGACTCCTAGCTGTTGCACCAACAAGACCCTCCATCCCTTAGCTTTGAGCATTTCATCTGTTTGTTCCCCTGGAATACTCTCCCTCCTCAACTCCACCTACAGACCATCTTGGTTTCCTTTAAGTGCCAACTAAAATCCCATCTTTTATAGGAAACCTTTCCCAATCCTCTAAATTCAGGCGTTTTGCCTCTGTTGATTAGTTCCTATTTATCCTGGATATAAATTAGATAGACAGACAGACAGACAGACACACACACACACAGATAGATAGATAGATAGATAGATAGATAGATAGATAGATAGATAGATAGATAGATAGATAGACAGACAGACATAGAGCCAGACAAATAGATGGATGGATGGACAGAGAGACAGATAGATGGATGGATGGATAGGTAGACAGACAGACAGACAGACAGACAGACAGACAGACAGATAGATAGATAGATAGATAGATCGATAGATAGATAGATAGATGATAGATAGACAGACATAGAGACAGATAAATGGATGGATGGACAGAGAGACAGATAGATGGATGGATGGATAGGTAGACAGACAGACAGACAGACAGACAGACAGACAGACAGACAGATAGATAGATAGATAGATAGATAGATAGATAGATAGATAGATAGATAGATAGACAGAGAAAGATATAGGTATAGATCCTTGCATTTTGTCTCCCTCATTAGACTTGTGAGTTCCTTGAGAGCAAAAAAATGTCTTTTGTCTCTTTTTATATCTACTTAACACAGTATCTGGCCCATACTAGGTGCTTAATAAATGTTTGTTGATTGATTAAATGCTAAAAATTGACCCTTATTTATGATTGTTTCTTCCTATCCATTTATGATTGTTTCCTCTCCTCTAAGACAAGTCAAATAATTACATTATATAGTCCTACATTTATCTGTGGGTCTTTTCACTTGGCAAAGTGTTCCCAAATCTATGATCTTATTTCACCCACATAGTAGCCCTTTGAAGAAGAAGAAGAGGGTATACTGGATAGGGCACTGGATTTGGAGTCAGAAGACCTGAATTCGAATGTTATTTCTGCTATTTTCTACCTATACCCACCTTGGGCAAGTCCCTTCTCTGGGATTTAGTCATCTGTAAAGTGAAATATGGGACAGCTAAGTGGTGCAGTGCCCAGCCTGAAGTTAGGGAGATTCATCTTCCTGAATTCAATCTAGCCTTGGACATTTACTAGCTGTGTGATCCTAGGCAAGTTTCTTAACCCTGTTTGCCTCGGTTTCCTCACCTGTAAAAGGAGCTGGAGAAAAAAAAAGGCAAATCACTCCAGTTTTTGTTTTTTTTTTTTGCCAAGAAAATCCCAAATAGAGTCACAAAAAGTCAGAATGATGGCACAAAGTGGAAGTTAATTATCCAAAATCCTTATGGAGTAGTGGAAACAAAGCTAGATTCAGATTCTAAAATCTGGGTTCAAGTCTCAGTGCTATAGCTTATTACCTATATTATAACCTTAAGTATATCACCCTGTCTCTCCATGCCTCATTTTCCTTATCAGTAAGATGAAAGGACTGGAATAAATCATTTAATTATCAGTAGAAAGAAATTAAGCTGAATTTATCCAGTAACTGGACAGATGGAGAAGATTCAGGGGAAATATGAGCACTGTGTTCAAGAATTTAAGTGTCATCATGTGGTAAAGGAATTAGCCTTGTTCTGCTTGGTCTCAAGGAGAAGAATCTCTTGAAAAAAGGAACCCATTGAGGTTTGATGTCAGGAAAACCTACCTAACCAGAAGAGCTGCCCCAAAGTGGAAAGGGGTACTTGAGGAGGTGGAGGGCTCCCCCTTCCTGAGGATCATCAATAAGTGCCTAGAACTCAACTTGTTGGCTCTGTTATAGTGAAGATTCCTTTGGGGTATAGGTGGGATGACATGGCTGCTGAGACCCCTTCTAGCTCTCCAATTCTACATTTCTATTCTCTGTAAGATCCCTTCCAATTCCAATTCTGCAGTCTTGTGCATGTTAGTCAGGTCTGGGATTTCAAGGAGCAGAGGCAAAAAGGTCTACACTCAGTTTATCTAACAACAGACTTTTATTGATGGCTCACTAACCTCTTGTAGACATAATCAGTCATACAAGAAAGATACAAGGAGACGTGCATTCTGCTTCACTGTCACCCTCAGGTCCTGTCTTGGTCTGGATCTGAGAAATGAAACCATACACATCACTGCCCACAAGAAGGCAGCTGTGAAGAGACACAGTCCAACCTAGCCAGCCCAGGGCTGGAAGTGACTCGGTGGGTTTGATATGAAGGCAAAGGGAGCTGGAATCCCTTAGGAATGCACCAATCTAGGTCAAGTAAACCTCAGGCAACTTGGAGTACACAGATCAAGAATAAGTCAGATAAGGTTAAATATAAAGGCTAGTAAAATTCCTTCTTTGTAGGATACTCTTCCCCAGGGAAGATGCCCAGTGTCCCCAAAGAGCATCACTAGTATCACTCCTAGTTCTAAACACTAAGATCCTATATACTATTATTACAGCTAGTATTTATACAGAACTTTCAGGTTTACAAAGCACTGTTACAAATGGTATCTCATTTTATCCTCATGAACACCTGAAAGATTGTTATTCAGTCACTTGTCAGTCATGTTTGTCTGGTCATTTGAGAGATTTTTGACAAAAATACTAGAGCTATTTGCCATTTTCTTCTTCAATTCATTTCATAGATGAGAAAATTGAAGCAAACATGGTAAAGTGACTTGTCTAGGGTCACATGTAGCAGTACTAGTAGTAAGGGTAGCTAAGGTCTGAAAGCAGATTGAATTCAGGAAAATGTCTTTCCTGACTCCAAAGGTGACACCCTACCCACTGCCTCACCTAACTGCCCTTACCCAAAAGGTAGGTGCTATTATTTGCTATTATTATTCTCACTTTATAAATAAGGGGACTGTGGAGGGATGTTTTGGCTTGGGAAGTCATAGTGATAGTGAATGAATCCATGAGTGAGATGGTTGATGTGCTCTAATAGTAGTATTGCTTTAATAAGTTTCAGAGCCAGATAATCATCAGGGAGGAGATATGTCCATGCAGTGGGCCAGATAGTAAGGTTCAGTGGTTCAGATGTTGCAACCGTAGGCAGAGCAAATGACAAGAAGACATCAGAGGTAGAATATGAGGAATTATTAGAGCAGTATCTGACTAAGATATAGTGTACTGATGGATAAGCTCTAAAGGTTATTCTGTCACCTGCCTGTCCTTGTCTTGACAAAAGGAATTGTCCTTTAATTTTTCATCCATTTGGTTTTTCCGGTGTGGATAGTTGGACCAAACTCTTCTAAGCAATTTGGGATTTTACTAAAGAGTAATTATTTTGTTTCTGGAATTGATCAATCAATTAACCCGTACTTGGAAAGCACCCACTCCATTTCAGGGACTTTGCTAGGTTCTGGGGATTGAGATACAAAAAATAATATCATCCACATTCTCAAAGAACTCATGTTCTAATGAAGGTAATGATAAGGAGAGAATGAGAGAGGTGGGGGGGAAGAGAGGCAGGGAGACAGAGACAGAGACAGAGACAGAGACAGAGAGACAAAGAAGCATAAATCATATAAAAGTCTATAAAGGATAAATATAAAAAGAACAAATATAAACAAAGCAATAGAGTGAGAGAGGGAGGACAGTAGCAAGTGGGGATCAAGAAAGGCTTCATGCAGAAGATGATACTTGAGCTACACCTTGAAGGAAGAGGATCCTGCCTTACACCTGAGGTGAGGAAGTAGTACCTTCCAAGAACAGGAACAGTTAGTTCAAAGGTACAGAGATGGAATATGGAACATCATAGAAGTAAGACAGAGAAAAAGTCATTTTGGCTGACTTGCATCATGTAAGAAAAGTATAATGTCCAGTTGAAAGGATAGGCTGAGTCTACAGAGCTTTCAAAACTAAACAAAGGAATTCGTGTCTTATCCTAAAGGCAGTAGAATACCACCAGACTTAACTGAGTATGCATATGTGGGGGTGGGAGTAGACAGAGTCAAATCTATGCTGTAGGAAAATCACTTTGTATAGTGATGTAGGGAGACACTTGAGCCCAGAAGATCAGTTAAGAGTTAACAATCCTAACTGCAATCATCTAGTCAAGAATTGATGAGGATCTGAGATAAGGTGATCTCTCTAGGTCACTCCACACCCCCCCCCTTCTCATCTTGTAAGATTTAACTGGATCATTTTGACAATGATGTTTAACTTTTATTGGCAATATTTATACAAGTACCCAAAGGGCCTTAAAAGACTATCTGCCCTTTGATCCAGCCATAGCACTGCTGGATTTGTACCCCAAAGAGATAATAAGGAAAAAGACTTGTACAAGAATATTCATAGCTGCGCTCTTTGTGGTGGCAAAAAATTGGAAAGTGAGGGGATGCCCTTCAATTGGGGAATGGCTGAACAAACTGTGGTATATGTTGGTGATGGAATACTATTGTGCTCAAAGGAATAATGAACTGGAGGGATTCCATGTGAACTGGAAAGACTTCCAAGAATGGATGCAGAGTGAGAGGAGCAGAACCAGGAGAACATTGTACACAGAGATGGATACACTGTGGTACAATCGTAAATCGAATGTAATGGACTTCTCAACTAGCAGCAATGCAATGATCCAGGACAATTCTGAGGGGCTTAGGAGAAAGAACACTATCCACAGCCAGAGGAAGAACTGTGGGAGCAGAAATACAGAAGAAAAACAACTGCTTGATCACATGGGTTGATGAAAATATGATTGGGGATATAGACTCTAAAGGATCACCCTAGTGCAAATATCAATAATATAGGTCTGACACATATAAATGACACATATAAAACCCAGTGGAACTGCTCATTGGCTAAGGAGGAGGTGGCGGGAAGGGAATGAAAGAACATGAATCATGTAACCATGGAAAAATATTCTAAATTAACTAATTAAATAAAATTTTCCAAAAATTGAAAAAGAAAATTTCTACGACTGTATAGAATGCTTTTTGCAAACTACAGTTCTCCAATATTTATTTTACCAAGCACAGTATTAAGCTAAATCTTTCAGGGGGAATGACTCAGTTGCAAAATTATTCTTCTATATTGACTATTTATCAAAAAAGTCTTCATTTTATATAAAAATTACAGGTATATAGCTTTGGCACATATCGGAATAACAGTATATCAATGCAATATAAAATTGGTGGTCAATATAGTCTTATTAAATATCAAATTTCACTTTTTAAAGTACATTCAGATTCCAGCATTAAAATGAAGTGATTATTTTAGTTTTAAATTTTTATTAAACCCTTGCCTTCTGTCTTAGAATCAATACTGTGTATTCATTCCAAGGTAGAAGAAACTTTAGGGCTAGGCAATTCAGAGTTAAGTGACTTGCCCAGGGCCACACAGCTAGGAAGTATCTGAGGTCACATTTGAACTCAGGACTTCCTAGCTCTCAATCCACTGAGCCACCCATCTGGCCCCAAAATAGGGAAGTTTAGAAGAAGAAGACAGGGTCTGAGGGGAAAGGAAATGAATTATGCTTTGGACACATTAAATCTGAAATTTAGGACATCCATTTTGAGATATCCATCAGGCAATTGGTGATGCTGAATTGAATCTCATGGGAATGATTTAAACTAGGTACATGGATCTGTGAGTCATTTATGTGGAGATGATAATTAAACTCATGAGAGTTAATAGTTAATAAGGTCTCCAAGTGAGAAGGTAGGGAGAGAAGAGAAGAGTCTCCAGGAAAGGACCTTGAAGAAAACTCACTGTGAAAAGGTGGGATGTGTATTAAAAGTTAGCAAAGGTGATGGGAAAAGGATGGTCAAATAAGAAAAAATAGAAAAGCAAGAGAGAGCAGTGTCAAAACAACAACTTAGAGAGGACTGACCCCCTGGAAAGAGAGAATGGTCAGCCATACTCAATGCAGCAGAGATCAAAAAGAATGAGAACAGAGAAAAGACCAGCAGACCAGCCAATCAGGAAATCCTTGGTAGTCTGAGGAGTTACTCAGGTGAGTATTAGATGGAATTAGAAGTCAGATTGCAAAGTTTTCAGGAGTGAGTAAGAGGAAAGGAAGTGACGACAGTTACAATAGACAGATCTCTTTAGGAGTTTGGTTAAGAAAGAGAGGACAATATCTTCTGGTCAAGATGGTGGCTTAGAGAAAGCTAAAGTTCAGATCTCCAGAAACCCTTCTCTACTGAACTCAAACTGTATGCTCCTAAGGCACTGAAATTCAAAACGATCAACAGCACAGACCCTGGGAATCCTCCTCCTGGACCTGGACCTGGGTCAAAAGGTACGGCCCCCCTCAAAAGCCAGAACCCGAGATCACTTGGTCCTAAGGGCTAGGAGCGCAGAGTCCAAGGCTCCAGGAAGCCGCAGCCCTGCCCGCTCAGAGAGCAGGGTCCTCTGAAACAACAGCAACCCTCAGGGCGGGCAAGACAGCCTCACGGGCCAGATCCTTCTATCCAAGTCTCAGTGAAAGTCACTGCCCTCGGAGCTCCGGGGAAGCTGCGGTCCATCCCCCCGAAGAGAGCAGGGTCCTCTGAAACAACAGCAACCCTCAGGGCGGGCAAGACAGCCTCACCAGCTGGATCCTGCTATCCAAGTCTCAGTGAAAGTCACTACCCTCGGAGCTCCGGGAAGCCGCGGCCCATCCCCCCTGCAGAGCAGGGTCCTCTGAAACAACAGCAACCCTCAGGGCCGACAAAACAGCCTCACGGCCAGCTATTCTGAAGTCAACTTCTGGAAAGCAACCCGATGCAGTCCAGTCAAGGGGGCACCTTAGCAGCAGGGAAGCAGATAGAGCCGGGGGAGAGTGTGGCCCCCTGGTCCGACCCTTCCATTCCAGTTCCAGTGAAAGTCATTGCCGGAAGGCATACTCAATTTAACCCAGGGAAAGCTCATAGAACGGACAACCTGCCCAGGACTAAAGCCTCTGAACACCAGACAGAGATAAGAAAAGCTAATCCACCCCATTCAGAGATGGCAAACTCCACAGAAGCACAAAAGCCCCCAAATCCCAAGAAAAATAAGAAGAAAGGGGCGACTTTGGACACATTCTATGGAGCCAAAATACAAAATACAGAGGAGATAGAAGACGATACACAAGAAAATGCTCCGAAACCTTCCAAAGGAAATGGAAACTCTCCACAAACCCATGAAGAATTTGAATCAGAAATGACCAAAAAGATGGAAGCCTTCTGGGAGGAAAAGTGGGAAATAATGCAAAAGAAATTCACACATCTACAAAACCAGTTTGACCAAAGTGAAAAGGAAAACCAGGCTTTAAAGACCAGAATCAGGCAGCTGGAAGACAACAATCGTGTAAAAGAGCAAGAATTAATAAAGCAAAGCCAAAATACCAAGAAATTAGAAGAGAACATAAAATATCTCGCCGACAAGGTGACAGATCTGGAAAATAGAGGGAGAAGAGATAATTTAAGAATAATTGGACTTCCAGAAAAGCCAGAAATAAACACCAAACTTGACATGGTGATACAAGATATAATCAAAGAAAATTGCCCAGAGATTCTAGAACAAGGGGGCAATACAGCCACTGACAGAGCTCACAGAACACCTTCTACACTAAACCCCCAAAAGACAACTCCCAGGAATGTAATTGCCAAATTCCAAAGCTCTCAAACAAAAGAAAAAATCCTACAGGAAGCCAGAAAAAGACAATTTAGATATAAAGGAATGCCAATCAGGGTCACACAAGACCTTGCAAGTTCTACTCTGAATGATCGTAAGGCATGGAACATGATCTTCAGAAAGGCAAGAGAGCTGGGTCTTCAACCAAGAATCAGCTACCCAGCAAAACTGACGATATATTTCCAAGGGAAAGTATGGGCATTCAACAAAATAGAAGATTTCCAACTTTTTGCAAAGAAAAGACCAGAGCTCTGTGGAAAGTTTGATATCGAAAAACAAAGAGCAAGGAATACCTGAAAAGGTAAATATTAAGGAAAGGGGAAAAATGTTATCTTCTTCTTTTACTCAAACTCTCTTCTATAAGGACTACATTTATATCAATCTATGTATACTAACATGTGGGGAAAATGTAATGTATAAATAGAGGGTAAAGAAAGACCAAATAGAATAATCTTTCTCACACAAAGATTCACATGGGAAGGGGAGGGGAAGAAAACTCCTATAAGAAGGAGAGGAAGAGAGGGTTTTTTACTTAAACCTTAATCTCAGGGAAATCAACTCTGAGAGGGAAAAACATCCAGATCCATTGGGATCTTGAATTCTATCTTACCCAACAAGGGTAGGGAGAAGAGAAAACCAAGGGGGGAGGGAAAGAGAGGGGGGAGGGGGAGGGAACAAAAAGGGAGGGACTAAAAAGGGAAACATCAAGGGAGGGGACAAGGGGGACTGATTCAAAGTAAATCACTGGACTAAAAGGTAGAGCTGAAGAAGAAAAGGTTAGAATTAGGGAAGGCTATCAAAATGCCAGGGAGTCCACAAATGACAATCATAACTTTGAACGTGAATGGGATGAACTCACCCATAAAACGTAGACGAATAGCAGAATGGATTAGAATCCAAAACCCTACCATATGTTGTCTTCAAGAAACACATATGAGGTGGGTTGACACCCACAAGGTCAGAATTAAAGGATGGAGTAAGACCTTCTGGGCCTCAACTGACAGAAAGAAGGCAGGAGTGGTAATCATGATATCTGATAAAGCCAAAGCAAAAATAGACCTGATCAAAAGGGATAGGGAAGGTAATTATATTTTGTTAAAAGGGACTTTAGACAATGAGGAAATATCATTAATCAACATGTATGCACCAAATAATATAGCACCCAAATTTCTAATGGAGAAACTAGGAGAATTGAAGGAAGAAATATACAGTAAAACCATATTAGTGGGAGACTTAAACCAACCATTATCAAATTTAGATAAATCAAATCAAAAAATAAATAAGAAAGAGGTAAAAGAAGTGAATGAAATCTTAGAAAAATTAGAGTTAATAGACATATGGAGAAAAATAAATAGGGATAAAAAGGAATACACCTTTTTCTCAGCACCACATGGCACATTCACAAAAATTGACCATACATTAGGTCACAGAAACATAGCACACAAATGCAGAAAAGCAGAAATAATGAATGCAGCCTTCTCAGATCACAAGGCAATAAAAATAATGATTAGTAATGGTACATGGAAAACCAAATCTAAAACCAATTGGAAATTAAAGAATATGATACTCCAAAATCGTTTAGTTAAAGAAGAAATCATAGAAACAATTAATAATTTCATCGAGGAAATTGACAATGGCGAGGCATCCTTTCAAACCTTTTGGGATGCAGCCAAAGTGGTAATCAGAGGTAAATTCATATCCCTGAATGCTTATATTAACAAACTAGGGAGAGCAGAGATCAAACAATTGGAAATGCAAATGAAAAAAACTCAAAAGGGATCAAATTAAAACCCCCCAGCAGAAAACCAAAATAGAAATCCTAAAAATTAAGGGAGAAATTAATAAAATCGAAAGTGATAGAACTATTGATTTAATAAATAAGACAAGAAGCTGGTACTTTGAAAAAAACAAACAAAATAGACAAAGTACTGGTCAATCTAATTAAAAAAAGGAAGGAAGAAAAGCAAATTCACAGCATTAAAGATGAAAAGGGGGACAGCACCTCCGATGAAGAGGAAATTAAGGCAATCATTAGAAATTACTTTGCCCAATTATTTGGCAATAAATACACCAATTTAGGGGATATGGATGAATATATACAAAAATACAAACTGCCTAGACTAACAGAAGAGGAAATAGAATTCTTAAATAACCCCATATCAGAAAATGAAATCCAACAAGCCATCAAAGAACTTCCTAAGAAAAAATCCCCAGGGCCTGATGGATTCACCAGTGAATTCTATCAAACATTCAGAGAACAGTTAATCCCAATACTATACAAACTATTTGACATAACAAGCAAAGAGGGAGTTCTACCAAACTCCTTTTATGACACAAACATGGTACTGATTCCAAAACCAGGCAGGTCAAAAACAGAGAAAGAAAACTATAGACCAATCTCCCTAATGAATATAGATGCAAAAATCTTAAATAGGATACTAGCAAAAAGACTCCAGCAAGTGATCAGAAGGATCATCCACCATGATCAAGTAGGATTTATACCAGGAATGCAGGGCTGGTTCAACATTAGGAAAACCATCCACATAATTGACCACATCAACAAGCAAACCAGCAAGAACCACATGATTATCTCAATAGATGCAGAAAAAGCATTTGATAAAATACAATACCCATTCCTATTAAAAACACTAGAAAGCATAGGAATAGAAGGGTCATTCCTAAAAATAATAAACAGTATATATCTAAAACCAACAGCTAATATCATCTGCAATGGGGATAAACTAGACGCATTCCCAATAAGATCAGGAGTGAAACAAGGATGTCCATTATCACCTCTACTATTTGACATTGTACTAGAAACACTAGCAGTAGCAATTAGAGAAGAAAAAGAAATTGAAGGCATCAAAATAGGCAAGGAGGAGACCAAGTTATCACTCTTTGCAGATGACATGATGGTCTACTTAAAGAATCCTAGAGATTCAACCAAAAAGCTAATTGAAATAATCAACAACTTTAGCAAAGTTGCAGGATACAAAATAAACCCACATAAATCATCAGCTTTTCTATATATCTCCAACACAGCTCAGCAGCAAGAACTAGAAAGAGAAATCCCATTCAAAATCACCTTAGACAAAATAAAATACCTAGGAATCTACCTCCCAAGACAGAGGAACTATATGAACACAACTACAAAACACTCTCCACACAACTAAAACTAGACTTGAGCAATTGGAAAAACATTAACTGCTCATGGATAGGACGAGCCAATATAATAAAAATGACCATCCTACCCAAACTTATTTATCTATTTAGTGCCATACCCATTGAACTACCAAAATACTTCTTCACTGATTTAGAAAAAACCATAACAAAGTTCATTTGGAAGAACAAAAGATTAAGGATATCCAGGGAAATCATGAAAAAAAAACACATATGATGGGGGCCTTGCAGTCCCTGACCTTAAACTATATTACAAAGCAGCAGTCATCAAAACAATTTGGTACTGGAAATAAGAAACAGAAAAGAAGATCAGTGGAATAGACTGGGGGAAAGCAACCTCAGCAAGACAGTATACGATAAACCCAAAGATCCCAGCTTTTGGGACAAAAATCCACTATTCGATAAAAACTGCTGGGAAAATTGGAAGACAGTGTGGGAGAGACTAGGAATAGATCAACACCTCACACCCTACACCAAGATAAATTCAAAATGGGTGAGTGACTTAAACATAAAGAAGGAAACCATAAGTAAATTGGGTAAACACAGAATAGTACACATGTCAGACCTTTGGGAGGGGAAAGACTTTAAAACCAAGCAAGACATAGAAAGAATCACAAAATGTAAAATAAATAATTTTGACTACATCAAATTAAAAAGCTTTTGCACAAACAAAACCAATGTAACTAAAATCAGAAGGGAAACAACAAAGTGGGAAAAAATCTTCATAGAAACCTCTGACAAAGGTTTAATTACTCAAATTTATAAAGAGCTAAATCAACTGTACAAAAAATCAAGCCATTCTCCAATTGATAAATGGGCAAGGGACATGGATAGGCAATTCTCAGATAAAGAAATCAAAACTATTAATAAGCACATGAAAAAGTGTTCTAAATCTCTTATAATCAGAGAGATGAAAATCAAAACAACTCTGAGGTATCACCTCACACCTAGCAGATTGACTAACATAACAGCAAAGGAAAGTAATGAATGCTGGAGGGGATGTGGCAAAGTAGGGACATTAATTCATTGCTGGTGGAGTTGTGAACTGATCCAACCATTCTGGAGGGCAATTTGGAACTGTGCCCAAAGGGCGACAAAAGAATATCTACCCTTTGATCCAACCATAGCACTGCTGGGTCTGTACCCCAAAGAGATAATGGACAAAAAGACTTGTACAAGAATATTCATAGCTGCGCTCTTTGTGGTAGCCAAAAACTGGAAAACGAGGGGATGCCCATCAATTGGGGAATGGCTGAGCAAATTGTGGTATATGTTGGTGATGGAATACTGTTGTGCTAAAAGGAATAATAAAGTGGAGGAGTTCCATGGAGACTGGAACAACCTCCAGGAAGTGATGCAGAGTGAGAGGAGCAGAACCAGGAGAACATTGTACACAGAGACTAATACACTGTGGTATAATCGAATGTAATGGACTTCTCCATTAGTGGTGGTGTAATGTCCCGGAACAATTTGCAGGGATCTAGGAGAAAAAAAACACTATTCATAAGCAAAGGATAAACTATAGAAGTGGAAACACCGAGGAAAAGCCACTGCCTGAATATAGCAGTTGAGGGGACATGACAGAGGAGAGACTCTAAATGAACACTCTAATGCAAATATTATCAACATAACAATGTGTTCAAATCAAGAAAACATGTAACGCCCAGTGGATTTACACGTCGGCTATGGGGGGGTGGGGGGGGAGGAAAAGAAAATGATCTATGTCTTTAATGAATAATGCTTGGAAATGATCAAATAAAATATTTTTTAAAATCGAGACAACCAACACACTAAAAAAAAAGAAAAAAAAAGAAAGAGAGGACAATAGCTAGCAGGATTGGTTAGGACTAGAGAAAGCTCTTTAGGGATGAGACCCATTGGCTGTGATTGTAAACAATAGCAAAGGAACCAGTGACTAGGGAGAGACTAAAGTTAGAGAGAACATGAGCTGACCACAGGGACAATCTACTGAATAAAGCAAGAGAGGATGGAATCAAGGGACAGGTAGATAGATGGGTTAGCCTTCTCAACAAGAAGGGCCACCCCATTGTCAGAGACTGAGGAAAGGAAAGAGTCAGAAGTGATATGAAGAAACAGAAGGATTGGCTCAGGGTTATAAGGCCCATTTCAGATTGATTAACAAATTGTGTGAGCCCAAATGTGTGACTTTCTGCTGCTCTGTTCAGCAGCCCATGAATAAGAGTAGAGGAGATGGATGTAGGGGGTAATTGAAGGCTGAGGTCTGGCAAGAGATGAGCAATGATAGGATAATGGAGTGAGAGATTTGAGAGAAGCAGGAAGAAGGGTTGAATCACAGCAAGGACCAATTAAAGTGACTTATGTAATTAAAGTGACATGTCTAACAAGCCCATAGGACAAGAGCAGCAATACAGAACTTTACCCATTTGCAGCCAGGACTACTGAAAATTGCCAAACTATAAGAGAGAAAGGACTAAATTTCAGCAGCAAATGGGAAAATTCATTCCCTGGTCTGATTGTACCGTCGCTATCAGAGATGGGGGAACCAGGATGATAGCCAACCTGAGGTACTTGAGTCAAAGTATTGCACATGTAGTGTGGTTCAAGGAAGTCCTGCGTCTTAACATATGTCAAGCACCGCAACCTCAATTCTCACACTAGGTTCAAGTCCTTTTGTATTGGCATAGAAGTTCAACAATCCTCCCTGGATTGGATTTGGTCTGTTTTTGACTTCGTGCTACTTGGCACTGTATAGTGACTCTTTTGTTCCCTTCTCCTGGAATTGGACATAATCATTAAACAAAGTCCCATAACATTTACCAATAAATAGCAGGTTTCCATAGTCGAAAGCCTTTTGGGTATGCATATTACTAGGGCTAATAGATACTGTAAACTTATACTGTAAACTTTATCCTTCAAGTAAAAAAGAAAAACATTAATACTGATCTCATGTACTTCAAGTATCACCAATGTTAGGAAGAAAAGAAAGAAAGAAAGAAAGAAAGAAAGAAAGAAAGAAAGAAAGAAAGAAAGAAAGAAAGAAAGAAAGAAAGAAAGAAAGAAAGAAAGAAAGAAAGAAAGAAAGAAAGAAAGAAAGAAAGAAAGAAAGAAAGAAAGAAAGAAAGAAAGAAAGAAAGAAAGAAAGAAAGAAAGAAAGAAAGAAAGAAAGAAAGAAAGAAAGAAAGAAAGAAAGAAAGAAAGAAAGAATCAAATATCCTAATATAAATATATAGAGAAAAATAATTAAAAAACATAAATCAAATATCCTATTGCAAACATAAAGAGGAAAAAAAATAATGAAAAAAATCATAATTTCACTGTTCACATTCCATGTGACAATGTGTTAGCTGAGTAGAGGCACAACACAAAAGGTGCTCATTTTAAAATGAAATGTATATCACTCTTAACTTGTTCAGGATCCACAGTGTGAGTGTACATAATTTTTTCACCAGGTAAAAATCTTTTTAAAACAGTAGTACAACAACTAATACAGATTCTAAAAAGTACCAAAATTCCCAAAATTATAAGAGTCCATTAATGACAATAAACAAACAAACCAACTATCATTAGGATTCACATGACTTGCTGTATGACATGTAAAACCCTTTGAAATCATGAATACTTGTCAAGTTCTACAGATTTAGCCAATCTTTCAACTTTGGCAAAGATATTATTAACAAAGTCTATTATTACCATCATTCCAAAATTTGGTGGGAGAAAAAAAACAGAAAAACCTCTGTACAGTTGATGAAGAATTACAAAATATAATAAATCCATTTCAAAGCTACAAAGCTTCACAGGAAAAATCATTCCCAATTACTGGATGAGATTATAACACATCACAGGTAACTAAGCCACTTGGGCACCTCCCTCCCTCATGGTAGGAGACTGTAACAGTGTAACAGACTGTCTCCAATATGTCCCAACCATTTTCATGTGGAGCCAAGGACTAAGAAGCAAAAATCACTTCAGGTGCATCATCCATTACATTTACAATAAATGCAGAGATGGGAAAATATAACAAGGCCATTTAACTTTACTTCAACTACACATAGACCTCTTATTACAAACAACTCAAGAGGCAAGCAAATAAATGATCAGAGGTAGGGATACTCCCAGAGATCTGAAAATCACTTCTGAAATCAATTTAAATTATTAGCCAATTAAATTCTCCAAAACGGTTATATAGTTTGAAACCAACTTGATGGACTTCATCCATTTGCTCTGTGTGACAATTAACAAAGGTAAAAAAAAAGAACAAAATGCTGCTTGTGGGCTTTTACAAAGATATTCTTCAGTAAATCATACTCATAGGGGAGGTACAAATATAGACAATTCAATAGAATTTTTCTATTTTGATAACTCATGAAGTGGTTATCAGTAAATTACATATATCTTGTATTTAGAATGGAGTTACAGACACATCTTCATTCTGGAGGGGAGGAACAAACTGCAACAGTTAACATCAATAAGGCAATGAGGTCTGAAAAGGCTTAAAAATTCATTTCCAGACTCTTTGAGGTTCCTTCCCTTCCCAAGTACCATCAGTCATCACGATCCCTTTGTCCACACCTCTGGGGTCTCCCATGCTGAGGGGAGTTCCCACATTGAGTAAAGGTGTTTGGGAGTGAGTTTTGATTAGATTCATTTGAATAACTATTTCTCCTTTCAATATTACTATACCTGAAACTTCTATTTCTATTTTCCTGATTCCTCTTCTTACAATTTAAAATCACATGACCCATCTTTCCACAAAAATAACATGTTAGTGGTTGTTTTGTGGAATATTGTAAGGGAGCTATGATCTCTCCTTGCTTTACTTTCACAACTGTTTCAGTTAATGCCTTTATTTCCTTCCTCAATGTCTCTAATAAAGTAGCATTCTCCTTATTCTTCTCACACTATTTAGAAGTTAATTCCTTTATTTCCTTCCTTAATGCTTCAACTAAATCAGTGTTCTCCTTCTCCCTTTCCTTATGTCACTCAAAAACATAAACTGCTACTCTTTTCAATTCTTCAAGGTCTATAGTAGACCAATTTGGACAGCTGGTCATAAAAATAATTCCTAACTACTTTACAACTGTTCTTGACAAATTGCATTCTGATTTGTCTAAGGTCCTGTTCCCTATCCAGATCAAGCCCAATATATATCTTCCTCCCAGCTCAATAAGTCTATCCATAAATTGGGCAGGATTTTCACTATCTTCTTGCTTAAGATTTTCAAATTTAGTCCATGTACCAGGCCTATCAGAACAGGCTTTCATACCTTTTATCAATACATTTCTAGCCTGGCACAGTTGTAAGTAATCTTGCTCTGAATTTGGGATCTTCAGTTGGCCAATGAACTGTTCCCTCTCCTTGGGCCTGATTAACAAGAGAAAGAACCTTATTCCTTTCCCTTTCGATTAGCAAGGCCTGGAGCAAATCTTCTACATCAAGCCATGTGGGATTATATGTGCGAAAAATGCTTTCAAACTTATTCATCACCACTACAGGCTCAGCTTCATATGATGGTATTTTTTCTTTGAATCTCTCAATGTCCTGTGGAGAAAAGGGTGTATGATGTATAATGTTTACTAAATCTCCACATTTGTTATACGTGGGGACAACTCTTAGAGGGAAAAGACCTTTATTTGAATCATCTGTAGCAACTGCTGCTTGGCCTGTATTCTGAAGTTCAGTTGAGTGGGTTATAGTGAGGCTGGTAGGGGAAGGGGGTGGGGTGGTGGAATGAAGTTGAAAAGATCAGGATGGGGCTAGGGTGGAGAGGAACAGGGGAGAGGGTGGGGGTGGAGTGGAGAGGATTAGGATGGGTGAGATCTAGAGGGGTCACAGTAAGGTGGGTAGGAAGGAGGATACAGAAAAGGATTGAAGTAGGGATGGTACAGGTAGGGATAGGGGAGATGGGTGGGCAAAGGAGGGTAGGGATTGGGAGGAAAGGGAATGGGAGGAGTAGGGGATGAGTGAGATCTGACACGGAGAGGAGCTGAAGGGTTCAAGTCCTGGTTTGGATCAGTATGAGGAGAAACCTCACAGGTCAAGTGGGATGACAGAGCCTGTTCCTTGCTAGATTTCACTGAAGGAGTTAAGCTAGAATGGTTTGGTTCCAAAATTTCCTTACTGGAGGTAATAGTGGATTTATCCACAAAATAGGCTCATAAGCACCAGTATTTATAATCTTTGGACTCTTTGTTTTTAATGGCTAACTTCAAATCTTTTAAGATCTTGAAGTCAAAAGAGCCATATTTTGGCCAGGTAAAAGATATGTCCATCCATGCCTTACAAAGCTTTCTAGCTTCTTTCTTTGTCATCCAATTCTCCTTAGGCAAATTTGGATCACTCCAATTATTTAAAAGTTTATACAGGGGTGAATCAGGAGGAATATTTCCTGATTTCCTGTGATGTGTTGTAGTATTTCCCATATTATCTAGTCTGTATGTCCCAATTAGGCTAGTTTGAGTATTGCTAAATGGTTACCATAAACCATGAAAAGTCCCTAAAACTTAAAAAAAAAAAACAGAGACACAAAGTTCTTCAATGTTATTATGGAAGGTAATAAGAGAGGGTTTAAAACAAAAGGCTAATGTAAGGAACCAGTAATTATAGCACAGCAATAATATCAATAATGAACGTGTATTTAGTGTAATTAATAGTATTAATACTAATGTTCTAAAATTATTCCTTAATATTGCATGTAATTAAATTGATTTAATGTTGTCTTTATTCAAATTTAGAAATTTGGTTTTAATTCAAATTCAATATTATTAATACTTCCTATTAGTAATACTTTTACTTAAATGTATTCAATTTAATAGCATTATTTTAGATCACTAGTAGCAGTAACATAGGAATTTAAAATTTTCCTGCAGTTTTAATTCTTGACAGTGGGTGGTGCTATAATGCATGTAGAGTGGAAGGCTCCTGTGGGTAGACCTATCTAAGCAAGTAGTCAGCTAAAGAGAAGGCCAAAAAAAAAATTGTCTTTTAAATGCTAAAGAAATACTGGCAGAGTGACCTTTAAAATGGTAATGAAGACTGGCCCTTCCAAGTAAAAATGTGGCCTTAGACATGCAAAGGAAGCTAGGCAGTCTACAAGCAAAGTTTGAGGATGGGCAAAGGGGAGAGAAAAATGCAGTTTAATCTCAAAAGAACACTTCCTCTTAGCCCAGGTTTAAGGACTGTTTGGTGGGGAAGGGAGAAAGAAAAATGGAGTCAAATCCCTTCCCCTAGAACAGCCAGGTGTTTTCAAAGTTGGGGGGTCAGGGAATTCTGTTGGGCCCTAATGCACAGCCTGAAAGGACCCTCAAAATTAATTTAATGAGTGACTCTGAGCTGGTCCCTGCTACAGCAGCAAGTGGGGAAAGTCAGGCAGATGCTGAGCTGGTAAAGATCTGTTTGGTCCTAGTGCCCCTTGGTTTAAAGTGGGTCTGGGGGGGGGGTAGCTGGTAGCCATGTGTGGAGAGTGAAAGTGGCTGCTCCCCTGCCTGGGTCCCCCGTTCTGTGTCAGGACTGCCCCAGGAAGCCCCTAACTCTACTCCACAGCCTGATCTGTTCAAGGGGTCCCCCTGCTCTGCACTGCACTAGGCTGAAAGGAGGAACTCTAGGACCTTTCCTGCTGTGGAAAATAAAAGAGCAGGAGTTCCTGTTTGGTCCTAAAACCCACCCAATTCCATATGGGCAAAGAGGCCCCTTCACCCCTATTTATTCAAGCTGAAAGAAAGAGAGAAAAAATTGGGGTGCAGTGGGGAGGGGGGGATGCCATCAAGGAAGGAGTTTTTCTCACCAATCCAATTGTGATCTGGTCTGGAAAAAAGAGCAGCCTGTTTCCTCTCTTGGCCAAGGCTTTTTGCATTTGAAGTCAGGCTGGCTAACTGAAGCAGCTTCTATCTTTAAGCTTCACCTAAGACTCAAAAGTTCTCTCAGAAGAAAATTAAGGTTCTAAAAAGTCCCTTCGTGGTCGCCAATTGTAATAATTAAAATTAAATAATATTTCTTGCTATCCAGAGTTATGTATTTTATAAAGTTTATTAGGATGGGTGGACAATTATTCCTAAGTAACCTGGCTGCATGGAGCCTAGCCTTTCATTTCCTTTCTCATTTCCCCTCACCTCCTGCACTGCCTCTTCTCCTCATGCTTCTCCCATTGTCTTCTCGTCAATCTCTCCCTTTCTCAGAAACATACAGAACATACACTGATGCAAGTCAATGCAAATCTGGCACAACTGGGGTATTTCAGAAATGTTTGATAGACAGGTAAAGTTACTCAGGAAGGGGGAGGGGATGAGCTTCCTTGATACAATTATAATATATGATGCAACAATAGTATATTATATAGCAATGTAATGTATTATGTAATAATATATATTCTATGACAATGTAATGTATTGTGTAATATAACAGTATAACACTATAATATATGTTATATACAATATATTGCATATAACATACTATAGCAATATATTATATTGTGTAATATGTTATAATATAATATGTTTATATTTTATCTTATTATTTTATCATATTTAATTTATCGATCAATTTTAATTAAAATTTTTTCAAGAATGTAAGCACCTTACAAGCAGTCTATCTTTTATTTTATCCTTAGAATTTAAAATATCTAGCACATAGTTAGCTCTAGCTAAATGCTTTATCTAGCTCTCTAGAGGGAATCCTTGTTCAGGT
This sequence comes from Monodelphis domestica, assembly GCF_027887165.1. NCBI lineage: Eukaryota > Metazoa > Chordata > Mammalia > Didelphimorphia > Didelphidae > Monodelphis > Monodelphis domestica. The sequence continues at coordinate 29,854,426 of NC_077229.1, forward strand.
ATAGGCTGAACCAGAGGGCTTCTGAGATGCCTTCCACCATTTAATAGGCCAATTTGTTTGGAAAGCACTGCTGCTGAGCCTGAGGCTTTGGGGGGCCTTGCGGTGCAAGTTATTTTATTTCCCCAATTCTCATTTCTCAAATTGGCTTAAAAGATAGTCTCAGGAATCTCTTTGTGACCCAGAACTTCTCCTGGGTGGGTCCTAGGCTTTAAGGGCCAGAGATTCCCACTAATGTACGTGTCTGGATAGAGTTCAAGGGTGTGGATTTTCAATGTAAAAACAAAACAAAACACTGGCTTTCCAGTTCTCCAAGGGTCCCTGGAGTTCACTTCTTCCCAGCCTGATTCTCTAACATTCTTTGACAGCGTGGCATTTTCAGACAAAGTCAGAATTACCGCAGAGCACTGAATTATTCACATCTCTCAGGTCACATTTGCTGATGGCACGAGGGGGAATTGGTGCCTGGGAAAGCAAGACTCATTAAGCAGAGTGCTTTGGTTAAAGCGAGCTGCTAGTCTGTATCTTTTAGTAGTTAGGGCCAAGGTTCCCAAAGGCTCATGACCTCCCTGCTTCCTAAAGAGACACTGAAGGAGAGAGCACAAAGCTGACCCTGCCTGCTTGAGTGAGCCCAAGGAAGCAAATGGAGGAGGGGTCTCATAGGGACATCACAGAGGCTGCTTGGGCCAACCCCAGTCTGAAAAAGAATCTATTCAAAAATCACACCAACAAGCAGTTATTAAGTTCCTTCTATGTGTCAGGCTCTGTGATCAATGCTGGGGATATAAAGAAAGCCACAAACATGGTTCCTGCCCTCAAGAAGTTTATACTCTAATGGAAGAAAAAATATACAAAAACTACGCAAACAAGAGAGATACGAGGGAAGGCACAAAGATGAAGGGGTGTTGGGAAAGGCTTCATGCAAATGGGACTTTAGCTAACATAAAGGAATCCAGAGAAGGCAGAAGGAGTTGAAGAGGGATCAAATTCAAGGAATCCGGGGCACAGGCAATGAAAATACTCAAAGTCAGGAGGTGGAGGGTCCTGTTAGAGAAATAGCATCCTAGGGGAAAGCTGGGTGGCTTACTGTATTGAATAGAAAGCCAGACCTGGAGACATGAGGTCCTGGGTTCAAATCTGGTCTCTGATACTTCCTAGCTGGGTGACCCTGGGCAAGTCACTTAATCCCCATTGCCTGGTCCTTACTGCTCTTCTGCCTTGGAAACAATATTTAATATCAATTCTAAAACAGAAGGTAAAGGTTGAAAGAGAGAGAGAGAGAGAGAGAGAGAGAGAGAGAGAGAGAGAGAGAGAGAGAGAAAGAGATAGAGAAACAGAGAGAGAGACAGAGAGACAGAGAGAGACGGACAGACAGACAGACAGACAGACAGACAGACAGAGAAACAGAGAGAGAGAAACAGAGAGACAGACAGAGGGAGAGAGGGGAGAGGGGGAGAGAGAAAGAATCCTTGATAGTGTCACTGGACTGTGGACCAAAGCAATTACTGGCAAGGAATTCATCATCATCACTTATTAAGCACTGCACAAATTACTTTTAAATATTATCTCATTTAATCTTCCTAATAGCCTTGTGATGGGGGAGCTATTATTATCCCCATTTTATAGTTGAAGAAATTAAGGCAGACAGAAGTTAAGTGATTTGCCCAGGATGACATAGCTAGGAAGGAAGCTAGATTTGAAATCAGGTCTTCCTGATTCTGGAATCAGGAAGATAATGGTTCTCAGTGGTTTGAGAGCCAGGTCTAGAGCCGGGAGGTCCTAGGTTCAAATGTGGCCTCAGACACTTCCCAGCTATGTGACCCTGGGCAAGTCACTTGACCCCCATTGCCTAGCCCTTACCACTCTTCTGTCTTGGAGCCAATACACAGTATTGACTCCAAGATGGAAGGTAAGGGTTTTAAAAAAAAAGGCTTTATCCAATGGGCAACCCACCTGTTTCCCAACTGAGGACCCCATTGAAGAGGCAGCTAAGTAGCACCATAGTGCTCAGATCACTTGACCTGTAGTCAAGAAGACTCCATTTCCTGAGTTCAAATCAGACCTCAGACACTTGCCTCTGTGACTCCATTCAAGTCACTTAACCCTTTTGGCCTCAGTTTCCTCATCTGTAAAATGAGCTGGAGAAGGAAATGGCAAACCACTCAATTTCTTTGCCAAGAAAAACCTAAATGGGGTCACAAAAACTGGCAACTGGAAAACAACTGATTGAGGGAGAAACCCCATTTCCCAGACTGCCCATTCTACTTGGGGACAGCTCCTCCTCCACTGGAAGAAGGTCTTCCAGACACTCAGCCTAAATCTGGCACTTTATATGTTCCATCCATGAGTCCAGTTCCATCTTCTGGGGCAGAGAAGAAAAAGATTAAGCCTTCTTCCACATGAAAGCTCTTCAAACACTCCCCCATGGCTATCAGGTCCCCCTGAGTCTTTATTTTTCCAGGCTAATCCTATTCATAATCCTAATTAAATTTGTTAATGAGGAGAACTGTCCCAAAGTAGAAGGAGTTATGTATGAGGGGCCAAGATCCCCCCTCCTTATAAGTCTGGCCTGAGGTTGGACTTGTCACGTAGGCTGTAAGTGGGAATTCCTTCTGTGGCTGGTTTGGACCCAATGCCCTTGAGGTTCCTTCTAGCTCTCAAGAGTCTGGGATTCTACAAGGGAATCTTCAAATTGAGAGCTGGAGGGATCTTAGAGATCTGGAAAATGGAAATGATGATTTGGGCAGGGAAGTGAAGAGACTCTGGAGTTATCACATAGAAAGAACTTTGCAAACCTCAAGGAATACAGAAACTGTAGCTAATTTGTTTTATTTTAAAGTCACACACACACACACACACACACACACACACTCACCCCTGAGATTGTGTGCTCTGAGACCCCTCTCACACCTGACATTCCCTGTTCTGGGCCCTCTCACCTCTGATATCCTCTAAATTTAGGTTCCTCCAGCCTTGACATTCCCTGTTCTAAGATCCCTCCCAGCTCTAACAGTCACGGCTACAAAGACCTTTTGAGCTTAACTTTTTAAAAATCCTGTGCCAAGAACTGTGCAAATTTCTTTTTCATATACCATCTTAATTCTTATATCAGGACCGTAGATTTAAAAAGCCCCAATCCCTGTCTATTGGAGAGAATCACTGAATGGAGAGATCTTGGACCTCAGGCTACAGATTTTTGCATCTTCTCCATCCTTGGGAATATGTTCACAAATTGTGGCTACCACGAATGATTCTTTTCCTGCTTGTGTGGCCACCTTGACAACCATTACCTGTGGGTTTGGGAAAGGTTTGAGGATTCGTGGAGCCTTCCTAATTGGCTATTTACCATTTAGAGATGTCTTGGGCTGATAATGAGGTACTAAGACTCTATAGATCTGTCTAGAGGTTCATCAGGGTCTTTGGTCATTGAGAAGGCATTGATTAAAATGCTAGCCTGATCGATAAAAGGATATCCTTCCCCAAAACCCAGTCTCTCAAAATGATTTTAATTGCAACAGAAGCAAAATAGTTAATCTTCCCTCTGCTCTATGCAGCTGAGGAAAAAGACTAGTTAGAAGATCTAATAGTTGCCTACTGGGTACTAAAGAGAAAACTCTGAATCTTTCCATATAAACTCTGGATATTCCTGCCCTCAAGGTGCTTATATTCTAATGGGAAGTCGCCACATAAAATGATTCTAGTGGCTGGTGAAGGGAGCCTGAATGAAGGTACCTGAGGACATTGCAGAGAATCTCTGGAGTGCAGCTAGGAGAAGAATAAAACATGGCTGACTGGGGCACCTTCCTTAAATGGATTTAAAGAAACCCATCACAGGCAAAGGATACTTTCAGTATGTTAAATCCATGCATGGACAGAGCTTCCAGCATGAAGGGCTTTCTGGGATATGGAGAGAAGTTCTGGGGAAGGTAATGACAATTTGTGGAGCCATAAATCCATGCCCAGTCCATCCTTCACTCCCCTTACAGTTATTTCCAATGGTTGATCTGGAGATGCCACAAAGACCCCAGTGGAAGGCTGGGAAGTCCAAAATTCTTCAAATCATTTGATGTTCATATGGCATTCTTCTGGCTAAAGGGAGTAAGAGATCTTTTTTTTATTTGAATTTTTTTATTTAATGAATTGATTTAGAATATTTTTCCATGGTTCCATGATTCATGTTCTTTCCCTTTCTTACTACCACCCCCCCCCCTCCAGTAGCCACCAAGCAATTCCTCTGGGTTTTACATGAGTCATTGATCAAGACCTATTTCCATATTATTAGTATTTGCACCAGGCTAATCATGTAGAGTCTACATCCCCAATCATATCCCCATCAACTCATGTGATCAAGCAGTTGTTTTTCTTCTGTGTTTGGAAGTAGGAGATCTTACCCTGTCTAATGTCAAAGAATCTGAAGAATTTTGGACTTTCCATTCTCCTGGGAATTCTGATGGCATCCTCAAATCATCGAATGGCCATGTCTACTTTGGGAACCAAAGACTGACTGATAGGGAGAGAACTGCAATGATGAGAGCTATCCAAAAATGAAATGGGCCAATTGGAAGGGTAGAGCAGGTCCCCATCTTTGGAAATCATCAAGCAAAGCCTGCTTCTGAAGAATGTTTCTTGTTGTTGTTTTAAGCTTCTGTTGTTTTCAAGTATCAATTCCAAGATAGAAGAATTGGCAAGGGCTAGGCAATAGAGGCTAAGTGACTTACCCACAGTCACACAGCTAGAATTGTGGAGTTTGCTGTAAAGAAGATCCAGGTTCATATTGGAGTTGGACTAGTTGGCTGCTGCTGGCCTTTCCAGCTCTAAAAATCTGTAAGGGACATGAGTTCCAAGTTGTACCCCTCACCACCTGCACACTCTTTGCAGAGGCTTCTTTCTCTTCCTCCAACTAAACAGCCGCCATGAGTTTTCCGGCTCCTTGTATGACATCTGGACTTCATTATGCGCTGTGAGTACACATCCCCCCAGCCACTAATAGGGGGGCCCTGCTGAGAGGTGGGGCCCAGGAGGCAACATCTGGAGCTGCTTTTCTACGAGGCCCAGCCCTCTCTTTTTCTTCGAGGTGGGTCCTTAATAGTCTTGGGGGAGTAAACAACCTAATTAATCTTCCATCTTCTGTGTCTAATTTACTACTTTTTATGAATATGCATCTGTAGAGGAGGCTTTACACCTGTGTATTTAAAGCTTCCCTGTTCAAGAAGTATGTCAGCTAATGAGTGGCCCAGAAGTCCCTGCTGCCTCTAACACATAAGCACGAGCACCCCCCTCAATACACAATGGGAGAATGCAGATGAAGCCAGCTCCCACCATGGAGTAACCCTCCCTGAAAGCCTTCTCACAGGGCTCTCTAACTCATGTCTCGAGATTATTTCACATCCCAGGGAAGGACTGAAGTGAGAACAGAGGCACTATGGGGTACTGAATTTGGTCAGAAGAGCTGGGTTCAAATCTCAGCAAAACCACTTAATGTGTGAATTTCATCCCTGGTACACAGTAGGTGCTTAATAAATGTTTATTAAATTCAATTTTACTTCTCTAATGTAGAGGCAAGCTCAAGTCCTCTAACTCCAAACCCTAAGCTCTTTCACATTCTAAATGCCATTGTAATAGAGCAAGGTCCAAAATGGTTGATGGAATGAGAGAGAGTTGGGTTTTTCATTCAGCTTTCATTTAGTATGACCTTGAGTAAACCATTTCCCTCTCTGGGTCTCAGTTTCCTCAACTGTAAAAGAGAAGGGGTTGGACTAGAAATGACCTTTAAGGTTCCATTCAGCTCTTAATCCTTGCCTTGTCTTCTCCATTGGCATAAAGTGAGGAAAATATTTTGAAAACTTTAAGTGTCTTAGAGAACTGGGAAGTATTCCAAGACAGTAGCTATAATGAAGAGAATACTGAATCTGGGTTCAAATCCTAAATTTCCCATTTACCAAGTATGTGACCTCAAGTAAATCCTTTTCTCTCCCTGGGTCTCACTTTCCCTCCCTCTCTCCACCAGCAAAATGAGGAAGCCACAGCTTGGCCATGGAGAAGAGAGATGCCTCCCCTCTAGCTCAGGATCTCCAACAGCTCCTCCAGGGGGCACGACTGCTCACACAGCTTGGATCATCCTAGTGAGGAGGCTCTCTAGACCTTACCAAATACCAGCCCAAGCCTTGAATCCTGAGGTCCTCCAGATCCCAGGCATCTAACCTCTTAGTCAAACCTCTGATCACTTAAGTATTGACACCTACTCTACTACCCCCAAGCCCTTCTATCCACCCTACAGTCAAACTTGGGACGACTAGGGGTCGCCATAGTATAAGAGCACCAGACCTGGAGTCAGGAAGATTCATCTTCCCAGGTTCAAATCTGACCTCAGGCACTTACTAGCTAAGTGGCCCTGGGCAAGTCACTGTACCCTGTTTGCCTCAGTTTACTCATCCGAAAAATAAATTGGGGAAGGAAGCAGCTAATCACTTCAGAATCTTTGCCAAGAAAACCCCAAATGTCTTCCCAAAGAGTCAGACATGATTGAAAGGATCCAACAAGAACAACCAAACTTTCTATTATCTATAATCTTCCAGGATTGTCTCTTTTTCTTCAGTGTCCCCAGCACAAGGCTTGGCACATGGTAAGGACTTACTAAAAGCTTTTCCATAAAATTTTCATTAATTCCTTACAGGCTTGGGGGATGGTGGGTGTGGAATAGTCCATACACATATAATATCAGGCTTTTCTCATAGGTTGGTTGATTTTGATGAGCTGGGGTTTTCTCTTTCTTTTTTTATCTTTTGTTTTAAGAGATTACTTTCTGGGAGGGAGGAAACATGAGATGACATAAAAACAAAAGATATCCATTAAAATGTATTTTTAAACACTTATCTTCTGTCTTAGAATCAATTATGTGTATTGTTCTAAGACAGAAGAGTGGTAAGGGCTAGGCCCCCAAACTTTGTACACAGAAGGCCAGACTATAAAAAAAAAACAACTAGGAACAAATCTGTAAATTGGGATAGCCGAGGCTGCAGCTCTGGTGGTGATGAGCCTGTCACACCGCTATACACAGTGTGGAATCCCCTCCCCCAGATCGCTGCTCACCATGCCAACTCTTCCATTGTGCAGCCACATAATCCTTTGTGTGGCACCTTGTTCTCATTCAGTTACTCTCAGAACATGGCGCCACGCAAAGTATTATGTCACTAGAAGTAGTACTGTACATGAGTGACACCTCATCCAGTGCTCCTCTCACTGGCCACCAATGAAAGAGGTGCCCCTTCCCGAAGTGTGGTGGGGGCCAGATAAATGACCCGCAGGCTATAGTTTGGGGACCCCTGGGCTAGGCAGTGGAAGTTAAGTGACTTGCCCAGGGTCACACAGCTAGGAAGTGTCTGAAGTCTGAAACTAGGACCTTCCATCTCTGGGCCTGGCTCTCAATCAGATGCCCCATAAAAATTTAAAACATGGGTATACTGGACTAGCTAATCACTGAGTTTCCTTTCAGCTCTAAATTTAGGATCCTCAGGCTTATGAGAAAGAACGCTATCCACATCCAGAGAAAGAACCGTGGGAGCAGAAACACAGAAGAAAAACAACTGCTTGATTACATGGGTCAATGGGGATATGATTGGGGATGTAGACTCTAAATATCATCCTAGTGCAAATACTAATATAGAAATAGGTCTTGATCAATGACACACGTAAAACTCAGTGGAGTTATGCATTGGTTGCGGGGGAGGGAAGGGAAAGAACATGAATCATGTAACCATGGAAAAATATTCTAAATTAACTAATTAAATAAAATTTTACAAATTAAAAAGATAAATATATTCATGGCTAATGTGAAAAAATAAAATAAAATAAATTTAGGACCCTCAATGAAAATGTTAGCTGAGCCATATCAGAAGTAGAAACCTAAGTGTTTGGGGGGAAATGAAAATATTTGTTGTTGAGTCATTTCAGTTGTGTCCATTTGGGATTTTCTTGGCAAAGATACTAGATTGGTTTGCCATGTCATTCTTCAACCCATTTTCCAGATGAGGAAACTGAGGCAAAGGGGTTAAGTGACTTGCCCAAGGTCACACAACCAGTGAGTGCCTGAGGTGGGATTTGAACCTGGGAAGATGAGTCCTTCTGACTCCAGGTCTGGTGTGCTATCTACTGTGATACCTAGCAGCCCTGATTAAAATATATTATCATTTAAAGAAGACTAATGACTATAATGAGCACAGAAGAGCTTAGTTTAAGGGAAGGAGTTGACAACTGGTGCTTGAACAAGACCCTAATTAGTAAATTGTTAATTATTCTTCCTTATTACAGACATCAGCCTAGGGGGCTTTTCCAAGATAAGTTGTAGAAGGAAAAAACACCCAACTAGAAATCTAGAAACAATCCTTTCTTATTTGTGTAACCTTGGGCAAATCACTTAAAGGGAGAATAGTGGGTAGAGATTTGGACATGGAGTCAAAAAGACCTAAGTTCAAATCCCTAGTCTGAAATTGTGTAACTTTGGATCAATCATTTCACTTGTTTCTTCATCTATAATAAAATTAAAAGGGTTGGACCAGAGGACCTCTAAGGCCCCTTCTACACCTATGATCCCATGGCTTCTGAGGTTCCTTCAAATACTTAATGTTCTGTGAAAGCAAAATGCAACAGGGAAGAAGGAAGAAATTATCCCCATAATAAAATGTATTTAGTCTCAGTTATGACATCATGAGGAAAGAGCATCTAGCAACTAGGATGACTTAATGGATAGAGCTCCAGACCTGGAGGCAGGAAGACTCATCTTGCTGAGTTCAAATCTGACCTCAGACACTTACTATCTATGTGACCCTGGGCAAGTCACTTAACCCTGTTTGCCTTAGTTTCCTCATCTGTAAAATGAGCTGGAGAAGGAAAATGACAAACTATTCCTGTATTTTTGTCAAGAAAACTCCAGATGAGAGCACAAAGTCAGGCACAGCTGAAACCACTGAACTATAATAAAGGAGAGAACATGATGACCTGGCTGTCTAAGAGGAGAGTTGGTGCAGTCAATATGAGTTCTTGATCTTAGGGTGTTGTAGATTCATTGAAGCCAAGATCTAGAACTAGAAGGGACCTCAGGGGCCATACTCCAACACCCTCCTTTTACTGATGAAGAAGCTAAAGGCCAGAGAAGTGAATGAGTTGCCCAGAGTCACACAGCTTATTAGTGACAGAGGCAAGCTTTGAACCTAAGTCTTCTGACACCAAATCCAGTGCCATGCCTCCAGTTATTAAAGCTCAATACAATAAGCAATGTTGTCATCTGGAAAAATGTTGGATCTGGGTTTAGAAGTCCTTGGTTCAAATCTCAACTATGATACTACTTTTGTTACCTTGAGCAAAAAAAAAGCCAATCTCTGTTTCTTTACATGTAGAATGATTGGACTAGATGACCCCTCAGATCCCTCCCAGCTTCTAAATCTATGATGCTATGAAGCTATTCTAGCTTGTCATTGGGACATTCTAAGAGCCAAAATTTCAAGCAAATGATGGAAGCTTAGAGTGGGCTGGCTTTTTGGGAGGAGTGTTAGAGGAGTCTTTCACCCACCTCCATCCCTCACTTTAGAGCACACACAGGTATCCTCTGATCATTTTTATGCTATAGATATCATATGTGTACAATTGTTTGCATATTGTCTCTCTTATTCCAATGTGAGCTCCTCGAGAGTAGAGTCTGGGGTGAAGGCATGGCCTTTCTTTGTATCTTCCCTTCCCTCGCCCCTACGGTTTAGCCTGGAAAAAAGTGAGCACTTAAGAAATGTTTCTTGACTATTAGCTATAATGACTTAACCAAATTTTGAATTCTGAGCAAGAACTCCATGGCCATAATAAAGGGGTGATCCCCAATTCTCTGCTCTGCTCTCATTTTTTTACACTAAATAAGAACTCCATGGCCATAATAAAGGGGTGATCCCAATTCTCTGGTCTCCTCTTTTTTATTCTGAGCAAGAACTCCATAGATATAATAAAGGGGTGATCCCCAATTCTCTGGTCTCCTCTTTTTTATTCTGAGCAAGAACTCCATAGATATAATAAAGGGGTGATCCCCAATTCTCTGCTCTGCTCTCATTTTTTTACACTAAACAAGAACTCCATGGCTATAATAAAGAGGTGATCCCCAACCCTCTGGTCTCCTCTTTTTTATTCTGAGCAAGAACTCCATAGATATAATAAAGGGGTGATCCCCAATTCTCTGCTCTGCTCTCATTTTTTTACACTAAACAAGAACTCCATGGCTATAATAAAGGGGTGATCCCCAAACCTCTGGTCTCCTCTTTTTTATTCTGAGCAAGAACTCCATAGATATAATAAAGGGGTGATCCCCAATTCTCTGCTCTGCTCTCATTTTTTTACACTAAACAAGAACTCCATGGCTATAATAAAGAGATGATCCCCAATTCTCTGGTCTCCTCTTTTTTATTCTGAGCAAGAACTCCATAGATATAATAAAGGGGTGATCCCCAATTCTCTGCTCTGCTCTCATTTTTTTACACTAAACAAGAACTCCATGGCTATAATAAAGGGGTGATCCCCAATTCTCTGGTCTCCTCTTTTTTATTCTGAGCAAGAACTCCATAGATATAATAAAGGGGTGATCCCCAACCCTCTGGTCTGCTCTCATTTTTTTACACTAAACAAGAACTCCATGGCTATAATAAAGGGGTGATCCCCAACCCTCTGGTCTCCTCTTTTTTATTCTGAGCAAGAACTCCATAGATATAATAAAGGGGTGATCCCCAACCCTCTGGTCTGCTCTCATTTTTTTACACTAAACAAGAACTCCATGGCTATAATAAAGGGGTGATCCCCAACCCTCTGGTCTCCTCTTTTTTATTCTGAGCAAGAACTCCATAGATATAATAAAGGATGATCACCAATTCTCTGATCTCTCATTTTTTTACACTGAGCAAGAACTCCATGGCTGTAATAAAGGGGTGATCCCCAACCCTCTGGTCTCTTCTTTCTGCTCTCTTTGAAGGAACTCCTGACTTGAGGCCAGGTGAAGAGAAGCTTGTTCAGGCCAATGAAGACCCACATTCCCCATCACAGCACTTAAGTGCAAGGTGCTGGCAACCCAAAGATGGAACAAAAAAAAAAAACAACAATCTCTGCATTCCAGGAACTTTAACTTCACTAAAGCTTTGGAGCACTTTCCAAAGAAAACCTGTTGCATTGAGCTTGTCTTGAGGACTTCCACACCATGCAATAGTTTTGGTATCTTTGAAAACCATAATCACATTATCCTGACCACAAAAGACAAAGAGAAAATGAATCTGCATTTTAAATGAGTTTTTTTATTCTTTTCTTCTATTGTCCCTTAAAAATCAGCTCTTCTTCCAAGACACTCTCTCCCTTCCTTGATGTCTCCTTATCAGATTCTTTAAGCCCAATGGCATTTAGAAGCCACGTGATGTTGGTTCTTTCTTTTCCATTTCTGGAAAAGAAGAGATTTGACCTTTGGTAAGTAAAATAGAATTGTGAGCTTTTAGACTCCGGCACTAATGTCTGGGGTAGTTATCTCAGTGTCTGGAGAACTTCTCCTCTCTAAGGTTCTATCTGATAGTGGCCCCTAGAGATAAGGCCCTGAAATAAAGGTTTATTAATAGCACAGAAAGCAATAGGAGGGTAGGGTTGAGCCAAGATAGGGGAGGGGGTGGTGAGGATTTCCAGGATAGTGGCTAACTCTACTGAAGTTTTATTTCTTTGGCATTCTCAGAGAAATGCTGTTTGTTATTTGGGGTGGGGGGGGGAACAACACAAAGTCTTCAAGTCAGAAAATTAAGGGAGAAAGACAACTGATTAGACAGCCAATGGCAACAAGGTGAATGGAGCTACTTTGTGGGAAAGTCAAAATAAAGGCTTACCTCCCACATAGAAACGATGATTCATTCACTTTCCGGGTTTGTAAGAGTCTGATCACTCTGGAGAAATGCAATCTCCCCTTGTGATAGCATTTAGATATGGTGGTGATCATTTGTATGGTCTGACGTCCCCATCTGCCCTCTTTGGCACCAGGAAAAAGAAGGGGTTGAACAAGTGAGGCTCAGCTCTTGGAGATCAGTTAGCAGCCAGGCAATGGTCCAGATTGTTTGACGAAGGTATTCCCACCCACGTTAGAAGCATCTCTAAGAGAGCAGATTGCCAAGATCAGGCTGACCTCTCATCCTGTGCCTGGGAGTTCTATAGCACAGCTGAACTGAACCAAAAAGTAGTCAAAATAGGAAAGGAAAGTTGAGCTGCCTCATATGGAAGTAAATCAGATTTGAATGGCATTCTGGTGGGAAGGCAGGAATGAGAGTGGAACAAAATGAAGAACCAATCTTCTTTACCAAGTGCATTCAAAAAGCAAGCAAGTGAGATGGTAGAGATGGCAGCTGGTTGGTTTGGACGATAGATAAAGAACTCAACTTTGAGGCAGGAAGACCTAAGTTCAAATACAGCCTCCGATGCTTACTGGCTGTGTGTCCCTAATGTGACCAAAAAGGAAAATTATAACTGTTGGAAGGGCTGTGGGAAAATTGGGACACTAATACATTGTTGGTGGAACTGTGAACTGATACAACCATTCTGGAGATCAATAAGGAACCATTCCCAAAGGGCCAGAAAACTATTCTCTTTGACCCAGCAATATCACTACTGGGTCTTAATCTTAAAGAGATCAGAAGTAGTGACCTACTTGTACAAAAATATTTGAGCAGTTCTTTTTGTAGTAGCAAAGAATTGGAAACTGAGGTGGTATCCATCAGTGGGGCAATGGCTGAACAAGCTATGATATATGGTTATAATGGAAAATTGTTTTGTCAAAAGAAATGAGGAACAGAATGAGTTCAGAGAAACTTGGAAAGATTTATATGAATTGATGCAAAATGAAGTGAGCAGAACCCAGATCCTCCTAACTCCAGGACTGGAGCTTTTTCCATTTTGCTATCTAGCTGCCCCACTCCTCTGAATTGTTAATCACCCAATTCACCAAATCACACTCTAAAAATGTGTTGGCTGTTACCAAAAATCAGATTTACCTTGAAAGACCAAACATTTGCCACCACTAAGGAGAACTGAAAAATGTCCAGTAGGCTCTGAAAGAAAGGAGGAAATATGGAAAGACCAGGGATGTGGGATTACAGATCTTGGGACAAATCACATCACCATTCTTGGCCTCAGTTTCCTCATTTGTGAAATAAGGAGGATGAATTAGATGGTCTCTGAGGTCTCTTCCACCATTAGATCTCTGATCTGATGAGTAGATGGCCTTGGCAATTCTTTCCTGCTCTAAATTCATGATTCTACAAGCTCTAATAAAGGCTGGTGGATTTCAGTTTCCATGCATGCTCCAAGAAATGGGCACATTTTAGGAATATGTGTTTAATCTTCAAGAGAGGGACCACTCCTTTGGATATATAAGCAATGGGAAAGTATCTAGTAAATCAGTATCCTAATTTCCTTAGCTTCACCACCTAGAACAATGTTTCCAGAAACAATGATCTCTATGGGATGACCCAGCAAAACATCTCTTGATGTCAAAGGACAGTAGCTGCATTGGGAAGAACAGGACAGGATATAGGAAACAGAAACTCAATAAGACCAAACCAAGGTAGCAACACATAGATGTTTCTAACTTATCTTTTTGCCAACCTGACTGATTTAGAGGATGGAATTAACCCACTTTCTTGGGCCATGAAGTTGCGGACTGGATAGAGATAAACCATCTTGTAACAATAAATGATACTTCTAAAAGATGATACAGTGAATTCTTCACAGCACTGTATATCTGGCAGTAAATGTGTGTATGCTCATTTTATAGATGGGGAAACTGAGGCTTTGAGAGATGAAAGGTAACTTAGGGAGCTTTCTGGGACACTAAAAGATTAAGTGACTTGTAAAGGTCCATACAACCAACATGTGTCAGTGGCAAGACTTGAACTCAGGACTTGCTGAATCAGAGGCTGGTCATCTTTCTATCCATTCTTCTAGGTGCCCAATACATGGGTTTAGGCTGCAGTAAGAGTTATAATGTATGGAGCATGCTGTTATGAAGACAGAGAAGACATAATGGTAGAAGGGAGATAGTGTTGGAGGGGAAAGGATGAGGTGGGGTGACCTACCACTCATCTTATTTTCCTCACTGTTGCTTACTAGCTCAGTCAGCTTGAGGATGTCCTGTCACCTTCCCCAGACTTGATTTCCTCATCCCTCAAATGAGAAAGTTGGATCAGAAAGCCTCTAAGCTTTCTTCCAATATTTTTATCAAGGTTGACTCTTTTTTATCTCAGGAAAACTCGTCTTTCTCGGTTCAAATCCAGCCTCAGACACTTATTTAACAAGTGGAGGTCGACAAGTCACGTAAGCCTATTTGCCTCACTTCCTCACCTGTTGAATCAATTGGAGAATGAGATGGCAAACTCCAGTATTTCTTCCAACAAAACCCAAAATGAACAACAACAAAAAGTTAGTTTTATGTATATTTTTCTCATTTGGTCTCAGATGCTTACTTATATGAACCTGGACGAGTCACTTAACCCTATTTTCCTCCATTCCCTCATCTGGAAAATAAACTGGAGAAGGAAATGGCAAACCATTCCTGTGGTTTATTTGCCATGGAAACCCCAAATGGGGGACACAACTGAAAATGACTGTATGACAACAAATTAATGAATAGAGCCAAGATCTCAGTATCTGAACTCAGGTCCTCTAGCATCAAATGGTTAGTTGAAGGAACACTGAATCAGGGGATTCAAATTCCTGCTTATTCTCTTATTACCTACTAAGAAGTATCTTCGGTCACATTTGAACCCAGGACCTCCCATCTCCAAAAGCCTATCCACTGAGTCACCTCGCTATCCCTCTGCATATACTTTTGCTTAAAGTAAGTTCCTGCATGATCAGTTACTCAGGTTTTATGTATGTGAAAATCATTCAACTTTTTGTAAACAGATTATATACTCATCCAGTCTTTCCTACAGAACACCCCCAATTTTCTCAAGTGATTTTCATGTGACATCATCTCTAGTCCCCTCACCATCCTGATTGCCCTGCTGCCCAGCTTATTCGTCTTTCCTAAAGATGCAATGCCCATGTCTGATCGCAATACTCCAGACAAGGTAGGATCTGAGCAGAGTATAGTGAAATCATCAACTCCTAATCTAGGATACTATGTAGGGATATTCTGGTAAATATTTAACAACTGGTTCTTTTTTGGTGGTGAGCGAAATCTACTTTTAATCTGCATTATTAATATTTTCTCCATCATTTTCTTAAGTCTAGACAATAAACAAAATAAAACAAGCCTTGATCTGTACTGTTTGCTTATTTCCAAAGAGTAAATTCTTACTCTTCAAATGTAACAATCCAGTCCTGTGAGCCAGTTCAAGCACACCCCTGCCAATTATGTCTATCTTAATCAGCCTCAGGTTTTATTAATTTTGTCAGCATCCTCATTGCATAGGATTGTTGCTGTATAGTTATTTATTTTTCAGTCATGTGAAACTCTTAGTGACCTGATTTGGGGTTTTCTTGGCAAAAATACTGGAGTGATTTTCCTTCTCCAATTCCTTCTTCAGAAACTTCCAGGTAAACATGGAGGCAATCTAGACATGGGAAGCTTCCCCTCCTCAGACCCACCGATATAGACGACCTAAAAAGACCCCCAAAAACCATCTTCATAAGAATGAAGGGACTCTACAGTAGGGTGCAGCATTGAAGGTATGTGGGACTTGGGCATTTCCACACTACAAGGGAGTGAAAAAGCTCCCACCCAAACTTGAGCTGATCTACCCCCCCACCCACACCCCACCTACGGAGTCAGAGTTAGAGCCAGCACACTCCAGAGGCAACAAGTGAGCAAAGGGCACCTCTGGAATAAGCAAGGAGCAGCTATAGGTCTTGGGAGCTGACTAAGACCACCAAGGACCTACCTCTGAGAGCAGTTACACTCGAAACGCAGGCAAGTGGGCAGGGGAGCACAGTCCTTGGGCGCTCAGAGCCAACATGAACCAGAAACAGCAAGTGAGTGAAGGTCACCTCTGGAGTGATCAAGGGGCACCTCTAAGTCTTGGGAGCTGACTAAGACCACCAAGGACCTACCCCTGAAAGCAATTACATTCAACATGCAGGAAGGCAAGTGGGGGAGCACAGACCCTGGGCTCCCTCAGGAAGGTAGCACACATCTGCGGAGATTCAAGAGCTTGCCTCAGGCAAAAGCCTTGCTCCTTAGCTCCATACACAGAGTGCCTTCCTCACTCAGATTTCTGACTGAAAAGGGAAGGAAAAACAATGGCAAACAGTGCTCAGGAAAAACTTCCCAACACCAAGAAAAACAAGAAGTTGACCTTTGATAACTTTTACAGAGGAAAAATACAGACTATAGAGGAAATAGCAGAAGAGGAAATCCAAATAAATGCTCCAAAATCTCCCAAAAGAAATGGAAATTGTCCACGAGCTCTGGGAGAATTTAAGTTGGAGCTTATCAAAAAGATGGAAGACTTCTGGAAAGATAAATGGTAAGTGTTTCAGAGAGAAAATGAAAAATATATATATATAGCAGAGAACCAAAAAAATATAGCTGAAAATCAAAAGGTTAAAGCAGAAAACCAGGCCGTAAGGACAAGAATTGAGCAACTGGAAACCAATGATCTTGCAAAACAGCAAGAATTAATAAAGTAAAGTCAAAAGACTGACAAAATAGAAGAAAACATAAAATATCTCACTGACAAGGTGACAGATCAGGAAAACAGAGGAAGGAGAGATAATTTGAGAATCCCTGGTCTACCTGAAAAACCAGAAATAAACAAATCTTGACATCATACTACAAGAAATCATCCAAGAAAACTGTCCTGATGTTCTTGAACAAGGTGGCAAAATAGACATTGAAAGAGTTAATAGAACACCTTCTAAAATAAATCCCCAAAAGAAAACTCCCAGGAATGTAATTGCCAAATTCCAGAGCTTTCAAGCTAAGGAGAAAATTCTACAAGAAGTCAAAAAGAGAAAATTCAGATACCAAGGAGCACCAATCAGGATCACACAAGACCTGGCAGCTTCCATACCAAAGGACCGCAAGGCCTGGAACATGATATTCAGAAAGGCAAGAGAACTGGGTCTTCAACCAAGAATCACCTATCCATCAAAACTGACTATATACTTCCAGGGGAAAGTATGGGCATTCAACAAAATAAAAGATTTCTAAGTATTTGTAAAGAAAAGACCAGAACTAAGTGGAACATTTGATATCCAAACACAAAGAGCAAGAGAAACATGAAAAGGTAAATAAGAAAAATGGGAAAAGGAGAAAAATGTTTTTTCTTTGTATTCAAACTCTCTTCTTTAAGGGTTACAATTAGATCAAATTATATATAAATATATATTAATATATGGGGAAAATGTTATTTGTAACTCTCAAAAACTGTAATCATTATAATAGTAATTAGAAGAATCACTCATAGGAAAAGATTGGGGCATTAAGGGCTAAAAGATGATATGAAAAAGAAGAGAAAGGGTCCGGGAATCAATGATGGTACCAAGAGATACTTGAAGAAACAAAATAAATAGAATAATCTTTTTCACACAAAGATGCACATGGGAAGGGGAGGGGAAGAATACTCTTATAAGAAGGAGAGGAAGAGAGTATTAATAGACAATACTTAAACCTCACTCTCAGAGAAATCAACTCCAAGAGAGAAGAGCATCTAGATCCATTGGGATCTTGAATTCTATCTTATCCTACAGGATAAGGGAGAAGGTAAAACTAAGGTGGGTAGGGGGGAGGGAGTCCATTTCCTTCTTCAGTTCATTTTACAGATGAGGAAACTGAGGTCAACAGGATTGAGTGATTTCTCCAGGGTCACATAGCTAGGGCAGATTCAAACTCAGGTCTTTCTGATTCCAAGCTTGATTCTGGCTCACTTGGGATAGATACCTCCAGTTAAAAACATTCACCTAGCTGAGCATACAATCATGATTAGCATCCCTTTTTTAAGGAAATCGTAGAACATTCTCCAGCCCTGTTGAGGCTGGCCTTTGGTTCCAGCTTCTGAGTTCTGAAGGAGTGATTTGTTTAGGTAAATTGTCTGTGTATGGATAATCTCCTGCAAACACCTGTGATCGGTTGGATTTAATTGGGCTGCAGCTGCCGTTGATTGCATTTTTTTAAAAAATATATTCAGTTCTCTGTGTGTCTCTTCCAGCACAGCTTTCCCATTTAGAAATCAAAATTTAGCTCCACCTCGGCTGTCCCATTAGAGGTTTATTTAAAGGAGAGTTGCAGCCGTGGGTGCTCTCCTGACAGCACAGTAGCACCACATGTATGTATTTAAATGTGTGGGTGTTTCAAATAGAACTTCCAAGGGGATCGGAGGGATGCACGATTATGGACCGTTTAAGCATCCTGCCAAAGCTGACTTCTTTCTCTCTCTGGTTCATTTCGCCATGCCATCCCAGCAGGAAGTCCACTAGACAGATATTAACCAGGAATAAGGGAAGCCCTATTTGGAATCACAGATGGAACATTTAGTACTCTCTTGTGTCCCTTTGTCTTTAGAGTCTGGTTGTGTCTATAAAACCAGTAAAGAAGGTCTATTAGATCAAGCCTCTTTTCAATGATCAATACGAATTTTTTAAGCATCTACTGTGTACCAGTCACTTTCCTATATTCCAGCAATACAAAAAAGGGCAGAAAACATTCCTTGTCCTCTTGGAGCTCACAGTCTAATGTCTTTTTTTATTCAAACCCTTACCTTCTATCTTAGAATCAATACTATGTATTACTTCCAAGACAGAAGAGAGGTAAGGGGTAGACAGTGGGTGTTAAGTGACTTGCCCAGGGTCACACAGCTAGGAGGTACCTGAGGTCAGGTTTGCTAATGTCTTTTTTTCCCCCAGAAGAGAGATACCACAGATAAGGACAATGAATGTGATTGACAAGTGGCTGTCAATCTTACAAGACCAATTTAAGAAAGCCCTAAGAGTTCCAGACCTCTCTGACAAATAGTGGTCTTTCTGTCATTGGAAAGTCACTTAATGTCTTTAATCCCCCAAGTAGCTCCAAAGATTCTAAGTTGCAGAACAGTTGACAATCTGCCTTGGAAGAAGGAGTTTTCTTGTTGGGAAGTCCCTAGATCAGTGTCTCAAATACTCATAACCAGGAGAGTAGACAATCCTTACCTTCAAGGAATTCTATTCCCCCTCTCCCATCCCCGAGCCCCAAATCAGCTTTACTTGATATTCTCAAGATTGGCGAACTGAAAAAAGGCTAACTCAAAATAAAACTGCCCAGCCCCAACATCTGTGGGCTATCCAAGGTTTGGGAAACCGTTTCTCTATAGAGACAGACTGTTGAGAACTGTTATATGCACAGCTGTAATTTCTAGGCCAGATAAGATGAGAAACAGAGGATGTCAGTCTGATGGACCAAAAAGATCATAGGATCACAGATTTAGATCTTGTCACTCCCCATGGCTGGAACGGTCTTCCCCCCTCACCTCCACCTCTTCCCTGGCTTCCCTTAAGACCTAGCTCAAATCCTATCTTTGTAGGAGGCCTTTCCAGTCCCCTCTGGGATATAATGCCTAGAAAGCCTCTCCTTGGAAGAAGTATAGCACTTTTAGTTCAGAGCTGAGTGCTTTGAGCACTCAACTAGATAACCAACAAAATGCCTCAGCCATTAGGCTTTCAGTCTTTTTTAAATTTTGTACTACTGAATTATAGATTTACAGAATCACAGTATTTTGAGTTAAAAGGAATCCTAGTATCCACTTAGTCCAAGCTACACCTAAAATTGTAACTAAAAGGAATCCCTTTCTACTACTTCTGTCCTAGTGCAGACTCAAATTCCAGACATTTATTGGGTGGACTGGAAAAGGTAAGGAAGCAACAGAAGAAAATTAAGAAGTTCATTTCAAATATGAGACAACAGATGTCTTAAGGAGCCGAGAGAGAGAGCAGGACGAGAAAGGTAAAAGAAACTCAATAGTGAGTTTGGTACAGAGAAAGCACAAAGGTAAGTAGTAGGTAACAAGATTGGAAAGGTAGGCTGGTGGTGGATTCTATGAGGTCTTGAATGCCAGGATTAGGAATTTATACTTTATTGGCAGGCAATAGAAAACCATTGGAAACTTTTAAGTGGAAGAGCGGTATGTTAGGAACATGACTCAAGCAGTCATGAAGGATGGATGAAAGATGGCTAGGAGATGGAAAAAGAATCTGTGAAGGTTGAATGAGGAATCTGCTTTCTGGTGGCAGAAATAATGGTTAGAAGTCTTACAAACACCCAGAAAAAAAAGTAGAGTAGGATGGAGAGCATAAAAGTGAGCAAATGATTGACATGGGGGAAGGGTGCAAAGGAAAGAGAAAAGTACAAAAATGGAATGAGCTACCTCAAGGGATGATGGGAATTTAGGGAAAGGCTGGATGACTACTTGTCCAGTATATAATAGGAACCAATTCTTTTTCAGATATGGATTGGATTAAATGACCTCTGAAATTCTTTCTTTTTCTGAAACTGACTGAATCAATGATGATCCTAGAAGTTTTCGAACTCGAGGACCTTAGAAGGTATACTGATTCTGGTAAACAATGGTAAAGCACATCCAAAGAAAAAACTTTTTAGTATTGAGCATACAAGCCTTTAGGATTACTCATTAATAATTATGGGAAGTTTATAAAGTATAATCCTATGGAAAATGAACCTAAGAGCAAATAGCTTCCCATAAAACATCTATGAGACTCAGTTGCATAAAGAGAAACTATCAGGGGACCATACAGTCCTATTTCCAGCCATTCCAATTTCCAAATCCTGTCCTGTTCCAGAAACTAGGAATACTTGGGGGGGAAATGAAGTTGTGCTTTCCCTCAAGGAGCTTACATTCTATTGAAAGGGAAATAGCAAGTATGTAGATAAATAAGTACAACATGCACAAGATTTAGTCAATAGAAGTAGACATTATCTGTTGGGAAAACTGAGAAAGGTCTCTTTTATAGGTGGCACTTAAGACACTCAGAAGTCATCAGTCCAGCAATTTACACAAGAAAAACAAAATAGATGAAAAATATCTATTACCACATCTACAAAATACAGCTGTATGGATAATCCATTAAGTTAATCCTCAATATACATTCATTGAAAAAGGTGATTTAAATAGAAAATAAACTAGATCCATAATTGAACATGAAGAAGAAAACAGGCTAGATTGAATTTGAGAAATTTCCCAGAATTTAGAATGATAACAAGCTGTTCTGTCATGTTCACACATAGAAAAAAATACATTTTTTCCACTCTAATATTATCCTGGTGATCACAGAATTTCATAATGTCAATTGAAAAAGACCCCATTAGCCATCTAATTTGCCTGTTCTTGACCAAAAAAATGTTTAATAACATCCCTAGCAAGTGGCCATCTAGCCTTTCCTTAAAATCTCCCAGGTGGAGAAGGCCATTTTGTGAGGCCTTGTGGCTTTGAATGATTGGAATACAATAATCCCTGAAGAATCAAATTTATGTGAGACCCAAAAGGAAATGGAGAGATACAGGGAGGAGCAATTAGGCAACAGTTTATTGCCAATGCTTATTTACATGTAAGAAATGGTATAAAAGGAGGTGATTTACCCACTGAGGGAATATAAAGAGACAACTCAAGTATCCTCAGTCTTAAAATAACTAATGGACACGGGAGCTGATCTAAGGATGATTTATAAGAACCAATGGACATGAATTGCACAGAATAAGAAGGAAGGAATAAGTGGCAATTTGTACTAGTGGAGAAAGAATGCCCATTAGAGGTGCCCTAGATAAAAAGGCTGGTCAATAACCACATAGAGAACCATATACTAATAATGGAATCAGGACATGACATTGACCCTCAACTGTCTAAGCTCTCTCTCTTTATGTCTCTCTCTGTCTCTCCCCACCCCTCACCCAGTATTGGGCCTGACCAGATTTCCCCTACCTCCATACACTTTAGCAGATCTGGGTAGTGTACCCAAAGGAGTAGCTATGTCACTGTAATTCAAAATCTCAAGGTCTTAGGGAGCAGCTTTGGTGTTTGAAGGACAGGAAGGGATTCAGTCATACTACTAACACTTCCCTTTGTAGCTTCTGTGCCACCACCAGTATGTTTCCCATTTATACAGAATCAGTCATCATGATACCATTACCTCTTAAACATAAGAATTTACTAAAGCTTAAGGTTAAAGCCATAATAATCATAAAAATTGTTCAAAAGAATATGAGTAAGAGTAATCATAACATTAACTCAGGAGAATACAAGAACCTCCATAATCATAATCTTTACTTGGCAAAAGATAAGAGCAGGTAAAATCATGCTTACTCTATTGAAGTCAAAATAATTAAACAAAATAGTTAAGCTTAGACTTGGGCCACACTCTCCCACCAATGTACACAGCATCCATGGGAAAGAGCAGTCACACACTTACTACATGGAAGACATATGAAGAGGGAAATTCATAAGGCTGGGTCAACTCACAAATCTGGATGACAAGCTTCAATGTCCTTGGTCTCTTTAGAGAACAGTCTGCACTATACATCACCTTCTGGCCAAAACTGGTAGCCTATTATTTGCTCCTCTACTGGTTTTCATAACTTTTCTGCTGAACAAAGTCACATTGCTATTCTCAGGATATTGACAAAGTGGCAGGTTCTTTTAGCACATAGCCACTGTTAACAGGGTATTGAGACTATATAAAGCTGTGCTCACAATAAGCATTTATCTACAGCCATAAAACTTCCAGGCTCTCTCAGATCTGCTCTGGGATTCTATCAAGTTTCTCCCTCACAAGCCATAGGTCTATGAAGCCTTTCCCTAGCCAGTTCTTCAAATACCAGAGGATTTTGTTTTATCTAGTTGAGCTCTCAGCAAAATCAAGCTTCTCTTCATAGCAAAGCAAAAGCAAAGTCTGTCTTTTCCTTTATTTCTCCCTCTTCATTCTAGAGACCATACTAATAGGCAACAAAGGCAAATTCCTTAACAGGTTTCCCTTTCTCTAACTGTGGATGGCCCTAAGGACAATCTCACTAACCTCCAGCCAATAAGCTCTCAACCAAACTAATGCTTCTCTTCCAATCAGCACAGCTCCCAGCAAAACAGCTGTAGACCCTGAACTTATCAGCTCCAATCAGCTCCTCTACTTTATTTTCTTGAAGCAGCTCCACTATTCCCCTCCCATGCCTTGTAAACCCAATTCCTCTTGAATTGTGCATCCTCTCCTGCTTGTCTTCATCTAGTTATATCCTACCCTCATCTTTCCTGTAACTTCTAATACCTCATGTTAAGGACTCCTCATAAGCATTCACTCATCTGTAATGACCCCAGAAGACCTTATATTTTCTTTTCATAATCTTGAGACAGCTATTTGATTTACAATTATATATATGTACATATATATGTACATATATATATATAAATATATATATATATATTGAGATATGACTGAAGAACAACTGAACACTAAACACAGCCCTGCTACCTTCTTTTCCATTCTTCTGCTCATCCATGCCAGAAATCCCCCCATAGTACTGCTGCTTTGGCATACCTTTCTAGGATCTGCCAAACCTTCTAGGGGAGGGATTTGGGAATATCAACCATATTCTTTCATATTATACGATATCCTTCAAAACTATGGGTATCATTTGGAATCTCCCATTCTAGGGCAGTGTCATCTTGGCATTGGTGAGCTTAAAGGATCTCTTGCTGAAGCTTACCATATTTTCCCAGAAGGGAAAATGATACAAGAGGGAAATGAGATGATGATAAACCACAACATATTACAGACATTTTTAACTTGATCAGGATTCTGTTTTCTGTCAGATTGTCTCGCACACTTATCTCAGGGGCAGTTTTCTCTCTGGCTCTTACAACAATCTGGGTCTCTCCACATCATTTACTGTGACAGGCTCCTTCTCATGTGGATTTCAGTAGTGTTTCTTGAACAAATATACATTTTCTGTTCTTTTCAGTAAACAAAACATCCACATTTGAAAGGAATACAATGCATACATGAGCAGGTTGGTCTGGATGGGACCTTAGTCCTACTGCTTCATTTTGTCTTGTATCCTCAGTACCTAGCTCAGTGTCATAACCCTGATCTCCTCACAGCACACACAAAAGCACACACTGACACACATAAAGCACAGGATTGCAATTTAACCTCTTCACTTTACAGAAGCAGAAACTAAGTCCTAGAGAGGGAAAGGAACATGTTCAATATGGCACAGCTTGGAAACGGAAGTAGGAAGAGAGCCCGGTAGGCTTTACAACTAGTTTAAATAGAAATTTTGATCCTGTGCAGGTGGGAACTCAGGTGAGTCTAGAGGGCATCCTGGGAACTAGAGCAAGGACTTCTGGGGATTGAAGTCCAGGGTTCAAATCTCCATTTTTACAGCCTTGCTTCTGACTTTCCAAACTTTGACACTGTCTCAGCTGCCTCAGCTCCAGTTGGAGCCCCCTCACTCTGGATTGTCCATCAGTCCCTATGACATTCTTATGCTGGAACAACCCTCCACTATGCTGGCCTTCTCCAACTGGTGCCTTCAACCCGGGGTCTCCATTTTGAGGAGGGCTCCAGGCCAACCATCCATCATCCCTCAGCTTTGCTTCTGATTTGCCATACCTCATCACCACATGGGTGCCTTTCCCTTCCTGTTTTTAATCTCCTTTTTGTATATTACCTTCCCCCATTAGAGTGTAAGCTCCCTGAGATCATGGGTTGTCTTTCTTTTTCCTTGCAGTGGCATCTTCCATGCTTAGCAAAGTGCCCGGCACATGGGAAACACTTAATAAGTGGTTTTTTCCATTCTTGATCTAGTTATAACTCTTCACAAGTGGCATCAGCATTGAAATTGGAAACCAATCTGTCTCCAAATTCCCTGGACCCCTAGTCATAGAATCTTCTCTTCTGAACCAATGTGTCTTTAGTTTAGTTTAGCATGCTTAGAGAGTACACTGCAGCAGTAGTGTAGCCTAATTCTGTAGCCTAATTCCCCTAAAGGGAAAGGTAGATGCAAAGGGAGGACCAGTGGACCCTTTAGATATGCCCACATTCTTTAATCAGATGGTTCAACTTTAGTCCTGCCTACCAGGAGATGGGCAGACTAGGAAATCTCTCAAGACTCTTCCCTTGTCATTCTTGTCATCAGATATCAGTGACCAAAGGCATTAGCTTTAGGCAGCCCTATGATAGGCTCTCAATAAGATCATGGAAATTCCACCTTAGCTCCTTCCCTCCAGACATTGATCATCAACAGTTCAAAGCAGTCACTCAAAAGAATGTTCCCCACAAGCAGGTCAGTTTTACCAGAACCAATTTAACTAAAATTACAGAAATTGTTCTCCATCTTATCAACATGGCTCCCCAAAGCAAGAACACTACTTAAAGAATGACTGACCGATTTTTTTAATGGACGTGTGATTTTGCCAATATACAGAGCTCTGGTGAGGAATTTCTTCTCCCCCTGGAGACCAGCACTATCTCTTCAATTTATACTCTTGTATTGCCTTGGACACTAAGAAATTAAATGACTTGTACACAGTCATATAGTCAATACAATGCCAGACATGAAATTGGAACCCAGGCCTGCTCTCTATTCTAGTGGCATCAAATTTAAATAGAAATGGATTCCTATTACAATATATTGACTTAAAAATCCACAAATTTGCATATTGAGTTGCATTTTTATTTTGTTAAACATTTTCCAAATACATTTTAATTAGTTGAGCCTCACTTGGGAGTCTTTGAGATACGCATTAGATGCCTCTGTGCTATGCCCTACTTCCCTTTATATTATTACCTCCATATTCCTTTCTTACTGCACTACATGCATTAGCTCTCTTGCTGCCATTCCTGACTCCTCCTAATGCTGACATTCACTAAAAACTCCAGATCCTTGTCAGATAAACCAGTTGTGTGACCCTGGCTCCCTCCTCACATACTAGGGAAGTTGATTTTTTGAACCCAGGTACAAGACTTTACATTTATTCTCATTATATTTCTTTCTTACGTCATTTGGTTCAATACTCTATCCCTTCAAAATCCTTTTAGATTCTGATCCTGTCACCTATATGAGGCTGTGAGCATCTTGAAGGCTTTTTGTCTGCCGTATTCCCAATGCTCAGCACCACGATGGCACACAGTTTGTTGTTGTTTAGTTATTTTAGTCATATTTGACTCTTCATGTCCTCATGGAGGGTTTCTTGGCGAAGATTCTGGAATGGTTTGCCATTTCCTTCTCTGGTTCATTTTGCAGATGAGGAAACTAAGACCAATAGGATTAAAGTGACTTGTTTATGGGCATAAAACTAGTAAGTAACTGAGACCAGATTTGAACTCAGGACAATGAGTCTTTCTGACTCCAGACTTGGTACTCTATCTTCTGAAGTTGTCACATAATTGGTCCTTAATAAATACTTAATTTAAAAAACTCCTTAATAAATAATAAACACAGCTGACTGGCTGATTGTGAATTAGTTATCCCTTTCAGCTCTGTGTCATCTGCAAATTTAACAAGGACACCATGGGTCTTTATGCTACCAAGATGGCAAGCCACATAGAGTGAAGCACAGAACCCTAAAGCACTCCTCTTGAGACCTCCTTCCAAACTAATATCAACCATTAGTGAATCTTTTCCCAACCGATTATCCAACTAATTCTGAATCTACTCACTTGAACTATGGTCTGGTCCAATGGTATCAAACTCAACTAGACGGGGAGCCCACTGAATTATATATATATATATATATCCCTGGGGGTTCTATATTATATTGTTTATTTTTATTATTTTAATATTTCCCAATTACATTTTGATGTTTCTCCCAACACATGCTTACTAAAAGGTATATGTATGCAGCATTATGTCTATAATATTCCCTTGTATGTGTTAGAAACAAGATTCAGATGCATGTTTTCTTGACACCAAGGCCAGCCTTCTATTTATTATCCTTCCTACTTCTCATCACTTAGCCTAATGTAACAATTCAGCAACCCTTTCCAAAAATAAAATTAGATTAACCACGTGACACACACTTGATGAAGACATGTTGACTCGTGACCATTGCTTGCTGTTTCAAAGATGCACCAATGGTCTCGTCTTATGTTTAAAACTCTTATTCTCCATTTAGAATCAATACTGTTTATTGGTTCCAAAGCAGAAGAGTGGTAAGGGCTAGGCAATGGGGATTAAGTGACTTGCCCAGGGTCACTCAGCTAGGAAGTGTCTGAGGCCAGATTTGAACCCTAGACGTCCCTTCTCCATAACTGGCTCTCAATTCACTGATCTACCTAGTGCCCCCTTAATGGTCTTTTTAATAATATGTCCCAGAATTTTCCCTAAGAATCCAGGTAAAATCCATTGGCCTAGAATTTTCAGGTTTCTTTCTCTTTCCTTTTTTCCAAAGCAGGACATTTGTCCTTCTTGCCTCTAGGGGCAGGTCTAGAACCAATTTTGGGATGTTGTAGATAGGAGCTTAATTTGATTTACCCAAAATAAAAATAAGCTGCTTTAGGAGATAGGCTAGAGGTTGCCATCAATGATGGTCTTTAAGAAGAGACTTTATGGAGCTGGAAAGATCTTTATGGACTGATGCATAGTGAAGTAAGAAGAACCAGGAAGACATTGTACATAGTAACAGCAATATTGTGGCATGATCAATTGTGATAGACTTAGCTACTCTCAGCAATACAACGATCCAGGACAATTTTGAGGGACTTGGGACAGAGTGCTCTCCATCTCCAGTGAAAGAACTATTGAAGTCAGAATGCAGATGGAACCATATGATTCTTCAAATTTTTATTTGAGATTGTTTGGAGGTTTGGGTTTTATAAGATTACTGATTTACAAAAATGAATAATATAAAAAAATTTTAAATAAGAAAAATAATTTTTTTGCTAATAAAAGAGACTTGATGACAAATGTCCACTTGGGAATATTGGAGTAGTTGCACTAAGTGGCCTCTGAAGACCTTTCCCTCTTAAGGAAGAGAAAGGGGAGAAAGGACAGAGAGGTGAAGAAGAGAAAAGAAAAGGAAAAGATGAGGGAGAGAGAATAATGTCGAGAAGAAAAAGAAGGGGAAGAAAATGGAGAAGAGAAAAAGATTGAAGAAGCAGGGGAAGCCTTTGGAAAGATGGAAAGAGAAATGGTCACTATCATAGAAAGAATAGATTTAGAGCTAAGAGAGAATTTAGAAGCCCCTTGTTTTATAGAGGAAGAAAGAGAGGCATTTGCCCTTGCCCAGGGTTATAAAGCTGCTGGATTTGAACCTATGTCTTCCTGACTTCCAGTCTGGTCTATTTTTTTAAGCCCTTCCATTCCATCTTAGAATTAAGACAGTGTATTGGTTCCAAGGCAGAAGAGTGGTAAGAGCCAGGTGAGGGGGGAAAGGGAGGGTTAAATGACTTGCCCAGGGTCACGCATCTGGGAAGTATCTGAGTCCAGATCTGAACCCAGGACCTCCCTCCACTGAGCTACCCAGCTACCCCCCTTGCCTTTTCCATTATGTCATGCTGTTTCTAATGTGTTGGAGATCAGTAGGGAGAGGGCCAACCAAAATGACCTCCAGTGGCTCTTGGCCCAGAGATTGTCCATCCTGATTAGATGAGAAGTGGTTACCCTGAGAGCAAGAGCTTAGTGCCAGGATTGCCCTAGAAAAAGATGACTAAGGAAATTTAGAAGCTTAGATTCCTTTGTAGAAGGTGAAATCATTTCATATAATGCAGGACACTCTGTTCAAGGCAAAATTGCTTCATAATCCTGCCATGTAAACCAACTGGGATTCTCCTTCACAGAAACTGGATTTTGATTTATCAATCAATAAATGCCTCCAGAATCCTCATTAATGGGAGGTTCATCCAATTTCACCAGAGGTACAGATATAGCCTATTGGAAGCACCCAGTAATATATGACCCACATTTAACCACCAGTGCCTGGATGTCCACCTTGAATCAGAGGGCCATCCCTTACTGCTCGCAGAGAGGCCTGAGATCTGGTGGTATAAAGAGCCTCAATCTCCCAAGACTATCTGCCAAGTTGTATTGTGTAGCCACACAATATGGATCCAGTAAACGACTATCAAAGGACTAGCCACCAAGACAGAAATCAGACCCATATAGCATTGCTATGCAATAGAGACTGAGATAAAACAGAAACAAAGCTAAATAGCTAGGTGTCTCCTGCTCTTAATTCTCAGAGGGATCCTGGGGGAAGTTTCTATCACAGGTAGGAGATGCAGTGGATAGAACCTTGGACCTGGAGCCAGAAAGCCTTGAGCTCAAATTCAGCCTCAAACATTTACCTTGATGTAGGGCCCTGGGCAAGTCACTTAACCTCTGTCTGCCTCAGTTTACTCATCTGAAAATGACAATAATAGTAGCACCCTCCTCCCAGAGATTTTGTGAGGATACAAAGAGATATTTATAAAGCACCTTGCAAACTATAAAAGACTGCATAAATAATAGCTATTATTATTATTATATTACAGCAATTATTCGTCATCATCATCATCAGTATAATTACAATGAGAAAGGGAAACTCTAAGACAAGAAAGACTGTCCTCAGCAGGGCAGATCTTAAACCAAATGGATTATTATGCCTGGACTCTCAAACATCCCTGAGATTGATGGGGCAGAATCTCAGATAATTGATGTGTCCTAAATGCAGACTTGGCTGTCTCCCACTGACTTTCTTGAGATTTTTCTTTATTGGAAACTTGGCTCTTCCCAGCCCCAAACCATCATGGAAAAACCTGGCATAGCCCCAGCATAACAAATGCCAAAGAGAGAGGGAAGGCAACAAATGGGTGTGAACATAAACAGAGATGCTGAAACATATCACACAAGTATCCCAAGGATGCCAAACAGTATAGCTGTGTCTCCTTGGAGCTGCAGAGATTTATCTAGGTTGGAATCCTCCTTCATAAACAATTATATGTGCCTCCAAATCTCCATGGAGAAGGAAATGGCTTCTCTGATTAACTAACAATCACTGCCCACTCTTTTTTTTTTTCCTGTCTCAAAGCTACACATAACCTTGATACGGAGTGGCAGTATGGTAAATAGGGGGCTGATCTTAGAGTCAGGAAGCTTGTGGTCAAGACTCACCTCTGACACACATCCTAGATACATTACTTACCTTCTCAGGAAACTTTCTGAAACTGAATTGCAAAGGAGGTGTTGATTTGTATCAGTGAAGGGAGTTTTCGAACTGGGAGTTACTTATACAGATATAGTCACGAGTCCAAGCCTTTAAATAAAAGAGGGAATGGGGGGAGGGAGGGACAACTAGGTAGTGCACCAGTCCTGGAGTCAGAAAGACTCATTTTCCTAAGTTCAAATCTGGCCTCAGACATTTACTAACTGGGTAACCCTGAGCTAGTCACTTATCACCATTTGTCTCAGTTTCCTCATCTGTCAAATGAGCTGGAGAAGGAAATGGCAAACCACTCCAGTATCTTTTACTAAGAAAACCCAAATGGAGTCACAAAGAATAGGACACAACTGAAAAAAAGACTGAACGACAACAAGCTAGCTGCTGCTAGCTCTATCTTCTCACTAACCCTAGTGCTCCCACAGGTCATCCTGTACATAGTACCTACCCTGTTGGGGGCAAACAGAAGTGAAAGTAAAAAGCTGCAACATATCTCCCTGGTCAGACTAAGCTAGCCTTCCTGAGGCAGCAAGCTCCAGAGTCTTCTTGTAACTCAGTAGGTACTCTAAGTACTTTATGAATGAAAGAATCAAGTGAACAAATGAATGAATGAATGAATGAATGAATGAATGAATGAATGAATGAATGAATGAATGAGAAAATAAATGAGGGAGGAAATGTATGAATGAGTGGATGAATGAATAAGTGAATGAGTAAATGAATGAATAGCAAGTGAGCAAGTATGTGAGTGAATTAATGAGTGGAAAAGTGGATCAATCAGCAATTTTTTAAGCATCTGTTCTATGACAAGAATTTTTCTAGGCTGGAGTTGCAAAGACAAAGTATAGCAGTCCTTGTCCTCAAGGAGTTTGGATTTCCCACCAGGCTATACCCCTTGGGACCCCTCCATCATGCCCTAGTATAGGTACCTTCTCTGTTCCCAATCCCATTTTCAGTTGTCTTTTGTGTGTTGTTGTCCTTTCCCTACCTTAGAATAGAAGTTCTTCAAGGGCAGGGGCTGGCTTTCTTTTTTATTGTATTTGTATTCCTAGCACTTAGCACAGTGCTTGGCACAAAGTAGGACTTTCCAAATGCCTTTTGATTGATTGAATGACTTGATTGAATGAATGATTGAATTGAATTATTGGAGATGGAGGAAGAAAATGTTATATAATTTGTTAATAGATAAAGGAGGCAACATGGGATGGTGAAAAGATCAGTGCTTCCATAATTTGAGAACTTGGGTTCAAATCCTGCCTTATATTCACACAACCTTGGGTAAGTCATTTATCTTCCTTAGGTTTCAGTTTTTCCACCTGTAAAATGAAAGGTTTTGTAAAATTAAAATTAATATACAATAACTCCAAATATTATATTTTATAAGATTTATTAATAATCACTAGAAGTAAAGGAATAAAAAGGTAATGATCTAACAAAATAAAACCATGTGCCCAAGCTAATCTACCTGCTCCACCAAAGCCATCACAGGAAGGAAAGAGGAAGAACGGTGGAAAAAGGGAGAATTTATATCTTGCCTACATCAGTACTTAATGACAGGAGGAGAGTGGGGTGTTGGGTAATGTAGTTCAAGGGTTCAAGATTTCTAATTACACAGTTTGGACCTGATAGCCTCTGATTTCCCTTCCACCTCTAGATCTATGAGCCAAAGGGAAGCCTTTCGTAGAGGAAAAAACTGAAGCCAGGCAGATTAAAGGATCTGCCCAGTGTAGTGACTCCACCATTTTGATTTGAATTCAAGACCTCTGACTATTTCTGCTACTCATGGATTCAATGCCATTCTATCACCTCCACATAAGCTGTGTATTCCCCATATTTGTTGCTATTGTTGTTCAGTTGTTTTCCTTTGTGCCCAGCTCTTCGTGACCCCATTTGGGGTTTTCTTGGTAAGAATACTCAAGTGGTTTGCCATTTCTCTCTCTAGCTCATTTTTACAGGTGAGAAAACTGAGGCAAATAGGAGTAAGTGACTTCCCCAGGGTCACTTAGCTAGTTGATGTCTGAGGCTGGATTTGAACTCAGGTTTTCCTGACTCTAAACCTGGAATTCTATCTCCTGTGCCCCAGTTCTCCATATGCCACAAACTAAATATACTCCAGTCAGCTCTGAGCTGCATCTGCAAATCCAAGAAAAGCCAAAGGTCAAACGATATTTCAGCAGCTCTGGGCTGCACTGACTTCCCTGTAGGTTTGACCTGAGACAGTCCATTAGCCAAACGCTTCTAGCCAAGGGTATCCTTTAAAACACTGTAGAGGGGATCCAGTAAAGCTTGATGATTTATCAAGGATATTGGAAGGAAAAGGAATGTGACTCTTCCCCTGAATAAATGTTATTACGTTCCATCCATCACTATGCCTTCCAACGGATCTCATAAACATAAAAACGATGTTTATGGGTGAACAATGCACTTTAATATCCCTGGAATAATTTGTGCTTTCAGGAGTACACATCCCAATATTTTCTCCTTGGGGCCACCCCCAGCTGGCTCTGACCATACAAGAAGAAAGAGGCTTGTAAATTACCTTAATGGGTTTTCTTCACCCTCCCATCAGCATCCTCCTCATATCATTGGCATGGTGCAAAGAAAAGACCCTGGAAGAGCAGGGTTCAAACCCAAGCCTATGGCACTTATTACCAGGATGACTTTGGGCAAGGTAATTCACCTCTACGCATCTCAGTTTCCTCACCTAAAAAATGGGAGGAAAGGGACTAAAGTCTCTTCTAATTTTAAATCTGTGACCCTAAAACCCTCTGAACTATTTCTGGATTTTTTGTTTTAATTTTGTCTCTGTCTAGCCATGACTGCCATGAAAATCTGGGTTCAAATCCTGGTATTTAGTCCCTTACTTTTTGTCTTAGAAACAATTCTAAGACATCCTTCTTGACTTATTAATATATATTGTTTCATTTTGCTCCTCTTTTTATTCTTTCTCCTTTTTTAGTCTTTGTTATAAAGGACAACTTTGAGGAAGGAGCAAGTGGAGGTGTAGACAATATAAAAGCAAAAGAAAATTAAATTTTATTTTAAAACAGAAGGAAAAATGGGTCATTGGCTGGGCCATCTTTTTTGTTCCCCCTGCTGCAAGTTTTTATCATTTGTGGTTTGGATTTGGGGACAGGGGTGCTCAATAGTGAGATTTAGAGCTCTGTGAGTTTAGTCGTCTCTCAACCATAGCTTTGAAAATGGATACAAAGACACAGCATCGTCTTTCCTCCCAGCTCCCCTGTGGAGTTCTCAGCTACATCCCCCTATCCTCACAACCCCCACAAAGCAGAAAACACAGTAACAGTTTTATCAAAAGGGACCAGACAAGAGAACTGGGGAGCTTTGCCTGGAAGAAACCTGCTGAGGTGAGAGCAGGCACCAGAAGTCAGGGGTCTGGGCAAATGAACTCCTATTCGTGGGATCCTTAGATGTAGCCGCTTGGAGCCTGGTG
This sequence comes from Monodelphis domestica, assembly GCF_027887165.1. Classification (NCBI taxonomy): domain Eukaryota; kingdom Metazoa; phylum Chordata; class Mammalia; order Didelphimorphia; family Didelphidae; genus Monodelphis; species Monodelphis domestica. Next base: position 29,888,035 of record NC_077229.1, read on the forward strand.
GAGGCTACTTAGACTCTCAGGAGGGAGTGTCCTAGCATGTCTACATACCCTGTGAAATTTTATTTGGCTTGAAAACTTGAAGCCAAAGCAAAAAGCAAAAGAAGGTCAATTTACCTGGATAGTATCTGCCCCACTTTCCATTAATCCCACTTTCCAAGCCCCGAAAGGCACAATGGATCCATGTACATGATTTTCTGCTTGCATGATGCATTTTACACATGTACATACACACACAACCCCAAAACCCTTCAACCCAAATGACTTCAGCCAATCAGTCAGTAAGCATTTATTAAGCACCTACTATGTGCCAGGCACTGTGCTAGGTCCTAAGGATCCAAAGACAGACAAAAAATCAGTTCTTCCTCAAGAAGTTCACAGACTAATGGAAAGAAGAAATTAAATGAAATGAAAATGAAATGAAAAATGAAAACTGGGTAAATTGGAGTTATAATCAACAGAAGAAAGGCTGTATCATTAAGAAGGATCAGGAGAGGCTTCCTTTTGAAAAAAAGGTGTTAGCCAGGATTTGAAGGAAGCCAGGAAGTGAAGATGAGCAAGGAGGGCATTCTAAGCAAAAATGCCCAGAGTTGGGAGGCAGAGGGTCTTGTGTGAGGGACAAAATGGAGGCCAGGGCCACTAGATAATATTGTACATAAGGATAAATAAGATATAGTAAGAAGACTGGGGCAGCTAGGTGGCACAGTGGATAGAGCACCTGACTTGGACTCAGAAGACGTGAGTTCAAATGTGGCCTCAAACATTTACTAGCTTTGTGACCCTGGCCAAGTCCTTTCATGCTGCTTGCCTCGGTTTCCTCATCTGTCAAGTGAGCTGGAGAATGAAATGGCAAACCACTTTATTATCTTTGCCAACAAAACCTCAAATGGGTTCACAAGGAATCAGACACAACTGAAATGACTAAATAACAAGAGCACTGGAAAATGGGGAAGGAGGAAGGTGATGAAGATCTTTAAAAAGGCAAATATTTGATCCTGAAGGGAACAAAAGCCAGCAGTTTATTGGAGGAGGAGGTTATATGGACATACCTGTCCTTTAGAAAGAGAGATGGGTGGAAGATGGACTGAAATGGGAACAGACTTGAGGCAAAGAAACCAATGAGCAGGCTATTCTCATAGACCAGGCATGAGGTGATGAGGAGGGCCAATATCCATTTCCTCACCTATAAAGTGAGGAGGTCAGGTTAACCAGCTTCTGAGGTCCCTTCTATACCTGATCCTGTACCCGATGGGTAAGGGGATGAGGAAGAAGGGTCCTGCCAGTAGTAAACCCTTCTATTTGGCACAAGTAACTCAAAAAAGGAAAACCATTGGCTCAGAGCAATACAAGGAAGGGATGCAAGTAGATTGCTGTAGCTACTTCCACCCCACTCCCCTGCACAATGCCTGGCCCATAATAGGTGCTCATAAAATGGTTTGTTGATTGAGTGATTTATATCATCCAAACCCCTCATTTTACAGAATGAGAAACTGAATTTCCTTACAAGGAATCACTAAAAAAGTTAAATAAATTGCTCAAGGTCTTTGAGGGAGTGTATGGGAAGACAAGGATGTCCTGGCCTGGATTACCTAGCATCCTTTCCAGTGTCCCTGGGAGAGGAGAAAGGAAGGAAGGAAGGAAGGAAGGAAGGAAGGAAGGAAGGAAGGAAGGAAGGAAGGAAGGAAGGAAGGAAGGAAGGAAGGAAGGAAGGAAGGAAGGAAGGAAGGAAGGAAGGAAGGAAGGAAGGGAGAGAGAGAGAAAGGGAGGGAGGAAGGAAGAGAGAGAGAGGAAGGAAGGAAGGAAGGAAGGAAGGAAGGAAGGAAGGAAGGAAGGAAGGAAGGAAGGAAGGAAGGAAGGAAGGAAGGAAGGAAGGAAGGAAGGAAGGAAGGAAGGAAGGAAACCTTGGTTTTAGGGTTGTTTGGGTGTGGTTCTTGTTTGGTTTTTTACAGAAAATGATTTGACTTTTACACAGCATTCAAAATGCCTCTTTTTTATGGCTTAAATGAATCAGGCATTCTCAAGGACTGATTAGCTAATAGCCAGGCTGGTTACAAGAGAGATTTCCCAAAATGCTGACCCACTCACTTCCCCTCTGGAACTCTTCCATCTGAGCTGGGGAGTCTGGAGTCTCATTAGTTACTGCAGTGTGTGTTGGTCAAGGAGAGAGAGAAAGAAAGAGGCCAACTTGAAATGGCAAGGAGTGGAAAGATCGACCTTCTGGAAAAGAGATCTAAGAATGAAATAGAGGATGTTCATAGCCCTGGGGCCCGAAGATGAGCTTACAGTCAGTCACATGGGCAGAGATGAGCCGGAATAATAATACAACCAAAGTGGTGACTGTCCAAAAATGGATGCATAGGTTCATAAATGTAGGGCTGGAGCCTACATTTAAACCTAATAAGGACCTCAGAGGTCACCTAGTCCAGAAGCATAAAATATGATATGGGTTCAAAAAACATTCCCAAGTTATCATCTCAAACCAGATTAAAATGTAACTGAGAAATATTTAACAAAATAATACAAAATATGACACAACATAGATAATGTTGATTTGTGGTTTTCTAAGTTAACATGCAACCTACCTAGATCCATTTCTATTTGAGTTTGATACCACTCAAGTAGCCCCCTAGCTGCCCTGATTTATTTATTTAACATTCTTTTATTTTTTAAACATTGAGGTCCAGGTTCTCTCCTCCTGCCCCCATACTCACTAAGAAGGCAGCCCTGTAGGAAATAATCTTAAATCCCAATACTTCCTCTCTCTTTTCCCTCCCCCCCCATAAGAATAAAACAATGCAATGGTATGAATTTGAGATTTTATAGCTAGAGCACCTGTATTCAAATATCACCTTCTCTGGCTTTTCAAGCCTTTCCAGGTTCTCCTCAAAAGTGATACCTCCTTCCTCTAGTAATCATCTCTAATATATCCTGTTTATACCTTCTTTATATGTAGTTGTTGTGTGTGCTCAAGTACACACACACACACACACACACACACACACACACACACACACACACACACACAAAGAAGGACCCAGTAGGCAGGTCATCTCTTCTAAGGATCATAGATCAAGAGCTAAAAAAGGCCACAGAGTTTGATGTGGTTGCCATGCAGGCAGGTGGGTGGACAGGTGTTGATAGGATGCTATAAGGATATGGGCAGGAGCTCTCTAACCAGCCAATCAGCATAGGCACAATGAACCAGGAATTTTTCCTTCTTGGATCCTGTGCAGAACTAGCAAAATTTGGCTGAGAGTTGCCCCAGGATGGTTAATATATCATTAGCAACCCATATTTGTATCGTAGTTTTTACTGCCCCCCACCAGGTAAACAAGGTGAATCAAGGTAAAGTGATATCACTTCCTTGGGTATGGCAAGCTTGCAGCCACCCAAACAACTGACCCCTTCCCTGAAAACCAAGGAAGATAAAAACATTTCAGGGAACTTTACATCACCACAACTTTTCTATGCCAAGAACTTTTCCATTACCATGGCCATACCACCATCTTCCCTCCCCCAAAATAATAAATCTTGCTCAACATAAAGATTTCCTGAGTTGTCAGTTCATTGGACTCTCTCTCTCTCTCTCTCTCTCTCTCTCTCTCTCTCTCTCTCTCTCTGGAAGTTGCTTTCTAACCCAAAGTCTATAATCTTGGCATCCTAAGTCCCTTTCCCTCTCTGAACCTTAGTCTCCTCAACTAGAATGAGAGGAAAATATTTTAAATTAAATTTTTTATTTTAAAATCAAATGAAGTGATCTCCAAAATCCCTTCTAGTGCCAAAACTCTATGATCCTCAGGGCTCAGAAATCTGTATGGCCATGGAGGGAGGATGAAGAATTTGCAAAGGATAATCTACTCATAGGGTCAAAAATTGATTAAATGATGAATCTTAACAACAATAGTAATTTACATTTCTATAGCACTTCAAGGTTTACAAAACACTTTCCTCTGCTGGAGATACTTGCTATAAAGATTTTTTTCCCAGTTTGTTTTTTGTCTTTCCATCTTGGTTGCATTGATTTTGTTTGTGCAAAACTTTTAAAATTTAATATAGTCAAAGTTATTCATTTTACATCTCACAGTGATCTATATATCTTATTTTGACCTAAAGTCTTCCCTTATCCACAAGTCTGACAGATAAGGTATTTTTATGCACCCCTGATTTGCTTATGATATCATTCTTTCTTTCTAAATCATATATCCATTTTGACTTTACCTTGGTATACAGTACAAAACTTCATTTCTCCAACACATAGAGTACTAAGTCAAATGAATAAGAATACAATGATTCCCTAATTGACAAATGGTCAATAGATATGAATGGGTAATTCTCAGATGAAGAAAATAAAGCTTATCATTAGTTATATGAAAAAATACTCTAAATCACTATTAAGTAGAGAAATTAAATTTAAATGACTATAGTATCACCTCACACCTATCAGACTGTCTAATGTGACAATAAAAAAAGGAAAATGATAAACATTGGAGGGGATGTGATAAAATTAGAACACTAATACACTGTTGGTGGAGATATACATTCTGGAGAGTAATTTGGATCCATGCACAAAAGGCCATAAAACTGTGCATACTCTTTGACCCAGCAATTCCATTACTAAGTCTGTATCCTAAAGAGATTTAAAATAGGGGGAAAGATCTACCTGTGCAAAAAAAAAAAAATCTAGCAGTTCTTTTTGTGATGGAAAAGAACTAGAAAGAGAAGGGTTGTCCATCAACTGGGCCATGGTTGAACAAGTTGTGTTATATGATTGTAATGGAATGCTATTGTGCCATAAGAAATGACAAATAAGATGATCATGAAAAAACCCGGAAAGACTTATATGAAGTGATGCAAATCAAGCAGAACCAGGAGAACATTCCACAAAGTAACAACAGTAGTATATGATGAAGCTGTGAATGATTTAAATGTTAGCAACAAGGCAAGGATCCAAGACAACTCAAGGAACTTATGATGAAAAATGAGATCCACCACCATAGAAGGGACAGAGTCTGAATGCAGAGTGAAGCATGCCATTCTTCACTCTATTTCCTTCATGAATTTTTCTCTAGTGTAAGCAATATGTATCTTGTTTCACAAAATGATGAACATGGAAATATGTATTGTATGATAATATATGTACAGTCTATATCATATTACCTATCTTCTTGGGAAGCAGGGAGGAGTGGAAGGAAGGGAGAGAATGTAGATCACAAAATGTCAGAAAAAATGAATATTTAAAAATTGTATTGACCTGGAATCTGGAAAATTATAAAAATTAAAGTCAATAAATAAAATTTTATTTTTTAATCCATTTTCCTCTCCTGTGAAATAGGTTGTCTAAGTATCATTATACCCATTTTATAGATGAAGAAACTGAGGCTCAGAAAGATTAAACAAATTGCCTAAGGTATTAGAGCTTATAGAGGATAACATAGAAATTCAGAACCACAAAAATCCAAAGAATCCAGAGTTGATCAAAATATGCTGCTCTTCCTAACTGTGTGATCCTGAGCAAGTCACTTAACTCCCACTGCCTAGTCCATACCATTCTTTTGCCTTGGAACTGATATGTAGTATCAATTCTAAGACAGAAGGTAAGAGGTTTTTTTTTTTTTTTTAATGCTGATCTTTGCTTCCCTTGAAGGTCCCTGTGAATATTCAAAACATTTTGGAAGTGTAACCATCTCCCTCTCTGGCATACCCTATTGTGCTTTAAATTCTAAGGGGGAAGCTCATTTATCAGTGTTAATTATGCCACCAGGTATTAACAGCCCCATTATTCAGCTGATAAATCTAATATTCAACTCCTCGACAGAAATTATTCAGCAAAACACACACACACATGCACAGGAGTTTCCCAGGACCTGAGAGAGATGCTGATTTCTCAGAGCTTCCTTTTCCCATTTTTAATCCACCTCTCTGCAGTATTCGGAGGGTTGTCTGTTTGCTGAGTTAATGGGGGAAATGGTTTTACTCAGCGCTTCTCCCATCTGTCTTAATATTTTAATTTATACCTTTATTAAACCCTTATGGAAAATGGACTCCCAGCTTCCTCATTAAACAGAGGGATGCACCCAGCGTATAGCAGCTGCAAGAATGAATGCAAGCCCTCCCAGCCCATTTGATTTCATGAATGCTTCCATGTGGATGTATTCCAGTAAAGCCACAAATAAATAGTGTGGTTTCTGAATGATGGATGGGCGCATTGATCTTTTAATAGTTGATAATAGCCCTTTATGCCTTCCTAGCATCTTCCCAGGCTAGGAAAGTGGGATGGCCAGGAATATGAAGAATAAAAATCTAGTACAACCTCATACCCCTAGAGTGGTTTACAGTTTGCCAGTTAAAAATAAAATGAAACTCACTCTAATTAATTTATTTTAATTTGGAAAGAAAAAATTTGCCAGTCAAATACCGTCTTCTGTAGGATTGCTTTCCCTCTGCCCTCAGTGCCTCCCTCTAAGATGACCTTCCATTTAAAATGTCTGTGATGCGAGTTGTGTCCTTTCTCATTAGACTGGGAGCTCCTTGAAGACAGGGAACTACATACAGTATTGCCTTTTTTATATCACCAATGCTTGGCACAGTACCTAACATATAATTGTTTTTGTTCAGTCCTTTCAGTCATGTCTGACTCTTTTTCTTGACTAGAGTGGTTTGACATTTCCTTCTCTAGTTCTTTTTATAGATGAGGAAACAGACAATTTGGGTGAAGTGACTTGCCCAAGGTCACACAGTCAGGAAGTATTTGAAAACAAATTTGAAATCAGGTCTTCCTGACTCCCTAGCTGGCACTTTACACACTGCCTGGCACACAGTAGGCACTTTTAATAATGCTTGATTTAATTTGTCTCCCCCATTAGAATGTGAGTTTCTTAAGAGAAAGGATCATGTTTTTCTCTTTCTTTTGATGCCCAGAACTTAGAGTAGTTCCTGGCTAATGGTAAACAATAGATACTTTTTTCTATTGGCTGATTGGCATTTCCCTCACAAGAAGACTATCTATATATCTATATCTATATATATATATATATATATATACACATATATATCTGTATGTATATATGTATGCATGTATGTATGTGTGTGTATTGCCTCTACTCTATACTTGGTATTGTGCTAGCACTTTTGTAAATATATTATCTCATTTAATCCTCACAAGTTAGATGCTATTATTATTCCCATTTTATAATTTTAAAAAAATAGAACTGAAAAAGCTTGTCCAAGGTCACACAGGTAAGAGGTATTGGAGCCTGGATTTGAACTCAGATTTTCCTGAATCCACACCTTGTAGCCTCTCTCTACTGCATCACTATCTGCCTCTGAAGTGAAATATATCCTTCTTGAACCATATCCATCTTTTTTTTTTAATCTTTACCTTCTGTCTTAGAGTTTATCAATTCTAAGGCAGAAGAACGATAAGGGCTAGGCAATTGGGGTCAAATGACTTGCCCAGGATCACACAGCTAAGAAGGTTGGATCTGAACCCAGGTCCCCCCAAATCCAGGGCTGGCTCTCTGTCCACTGAACAGCCCCTGTACCAAATCCAACTTGAGGTTCTTGCTATAGATAACAGCAGAAGAAGGAAGGATGTTGCCAATAAATGAAAGGACAGCTCCCAGGTCCTCCTCAGAGGCAAAGAAAGGAGTTAGTCAAGTTTTCTCCTTGGCCCAGATTCAATGAGAAACATTATTTCATGACATATTTAATCATCCCACATTGAATACATTAAATATTTGTAAAACTGACCTCTGTGAAAATAATTACAGCCTAGTCACCACCTTTGGTGGCCGAGGACAAAACGGTGGGGAAATTCTTGTAAGAATATGCTAAGATCCACTGAATCATCTGTTTCTGCCCTGCTACATGATGATTTCCATAAGAAATATCTGGAAAGACAGGTCAGAGCCAGATCTGAAGGGTTTTTTAGATGCCAAACAGACGTTAACTTTAAAATTTAAACATCCTAAAAATGAGATTATATTTGTAAAGCACTTAACACAGTACTGGCATATAGTAGGTGCTACATAAATAACTGTTATCATCGTTATTCCTGGAGGTAATAGGGAACATGTGAAGCTTCTTGAGGATAGTGACATGCCCAAGAACCATATTGGGTAACCTAAGATGACCAAAGGACCTTTGAGGCCACCCAACTGAACCACTTCATGGTAGTGATGAGGTAAGAGGAGTTCAGAAAAGTAGAGACTTCTGCAAAGTAGCTTTGGGGAAAGAGCCAGTGGATCACTCTCCTAGAACTGGAAAAGATCTTAGAGATCTCCTCACCCAATCCCCTCCTTTACAGAGAAGGTAACTGAGGCTCTTTCCACTCTCCCAGGACCTTAGTCTAGGCAGCCCTGCTGGGGAGGGTGGGCTGATTTCCTCCTGAGCCAAAGCAGCCCCACCCAGCAGACTCCTCTCTGCCCACAAGCCTGCCAAGAACACTGGGGAGAATCAGCACTTCCCCATTCTTTCCGGTATCATTCACTGTAACAGCTCCCCTGGGGGCTGATGGATGAGGACAGGAGACAATCTATAGCTCAGGGACAGAGTGTTTACTACCAGCCCTCTAGGAAATGATTACTTCCAGGTAATTCTGAACCTCAAGACTGTGATGCAGTGTCTCATATATTAAATTGCAACAACCACTGTATAAAAGTATTACAAGGAGATCTTGCATGTCACTGCTTTCTCAGGGATGGGGAGGGAACGATACCAGAAGGGCAGGGAAGGAGACAGACAGACAGGGACAGAGAAGGGAGGGGGTGAGAGAGGAAGAGAGGCTCCAAGGTCCTTCCCAGATCTGGCATCCTCTGTTCTAAAGTCACTTCCAATTTTGACATTTCAGTTCTAAGACTCTTCCCAGCTCGAATATTCCCTGTTCTCAGCCCCCTCCCAGCTCTGATATTCCCTGTTCTAAGCCCCTTCCCAGCTCTGACACTCCAAGTCTGTCTCTCTATCCATTGAGCCACCCAGCTGTCCCCATACCGAATCCAACTTGAGGCTCTTGCTATAGATAACAGCAGAAGAAGGAAGGATGTTGCCAATAAATGAAAGGACAGCTCCCAGGTCCTACTCAGAGGCAAAGAAAGGAGTTAGTAAAGTTTTCTCCTAAGGTCCCTCAGTTGACATTCCCAGTTCTAAGCCCCCTACCAGTTCTGACATTCCCTGTTCTAATCCCCCTCCAAGCTCTCACATTCCCCATTCTAAGCCCCCTCCCAGCTCTGGCACTCTATGAATCTAGGCTGCCAGAGGCAGTGACAAGACCCTATCCAGCAGCAGTGCTTGAGATGGTAAAGGATGGATCTTGGTTGCTCTAGGCATGCTTGGAACTGAATCAGCCATCAAACCCTCACAAGCCTCTATGTAAAGCATTGTCTGCAGCTTCCCAACAAGGAAAGCATTCACAGTGTTAACAAGGCAAATTGTTCAATATAAGATCTCTAGCTTCCAGGGATTTTAATTTAGGATAAACATGCATTGAGATGGAGAAATGAATTTACACCTTCTACACCCAACTGTCTCCAATATTTAATTGAATAAAGATGACTAATGCCTTCTTTAAAAAAAAAAAAAACTTTCTTTTCTGTCTTAGAATCAATACTATGTATCGGTTCCAAGGCAGAAGAGCACAAAAGTCTAGGCAGTGGAGGTTAAGTGACTTGCCCAGGTTCACACAGCTAGGAAGTGTCTGAGGTCAAATTTGAACCCAGGGCCTCCTGTTTCTTGGTCTGGGTCTCAATCTACTGAGCTACCTACCTGTCTCCCTGACTACTGTCTTTTAATTATGATTTCAAAGTGTGACATAAAAGACCTCTGCCATGTTGGAAGATGTACTCATGTACTGAGTGTCCATGGATGCTAAGCTACTCCAGGGCCAGCTGTTGGCATCAATCATGGTTAAATAGTCATCCTCCCAACCATGAGGGAACCATCATCAGAATCCCTTTAGCCTGATATAAGCATAATATGAATCAATGTCTATATGGTCAAACATGAATATGAGGACACTGAACAATAGCCAAACTATGACTAGATCATAAACCAACCAATGAATTCTTTTGAACAATTAGCATCATCCATCTAAGAAGGGAGGTAAGAGTTGGTCCAATTGGAGCCATGTGGGCTACAACTATATTTAAGGGGGAAAAAAGAACAATGAGAAGAATTGGAGAGGGTAAATCTGAAAATACAGGATGGGACATGAAAGCTAATAGGAGGATTTTCTGATTTTTTTAAAAGATGTTCTCTTTCATTTCCTGTCATATTCTATTTCACAGGGATATTATATTACAGATTTAAAGGTAGAAAGAAGTTCAGAAGTCATTTAATCTAACCCCTGATTATACAGATGTGGAAATTTCATACATATTATAATATGTCTACATATGATACTTCTGATGTTCATTGATCTAAGGTTCCTTCTGTTCAGTCAACAAGCATTTATTTGGTATGGGGGAATATTCAATAATATTTGTTCCCAATTACGTGTAAAAATAATTTTTAACATTCATTTTCTCTTTCTTTAGCAAACCTTTCCCTTCCATCTCAGAATAAATCCTGCGTATTGGCTCCAAGGAAGAAGAGCAGTAAGGGCTAGGCAATGGGGGTCAAGTGACTTACCCAGGGTCACACAGCTAGGAAGTGTCTGAGGACAAATTTAAACTCAGGACCTCCTATCTCTAGGCTTGTTAATATTCATTTTCTAACATTTTGAGTTTTAAATCCTTTCTCTCCCTTCCGCCTCTTCCCTCTTCCTTGAGACAGTAAGTAATGATATGATCCAAGCTAAAAATATGTCATCATGCAAAACAGATTTCTGTACTTGCCAATAACAAACATTTATTAAGCATTTGCTAGGTGCCAAGCACTGTGCTAAGCAATGGGGATACAACTTCAAAGAAATGAAACCATTTCTCTTCACAGGGATCTTATATTCCAATGAAGGAGGCAAATACAAATAGAAGTCTGTAAAGAATAAATAGATGGTACAATGAATAGAGTGCCAGTTCTGGGGTCAGGAAGACAACTTCCTGAGTTCAAATCTAGACTCAGACACTTACTAGTCATTTGACCCTGGGCAAGTCACTTAACCCCCTTGACCTCAGTTTCCTCAGCTGTAAAATGAGCTACAGAAGGAAATAAATGGCAAACCACTCCAGTATATCTGCCAAGAAAACCCCAAATCAAGTCACAAAGAGTTGGACACAACTGAAATAACAATTAAATATAATATAGTTATTTGAGAGCTATTACTAGCAGTGAGATGTATGGGGTGCTCAGGGAGGGGTAGTATCTCTGGTATGGAGGGCTTGTCATGCCCTCTTAGGGCAGCTCTCCAACCTCTGACCCTCACCTGACACCCAGCTCTCACTTGTGGCTCCCAGGAGCTGCTAGCATGCGGCAGCGGCCACACCCCAGGCAACGGCTTCGACAGGCCGGCCAAACCTTGTGAGGGTAGCCATTGGGTGATCCCTGGTGAACCAGGGCTTTGCTCACTCAGCATGTGAAGACTACTTCGGCCGAACAGACAGAAGAAACCAACAAGAAGGTTCAACGGCTGAGAGGGCAACGCAGCAAAGCACTGTGAAGTGCTGAGGGCGTGTTGGAGCACAAAGGACAACAGGGCCATCCAATGCAGCTGAGAAAGTCTCCAGGTGTAACGACTTTTCGTGCCACTGGACCCAGGCTTCCAACGCCGAGAGAGTGGGACTGTCTCTGTGCATCGGCTTTTCCACTTAAATCTCCTTCACCCACAAATGTCTTTGTGCACACTCATCACCATAGATGAAAACACACAAAGACAATCGTCATCCTCGGTTACCAAGAGACTACTATCACTAGCAGTTGAGGGCTCAAGAAAAGTTAAACTTTGAGATGAGTCTTTAAGAAAGTGTAGGATTTGAGGATGACATGAGGAGAGAGCGCATTCCAAAGCACAAAGATGGACAATGGAGTGCTGTGTGTGAACAGCAGAAGGAAGGCCAGCTCATCTACTTCATGGGATACAGAAGGAAAAATAATGAGGTCAGAAAGATGAGTTGGAGCCAAGCTGTGAAGAAGTTTAAATGGTAAACTGAGGATATCTGATCCTGGAGTCAATAAGAAGTTAGGAAGTTTATTGAGCAGAGGTCTGACATGGTCAGATCTGTATATGCTTAAGGAAAATCACTCTGTCAAGAGTAGGGAAATACTTGAGGCAGAGAAACCAACCGGGAAGCCATTGCAATAATCTACATTTTAGCTCCAACATTCCATGTACTAATCTTCTTCACCCTTTTGACAGTCAGTGTTCTAAGGCTCCTCCCAGTTCTGACATTTTATGATACAAAGTCTCTTTTAAAACCAACAGTTATCATCTTCGTGTGTTCTGGGGGCTGAGAAGATACAAAGTTTAGATAACTGTCTCTGTCCTCAAGAGGCTTACAGTCTAGGGACAAGATAAGATACCAAAACAGGTTAGCTATCACTATAATAAACAATATGGTAGGATGAAAACTTCAGAGATGTACAAAAGACAAAACCACATTCTATATTGGATTGGATCAATTTATCACTCACTATAAATGGAAACCACAAGGGCAGCCTCTTACTTTGAGAGATTATTAAGAGGAAGAAACATTTGGATTAAATATAGTTTATTGGAATACCATTTGTTTTTACATAGATAATATATACATGTTAATATATTACATGCATAAATATAGAATATGTAACATTCATGTATTATATATAATGTGTAGGGTTTTCATTATAATGAATCATGAAGATGCTAAAGATGTATTCAAAATCTGACTCTAATGAGCAAAGTGTTCATGGACCAGTCTTCTGGGTATATTGCTAATATTTCACCTGATTGAATTTGGAATCCATTAATTGGTTGGGTCTTAAATTCTGTGAAACTTACAAATCAAGTCTTTATTGTGATCTGCAGTCTGGAAGGCTGGCAAGCTATTTCAGTAGCTTCTTTGTAATGTCAAAGACATGCACTCCACATCTGAATGAGATGGTGCCAGGGCTCTGGAGGAAGAAGGGCTTCCAAATGAGCTTGTGGTCTGGGCACTGGCTATACCATTGTGTCAATATCTGTTCTTTTATCTTGTAGCTGATTGCCAATATGATGCTAATATTTCTGTCATACCACCTGTGTGATTGACACCCTGCAACCCCCATTGCTACTTTCCTTAATAAAGGCAGTTCAGCTCACTCACTCTCTCTCTCTCTCTCTGACCATCTGAGGAGAAGGCTGACCTGATTACACCACACTTATGTCTTGTCTCTGTGTTTCTTGTTTCTCTGATCCTTCTGTGGCTTACTTTCTGTAGCCTGTAAACTTAACCCATACTTTCCAGCTTCCAGCCTCCCTCCACAGGTGATTCAAACCCATGAGAGAATTATATGTATGAGCTGGAACTCTACATAATGAGTTTCTAGGGTTTTTCTTTTAAGTATGCCCTTTGAATTTCATAGTTTGCCTGCTGACAGTTCCATTTTTTTCCCCTTTTGTAACTTTTATATAATGCCTGATTGAGCTTTGCCCTTACCCATCTCTAAAATGATAATGGGGGAGGGGAGGGAGGCAGCTGGATAGTTCAGTGGATGGAGAGCCAGGCCTATAGATGGGAGGTCCTGGGTTCAAATCTGACATCAGATACTTCCCAGCTGTGTGACCCTGGACAAGTCACTTAACCCCCATTGCCTACTGCTCTTCTGCCTTGGAACCAATACACAGGATTGATTCTAAGATAAAAGGTGAGGGTTTAACTTATATGAATCACACTAATTAGCTGTGTGACCATGGGCAAGTCCTTTCACCCCCATTGCCTAGCCCTTACCACTCTTCTGCCTTGGAACCAATACACAATATTGATTCCAAGACAGAAGGGAAGGGTTTAAAAAATAATAATAAAATAAAATGAAAAATTGGTTCTTCCATGATTCTTCTAAAGGTAACCATTAGCCCCTAGCCTACAAAGGCTATATGCATGCCCTGAGAGAACCTCTTCCTGGCAAGGTTATTAAAGTGCATCATTCTTGGGTTAATTATGAAAAACTATCATTGGTCTTTTTCCCCTCACCCCACAAGGGACCTCCAGAAAAGAGCCACTCCTGAGGCTGCTGAGGGTGCAGAATGTGTCACAGTAGAGTTTCTTGAAAAAGCAACCCTGAGTTCAGAAAATACATTCTCAGAGCTCAGTCATGTATACCCACACCAATTAGTGCTCCGAAGTCTTCTAAGCCTATTGAAAAGCAGGACTTTTTTTATAAAATGTATCAGAGCTTGAGTTTGTGCTCTATGTTAAAAAAATAATCCAGCTATAAATTCCATTGCAGCCCAAGAGCCACCCTGAGACACTCAAATGGGCACTGATGCTTGTATTGGCACAGGGAGCCTAAAGGCCAGCATGCTTTCTCACCTGGAAATACCTCAAGGGGGCCCTGGTGATTTTCATCCTCCATACACTCAGCATCCATCTGAAATCTACCTGGTCAATTTATCCTTCAATAAACCCCTCCAGAATATAAAATAATGAGATGCTGGACTTCTTAATTTTCTTTGAAGACCTTGGTAATAGGATGTAAGCTCCTTAAAGAAGGACTGCTATTCCAACAGCACCTAACACAGTCCTTGGCATGTAGTAGATTCCAATTCAAGTCCCAGACCCCACTCTGGGCACTGAAGATAAAAAGAAAAGCAAAAACAGCTCCCAATCTCTGAGATCTCACAGTCCAGTGGGGGAAAGACCATGCAAATAGCTATGTGCAAACAAGCTGCAGACAAGATCTATTGGAAGAAATCTCAGAGGGAAGGCTATAAGATTAAGGAGGACTGGGAAAAGATTATTAAAGAAAATGGGACTTAAGCTGAGTCTGGAAGGAAGCCAGGCAAGTCAGAAGATGGAAATGAGCAAGGAAAGAGTACCAGACTTGAGACACAACCCATTGAAATGCCCAGAGATGCCCATTAGAGATGAAGTATTTTGCTGGAAGAACAGAAAAATCAAGGCCAGTAACATCGGCCCTCCTTGGTCATGTCCAAAAATGTATGTCTCATTTTGAACCCTGAGTCTGATACCCCTCTATCAGAAGGTAGGTAGAATGCCTCATCATTGCTCCTCTTTAATCATTATTGGTCCCTGCATTGATTGGAATTTTTAAATCTTTCCAAAATGATTTGTCTTTACAGTGTGATTATTGTATGTTATTCTCTTGTTCCATTCTGGTTTTTAAATCCTTGAATTCTGTCTTAGAATCAATACTAAATATTGGCACCGATGCAGAAGAGCAGTAAGAGCTAAGCAATGGGGGTTAAGTGACTTGTCCAGGAAGTGTCTGAGAAAGCTAAGTATCTGAGGCCAGATATGAACCCATGACTAAGCCTGGATCTCTATCCATTGAACACCTAGGTGCCCCCTCACTCCACTCTTTTGACCCATCTTTGATGAAGATCTGCTTGCTGGTACCAGGAGGCCCCTTACACATCATCCTACCTTCTCACAATGAATCAATAAACATTTATTTTTAAGCATTTACTATGTGCCAAGAATTGAGAATTCAAAGGCAAAAAATGAAGTAGTACTGCTCTTAGGAAGGCAATATTCTATTTTTTAAAATCCCTTTTCCCAAATGAAGGACTTGGCTGTGGATCCCATACTGGATTCTATCTCTTAATCTAGAATCTCCTAGAATCTAGATAGATTAATCAAAAGCTGGACATCTCTTTAAGACCATTGGTTTCTACCCCACATTATACAGATGAGTTTGGCCAGAAAAGATGTCAGAAGCCATCTGCTCCAATCTGTTCCCACAAAGTGATCCTTTCTATAAAATCCAGACAAAAGGTGACCCAGTCTTAACATCAAGTCCTCTCATGACATTTTTTTCTAACTACCTCCTAAGAACTCTGGATTTGAAGGACCTGGGTTCAAATTCTGGGCTTGCCATTCACCAGCTAGTTGGCGTTAATTAGCAAGGCATTTGTCCCCTAGAGCCTTCAGTTCCATCATATTTTCAATCTGGAATCACAGGATCATTGTAAAAATGAAAGAAGAGAAATTATATGAGACATTTTGCAATCCTTAAAGCACCATATTTCACTCCTCATTATTATTGTCATGCTAGAGATGAACTTGGAACATAGAAAAAAGAATATGACAGCTAGAAGGGGCCAAGAGAATCTGTCCAACTATTCCATAATGAAAATAAGAGCCACATTTACCTATCTCCTTTGGGCACACTAAATGCTTTACATAGAGTATTTCATTTGAGTCTTAGAGCAGCCTTTTAAAGTAGGTACTACTATTATTCCCATTTTGCAGATAAAGAAACTAAGGTTCCCAGCTTTACAAGAAGGCTTTCTGAACCCCTTTTAATTCTAATGACTTTCCTATTTTGATTATTTCCTTTTAGTCCTGTCGATAGCTTGTTCGGACTTATTTGTTTTCTTGTTGTCTTCATCATTTCATTGTAAGCTCCTTGAGGGCAGAAACTGGGTTTTATCTCTTTTTCCTTTTTATCCCCATTCTTAGCACAGTGCTTGGCACATTTGTTGTTGTTGTTGTTGTTATTGTTGTTGAAAGGCCTCCAACTCTTCTTGACCCCATTTGAGTTTTTTTTGGCAAAAATAGTGAAGTGGTTTCCTATTTCCTTCTCTAGCTAATTTGATAGATGAGGAAACTGAGGCAAGCAGGATTAAATAACTTGCCCAGGTCACACATTTAGTAAATGTCTGAGGCCAGATTTGAACTCAGGAAGATGAGTCTTCCTGACTTCAGACCAGACACTCTATGCAATGCATAACCTAGCTGCTAGCAGGTGCTTAATAAATATTTTTCAACTGTCTGACTGATGGGATTAAAAATATTAAATGACTATCCAGACTCACACAGCTATTAAGTATCTAAGTCATAATGAAAGCCCAGGTCTTCTTCCACGTCCAGCACTCTAATCATTGCAACACAATGTACAACAGGAGAGACTGAGGCACAAAGCGACCAGGACTGTTGTGAGGCTTAAATTATATCCTTTCTCTAAAGTGCTTTACAAACTGTAAAGGGCTAGATGCTTTGATACTCCACTGACTGTGATCTCATCTATTTTACAGTTTTCTTCAGAGAGGCAGCAAAGCTTATGAGGTTGCCACCTTGTCCAATCAGTCTCCAGTGCTCATTCACCTAAAGTTTTAGGGAAAAATGAGACAACAGAGACCTAAAGAAACAGAAGGACCATAGCATAATCAGCCACATGGAAGATAAATGGAGAAGCAAGGCAACCCTAATAGCTACATCCCCTTCTCACCCAAAGGCTATGCAGAATCAATTCTGACTCAACAGGCAAAAAAAAAAAAAGACTTTTCCTTCCCCCCTTCAACAGGCCAATAGGAAAAAAGAGCAACAGTTCTCAAAGTATGGTCTGGAGATCCTTTCAGGTCCCTGAGATCTTTCCAAGAAGTCCACAAGATCAAAAATTATTATTTTTATAGCTGCACTCTTTGTGGTGGCAAAAAAAAATTGGAAATTGTGAGGGGGCATCCTTCAATTGGGGAATGGCTGAACAAATTGTGGTATATGATAGTGATGGAATACTATTATGCTATAAGGAATGATGAAGCAGATGACTTCCTTAAGAACCTGAAAGACCGCTCTCTTTCGGACTTCCGGTTAAGATGGCGGCTTAGAGAAAGCTAAAGTTCAGATCTCCGGAAAACCCTTCCCGACCGATCTCAAACTATAAGCTCCTAAGGCGCCGAAATTCAAACCGATCAACAGCACAGACCCTGGGAACCCTCCTCCTGGACCTGGACCCGGATCAAAAGGTATGGCTCCCCTCAAAAGCCAGAACCCGAGATCACTCGGACCTCAGGGGTAGGAGCGCAGAGTCCAAGGCTCCCGGAAGCCACAGCCCTGCCGGGCTCAGAGAGCAGGGTCCTCGGAACAACAACCCTCAGGGCCTTCTATCCGAGTCCCAGTGAAAGTCACTGCCTGGAGCAAGACAGCCTCACGGGCTGGATCCTGCTATCCAAGTCTCAGTGAAAGTCCCTGCCCTCAGAGCTTGGGTTAGCTGCAGCCCATCCCCCCACAGGCCGACGAAACAGCCTCATGGCCAGCGATTCTGAAGGCAACTTCCAGAAAGCAACATGGTCCGACCCTTCCATTCCAGTTCCAGTGAGGCATATTCAGTTTAACCCAGAGAAAGCTCATAGAACCATCTGCCCAGGACTAAAGTCTCTGAACACCAGACAGAGATAAGAAAAGCTAATCCTCCACATTCAGAGATGGCAAACTCCACAGAACCACAGAAGCCCCAAAATACCAAGAAAAATAAGAAGAAAGGGGCGACTTTGGACACATTCTATGGAGCCAAAATACAAAATACAGAGCAGATAGAAGATGATATAAAAGAAAATGCTCCAAAACCTTCCAAAGGAAATGGAAACTCTCCACAAACCTATGAAGAATTTGAATCAGAAATGACCAAAAAGATGGAAGCCTTCTGGGAGGAAAAGTTGGAAATAATGCAAAAGAAATTCACGCATCTACAAAACTGGTATGATGAAACTGAAAAGGAAAACCAGGCTTTAAAGGCCAGAATCAGGCAGCTGGAAGACAAGGATCGTGTAAAAGAGCAAGAATTAATAAAGCAAAGCCAAAATACCAAGAAATTAGAAGAGAACATAAAATATCTCACCGACAAGGTGATAGATCTGGAAAATAGAGGGAGAAGGGATAATTTAAGAATAATTGGACTCCCAGAAAAGCCAGAAATAAACACCAAACTGGACATGGTGATACAAGATATAATCAAAGAAAATTGCCCAGAGATTCTAGAACAAGGGGGCAATACAGCCACTGACAGAGCTCACAGAACACCTTCTACACTAAACCCCCAAAAGACAACTCCCAGGAATGTAATTGCCAAATTCCAAAGCTATCAAACAAAAGAAAAAATCCTACAGGAAGCCAGAAAAAGACAATTTAGATATAAAGGAATGCCAATCAGGGTCACACAAGACCTTGCAAGTTCTACTCTGAATGATCGTAAGGCATGGAACATGATCTTCAGAAAGGCAAGAGAGCTGGGTCTCCAACCAAGAATCAGCTACCCAGCAAAACTGACTATATACTTCCAAGGGAAAGTATGGGCATTCAACAAAATAGAAGACTTCCAACTTTTTGCAAAGAAAAGACCAGAGCTCTGTGGAAAGTTTGATACCGAAAATCAAAGAGCAAGGAATACCTGAAAAGGTAAATATTAAGGAAAGGGGAAAATGTTATCTTCTTCTTTTACTCAAACTCTCTTCTATAAGGACTACATTTATATCAACCTATGTATACTAATATGTGGGGAAAATGTAATGTATAAATAGGGGGTAAAGAAAGACCAAATAGAATAATCATTCTCACACAAAGATTCACATGGGAAGGGGAGGGGAAGAAAACTCCTATAAGAAGGAGAGGAAGGGGGGGGTTACTTAAACCTCAATCTCAGGGAAATCAACTCTGAGAGGGAAAAACATCCAGATCCATTGGGATCTTGAATTCTATCTTACCCAACAAGGGTAAGGAGAAGGGAAAACCAAGGGGGGAGGGGGAGAGGGAGAACAAAAAGGGAGGGAAAGAGAGGGGGAGGGGGAGGGAAGAAAAAAGGAGGGACTAAAAAGGGAAACATCAAGGGAGGGGACAAGGGGGACTGTTTCAAAGTAAATCACTGGACTAAAAGGTAGAGCCGAAGAAGAAAAGGTTAGAATTAGGGAAGGCAATCAAAATGCCAGGGAGTCCACAATCATAACTTTGAACGTGAATGGGATGAACTCACCCATAAAACGTAGATGAATAGCAGAATGGATTAGAATCCAAAACCCTACCATATGTTGTCTTCAAGAAACACACATGAGGCGGGTTGACACCCACAAGGTCAGAATTAAAGGATGGAGTAAGACCTTCTGGGCCTCAACTGATAGAAAGAAGGCAGGAGTGGTAATCATGATATCTGATAAAGCCAATGCAAAAAAAAAAAAAGAACCTGAAAGACCTCCATGAACTGATGCAGAGTGAAACAATCAGAACCAGGAGAAGATTATACACAGTAACTGAAACATTGTGGAGCAATCAAATGTGATGAACTTTGATACTAACAGCAACCTGAGATAAATAATTCTGAGGGACTTATGAAAAGGAATTCTATCCACATCTAGAGAAAGAACTGTTGGGGTAGAAACACAGAAGAAAACACGATTTATCACTTGTTAATTTGGGTATATGATATGGAGTTTTGAATAATGTGGAAACAGGTTTTGAGTGGTAATACATGTATAACCCAGTCGTATTGCTTCTCAACTCCAAGAAAGGGAGAGGGAAGAGGGGAGAGAGACAACATAGATCATGAAACTTTAGAAAACTTATACATAGATTTGTCACTGGAATAAAATAAAGAAAAAATTCTTATTTTATAACAATACTAGGATGTTTCAATTTCTAATATGTAATTATGAGCTGATATTCTATATAAAAATCCTTGGGATCTTCAGTCATTTTTTCTGAACATAATATTTTCTTTTTATTGATTACATGACATAATTTTTAACATTCATTTTGCAAAATCATGAGTTCCAGATTCTCTTCCTCCCTTCCCCTCTCTCTGAGACAGTAAGCAATTTGATCTAGGTTATACATGTGTGATCATGCAAAGCACATGTCATTATAATCCTCAATAATCTTTAAGAGTACAAGGGTCCTGAAACCAAAAAGTTTGAGAACCACCGAGTTAGAGGATATCTGCTCATACTCTGAATCAAAACAAGCAAGTGACAGAGACCCATAGTCATGTAATTTCAGTAATAGATTCGTCCATCAAACTTATATCATGTGATTGTTACCTTGGAGAACATATCTTGCTTGTTTTAAGGACTAGATCCTCCTTGGCAAGTCTCCACATTGGAAATGGTTAGAAATCTAGCCTTGAAGTCAAGGAGACCCAGTTGAAGTTTTGTCTCTGACACACACTGGCAATATGGCCATCTAATGCCTCAGTGTCTCAGGAGACCCACTAAGACCTTACGGTCAAGAATGGATGCTGATGGAACTCCACCGTTAGAAGGACTTTTCTTGCTGATGAGCTCCTTATTATGGTTGATCTCTGCTGATGGGAGTTTTCTCAATGGGGAACTTCCTACACTGATGAAATCAGGGGTCCAATCACCAAAAATAAAAGCTCCCTCCGACAAGCAGATTGAAACCTAGGGGGGCCTGCCCATCCTCAATGGTCCTTGTCCTCATCTTCCCTTATCCTTGCCACAGAAGACCCAAACAACCTGTTGATAACCTTCCTTAATTTCTCTTCTCTTCCTGCAGTCTCACCACCTATTAAGGCTACTCAAATATTAGTTATTAGGATTATATGATGGTAGCTCAGTGGATAGAGTGCCAGGTCTGGAGTCAGAAGGTCCTGGGTTCAAACGTGACCTCAGATACTTCCTAGCTATGTGATCCTGGGCAAATAACTTAACCCTAGTTGCCTTACCCTTACCTCTCTTCTCTCTTAGAATTGATACTAAGACAGACGGTAAGGGGTTTTAAAAAAAGAGGACTGTGTCATACCATTTCTCCTACATGTCCTTCCTAAAGTTTATTTGCCTGGTTAACTGTAAGAGAAATTCTTTCATTGAGAGAGAAAAACTCAAAGGATTTATAGGTTTTATTCGGGAATGGTTTGAATGTGTGCCCCATATGGAGAGATCAGAGCCTAAGCCTGGCACCTTAGATCAATCACTCAGCCTCATGCTGATCCTGGACCTCCTACACTCTCCCTCCCCCCCAAAAAAGGAAGCTGGATAAGGAGCCTGGACACCCAAATCTTTCTTCTATGTACCTATGGGTTATTCCCAATTCCCCTCTCTCCTTAGGAGTCTAGTGCCCTTCTTCCCAAGAGATAAGCCTGTCAGTGGACATTTTCCCAACATTCTTTGCCACTCACAAGTGATTCTCTAAAATAAACATTTCAGACTCCAAACCTGAGCTGGGTAACTTAGTGGATCAGTGGACTGAGAGTGAGGTCCAGAGACAGGGGTCCTGGGTTCAAATCTGGTCTCAGAAATTTCCTAGCTTTGTGACCCTGGACTAGTCACTTGGCCCCCATTGTGTAGTCCTTACCACTCTTCTAACTTAGAACCAATACATGGTATTGATTTTGTTTTTAAAACCTTACCTTCCATCTTAGAATCAATACTGCATATTGGTTCTAAGGCAAAAGAGTGGTAAGGGCTAAGCAAAGGGAGTTAAGTGACTTATCCAAGGTCACCCCCAGCTAAGAAGTGTCTGAGGCCAGATTTGAACCCAGGACCTCCTGTCTCTGGGCCTGGCTCTCAATCCACTGAGCCACCCAGTTTCCCCCTATAGTACTGCTTTTAAGGTGGAAGGTAAAGATTTTTTAAAAATAATAAATAAAATAAACACTTCTCAATGCAGTCTTGTGCCTGTTAAGGACAGCTCCCTCCTGAGCACCCCCTTGGCTGGGCTCAAGACAGGTCCCCACCCTCTACTTGTCTGGATTATCAGAAAAAGGCTCTGTAGCCCAGAGATCCATGGAGCAACTCCTGCCACCCTTCTTTCTGCCAGAGTTCAGCTGAAGACAGTTTATAAAGAACCTCCCCTGGCTAGTCCTTGAGCCCTGCAGCAGTCCTCCTCTATCCAGGAGTGTGAGTGTCCAGGGCACAATCTGCACTGTTCAAAGTCTCTCTGAAGGCACAAAGCTTCCCTTCCTGCCAGGAGGTTAGTAGGAGTCACTGCAAAGTCCTGTGGTCTCCCTCCAAGGCCTCAGGCAGTAGCAGTTAGAAAGAAAGACCAGAGAACAGAGATGCTTTTCAGAGAGGACAGGAAAGCTCACGTAGCAAATGTCTAGGGGAGTTTTCTCTTTGACCAAGAAAAATTCAAAGGATCATAGGCTTAGATCCACAAGGGACCTTAGAGATCATCTCATTCTACCATCTCCTTTTATAAAAAAGAAACTGAGTCACAGAGCTAGAAAGTGATTTACCCAAACTCACCAAGGAGTTAAGTATTAATTACCCCAACTCATGGCTGGAATGTGAACAGGGACAATAGCTCCAAAACCTTGAGGGGCTCTCTCCACTGAAATGAGCTTTTGTTTGTTTTTGTTTTTAGCTGCATGGCATGATCAAAGCCCACCACCACCAAGATCTCTCATGCATATATGTTGAAGGCCTCCAAAATTCTATAACAGATGCAACCACAGAGATAACTTTATTTGACAATCTGGGGAGCAGTAGCATCAAGAGAAATGTCCAACAGGGAGACACACATGGTCACCTAAAGCTTTCTCCAACGTCATGGAGAAATCCTTCTGTGTACAGAGTCCAAATAGGGAAGAGATTCTCTAGCAAGGGTGTCCCAGATGCTCCTGTTTTCAGTTAGCACAAAACTAATTACAGTGAGCCTCAAAACTCCATGGATTCTCCTCTTTGAGAATCAGGATTATTCAAAAGAAATCAGTCTAGTCATATACTTTGGAGAAACAAAGCAGATGAAAAATAAAGGTCCCCCAGAATATAGAATGCCATTGAATGGGCAGCCCACTAAGTCAGCCCATCAATATAGGAACGCATATACAAGCACATACATAAATGTATATGTCAGTCAATAAACAATTATTAAGTACCTACTATGTGCCAGGCACTATACGAAGAACTAGGGACACAAAAAGGGACAAAAGGCAATCCTTGCCCTCGAGGAGCTTACATTCTAATGGGGGGAAAAAAGCAAGTAAATATATACAAAAAAGCTATAGTCAAGATAATATGATAGATACATGAGAGAGAGAGGTTTTGCAGGACTTGTGGACCAAGATGCAAGAATGCAAGAACCAAGGTTACAACAGAATGTCCCCAGTTGTTGGCAGTTGAGCTGACAGGGGAAGGGGCTTTTGGACTTTGTCTCTGACTGGGAGACACACACTCTCTCCCTGGAGGTTTGAAGCTGACTGAAAGATTTTTGTGAGGCTGATTTGATTTTTGGGGGTTTCTCTGGTTCTGAGCAGTTGAAGTTGACACTGAAGAAGAGATTTTCTTGGTGAAGAAGAAAGAAGATTCAAACAGTTTTCCTCCATCTCCCTAACTGTCTCAGAGTCATAGTTTGTGACTGGAATACTTCCTCACACCTTTCTAAAAATTATCCCCGTAGCTTAAGGAAATCCTCATCCCTCTTACCTCAGTTTACCATACTGTTATCCCAATAAACCCCTTGACTGAGAAAGCAACTATAGTATCTTCATAGTTCACTCAGGAGGGAGGGAAGAAGCAAAGGCTTCAAGAAGTATTGGGAGGTGGAGGAGGCAAAAGGGAGAGGTTGGTTAAGGGAGGGAGTGAGGGAGGAAGGAGGTTAGGAAATAGAGTGAAGAATCAGCCATCAGTAGGGATCAGTAGGCAGACCCCAGAGTAAACCCCAGAGCAGACCCTAGAGCATTCCCCAGAGAAGTCCTCTGTGTACCAGCATTCCTGTGTGGTGGCATCCCTCAGCATTTCTCATTCCTACATCCATTACCAATAAACAGGTTCAGGTCCTATTAGCAGCCTCTCTAGTCACAGCCAGCCAGAGAACAACAGTCATTGCAGGAGAAACAGTTCCCCTAAGTTTATTTCACTATCTCAATCAGTGATAGTTTCCTTTAAGCTTACAAATTTTATTACAATAAATAGAAACAAATTAATACTAGTATTGAGGGGCTGAGAAAGACTTTCTGTAGAAAGTGGGATATTAGTTGGGATTGAAAAGAGTAATCCAACTGGAGGAGGGAGAGCATTCCAGCAAGAGACAACAGCCAGAGCTGAGAGATAGAAGATCTGGTTCAAGAATCAGCTAAGAGACCAGTGGCACTGAATTGAAGAATATTGTACTAGGGAATAAGTTATGGAAAGACTAGAGAGGCAGGAGGGGGCTGCGCTATGAGGACCTTTGAATATAAACAGAGCATTTTGAGTTTGTTCCTAGAAGCCAGAGAAGCCACTCTTCTGTCTTACAATTCATACTAAGACAGAAGGTGAAGGTGTTCATGGTGGGAGAGGGAAGGATTCAGGAGAGACTTCAACTGAATAGCTAAATCTGGGAATCATCTGCACTCTTCAATCCATGGGAATGGATGGGGTCCCCAAAGAAAAGGGGATTAATGTCCCCTAGCCAATGGAGTTTAATGAGTAAGAGGACGGGGGCAACAGAATTGGATGTGCACCTTGGGAAAATCACTTTAGGAGCTGGAAGGAAGGAAGATAGACAGGAATGGGGCAGGCTGGTAGAAACACCAGTTGCTATTGCAATAATCACAATGTGAGGTGGAGGGGCGCACTAGGATGGAGAGAAAGGCATTGCAGGTTGGGCAGCACCTTCTCTTCACCTTATCATCTTAGAAAGTAGACAAAGATTTAAGAGATTTGCACAGGGTCACCCAACTAGTAAATGTGGCAAAATTTGAATTCATTTCTGGCTCCAAGTCTGGCACTCTGCCCACTGAGTCACCTTACTACTTAGATAGGTCATAAAATAGATAAAATTTGGTTGTAAAATTGGGAGACTAGAACAATAGTGGTGCCCAAAGCAAGTGAAGTCAGGAAACATTTACTAAGTCTTGTTGTTTTCAGTCATTGCAGTCATATCCAATTCTCCAGGATCCCATTTGGGATTTTCTTGGCAAAGAGACTGGAATGGTCTGCCATTTTCTTCTCTAGCTCATTTGACAGATGAAGAAACTGAGGCAAACAGAGTTTATTGATTTGCCCAGGGACACAGAGCTAGGAAGTGTCTGAGGCCAGATTTG
Organism: Monodelphis domestica; assembly: GCF_027887165.1. Lineage (NCBI taxonomy): Eukaryota > Metazoa > Chordata > Mammalia > Didelphimorphia > Didelphidae > Monodelphis > Monodelphis domestica. The sequence goes on from NC_077229.1 coordinate 29,913,853, forward strand.
AACTCAGGAAGATGAGTCTTCCTGGTTCCAAACCCAGAGTTCTATCTATCTAACTCTGCCACCTAGCTGCCCCTTATTAAGCCTTATTATGTGCCAGGCATTGAGCTAAAGCTGGAAATAGAATTATAAGCAGAAAAAAAGATGGTTTCTACCTTCAAGTATCTGAAAAGAGTGGGATGGGGAGGAAATGAAATGCATGAAGGGAATAGAAATATGACTGTTCTGGGATTCCTTCATAGAGGAGGTTTGGGGAGGAACTAGACATTCAGCATAAGAAACAGCAGGGGTGTAGGGGTTCCTCTAATATGTGAAACCCAGGGGTGTGATGAACCTCCAGGATGAAGAGGCTTATGGAGCATTGTGGGGGGAAAAAAACTAGGGAAAATAAGATGGGTAGCCTGGAGGAAAATGAAATTCCAACAGTAACAAGGAAGTTCTGAAAAAGTATGGGTTTATAGAGGGTGGGGAAGAAAGAATGAATTCCATGTGGGACAAGTTAAGTTGGAAATACTTACAGAACATCCATATGGACAGCTAGGTGGTACAGTGTTTACAGTGACAAGCCAAGAGATAGGAAAATTCATCTTCTTGAATTCAAATCCAGTCTCAGATACTTCCTAGCTGCATGACCCTGGGTGAGTCATTTTACCCTATTTACTGCAGTTTTCTCATCTATAAAATGAGCTGGAGAAGGAAACAGTAAGCCATTCCAGTATTGCCTAGAAAATCTCAAATGAGATCAGGAAGAGTCAGACACAACTGAAAGGACTCAACAACAACAGAAGATCCAGTTCAAGATGTCCAAAGGGTCACTCATGATGCAGGATTCAGGAGACACTTCAACTGGATATCTAGATCTGGGAAACATCTGCAGGTTTGAACCCATCAGATTGATGGAGTCACCAAAGAAAGGTTATCTGCCCTAACCACCCCCTCCTCCTGAAAAGTATGTCCTCCCTCCTCCCCCTAACCTCTCTCCTAAAACTCCCCATGCCAGAGATTTTCAATGCCTGTAATCTTCCAGGATCAAAACGTCAAGTCTCTCAACTGACAGCCTCTACCTATGACATCAGGGAAACCACCCCAGATTTGAAATCAAGATGATGAGTCTTCCTGATTCCAAGCTCAGTGTTCCATCCACTGTGCCTCTAAGCTGCCCTAGATTAGGAAAAGACTTTCCCTAATTGATGGCACTTCAACTGAACCTTCAAAAATTCTAAGGATTCTAAAAAGATAGAAGTAAGGAGAGAGTGCACTCTAAAAATAGCCTGTGCAAAGATGCTGAGGTGGGAGATGACAAGCTCAAGATATAGGAAGAAATGAGGAGAATGAACAGCAACAGAGTGGATGGAGTTCTGTACTTCGAATCAAGAAACCCTGAGTTCGGTAATCATGGCTGCAATCTAGACGCCACACGCTTCCTCTCCCCAGCACCGAACGAAATAGACTACATCAAAGGAGCATAAAATCACCTTTGGAGGAACAGAAGGACTCCCCAGTACCCCACAGAGGCAAAGTTACGTGGGGCTTGAACATTTCCACACTAAAATAAGAAGGAAAAGCTTGCACAGAAAAGTGAACTGAGCCGCCCTTCCCCCACCCCACCTCCCCCACTAAACCAGAGTGAGCTACCTGAGCGCTCACCGGGACAGCGAGTGAGTGGGGAGCGTCTCTGTCTGGGGGGGCACTCCAGGGTCCTTGGGATCTGGGGACTGCCAGGAAAAAACGTCTCAGGGCGCTTTCACTGGAGAATCCAGCGGACCTGGACTTGGGGCGGGCTGCGCTGAACAACGCGCGCTGATTATCTGGGCGGAGCTGAATACCTGGGCTCGGAGGCTGGGAAGAACTAGTCTGAAGCAACCTAAATTCACAGAAAAACCGCTCTTATAACCCAGACCCCAGACCAAAAAGGAAAGGGAAATAAAACCACCAAAGGGATGGCTCACATGGCCCAAAATCAAGCCTCCAGGAAGAAAGGGAAAAAAGTGACTATTGAAAACTTTTATGGTGGAAGTACCCAAGGAAAAGAGGAGAATGAGGAGGAAATCCAAAAAAATTCAGAACACGCCTCCCAAAATGGAAACTATCAACAAGCTCTGGAAGATCTCAAACTGGAACTTATCCAAAAGATGGAAACCTTCTGGAAAGAAAAATGGGAGAAAGAGATCAGCTGTCTGACAGATAAGAATGCTCAATTGGAAAAAGAACTCGAAGCATCCAATAGAAGGGCAGACAAGGCTGAAAAGCAAATCCAGTCCCTAATGACCAGAATTAAGCACCTCGAAGAAAGTGAGATGATAAAACAGCAAGAATCAATAAAGCAAACCCAAATAATTAATGAATTGGAAGAAAACAGAAAATATCTCACTGAGAAGGTCACGGACCTGGAGAACAGAGGAAGACAAGAAAATCTCCGTATCATCGGTCTCCCAGAAAAACCAGAGGTAAACAACAAATTGGATATTATTCTAGAGGAGATTATAAAAGAAAATTGCCCCCACGTTCTGGAGCAAGGGGGCAAAATAGAAATAGAAAGGATTCATAGAACACCTTCTATACTAAATCCCCAAAAGACAACGCCTAGGAATGTAATTGCCAAATTCAAGAGCTTCCAAGTAAAGGAGAAAATCCTACAAGAAGCCAAGAAGAAGAGCTTCAGATATAAGGGGGCTCCCATAAGGATCACACATGACTTAGCGGCTAACACACTAAGAGACCGCAAAGCATGGAACACGATATTTAGAAAGGCAAGAGAGCTGGGTCTCCAACCAAGAATCAACTACCCAGCAAAACTGACTATATACTTCCAGGGGAAAGTATGGGCATTCAACAAAATAGAAGATTTCCAAGCATTTGCTAAGAAAAGACCAGAGCTCTGTGGAAAGTTCGATATCCAAGCACAGAAAGCAAGAGAAACATGAAAAGGTAAATATGAAAGAAAGGGAAAAGGAGATAAATCTTATCTTTCTCTTTAAGTCAAACTCTCTTCTATAAGGACTACATTTACATCTAATTATATATATTAATATGTGGGGAAAATGTTTTGTGTAACTCTCATAAATTGTATCATCATAAGAGTAGTTAGAAGAAACATGCATAGGGAAAGATTGGGGAATTAAGAAGATTTGGGGAAAGTTGGGGCAAAAAAAGGAAAAGGGAGGGGGGAACCGTGATAATACTAAGATTAACTTCGAGAAATAGGGGGGGAATCAATAGAATAAACTTTCCCATATAAAGATACACATGGGAAGGGGAGGGGAAGAACTCTCATATGAGAAGGAGAGGAAGAGAGCGTGAAGTGGAATTACTTAAACCTTACTCTCAGTGAAATCAAATCTGAGAGGGAAGAACATCTAGATCCAGTGGGATCCTGAATTCTATCTTATCCATTAGGGCAAGAAAGAAAGGAAAATTAAGGAGGGGGAGGGGGGAGGGAGTACAAAAAGGGAGGAAAGGAGAGGGGGGAGGGGAAGGGAGCATAAAAAGGGAGGGGCTAGAAAGGGAAGCATCTCAAGGGAGGGGACTAGGGGGACTGACCTAAAGTAAATCACTGGTTCAAAAGGAGAAAGCTAAATAAGAAAGGTCAGAACTAGGGGAAGACATCAAAATGCCAGCGAATCCACAAATAACAATCATAACTTTGAACGTGAATGGGATGAACTCACCCATAAAACGCAGACAAATAGCAGATTGGATTAGAACACAAAACCCTACCATATGTTGTCTTCAAGAAACACATATGAGACGGGTTGACACTCACAAGGTTAGAATTAAAGGTTGGAGTAAGACCTTTTGGGCCTCAACCGATAGAAAGAAGGCAGGAGTTGCAATCATGATATCTGACAAAGCCAAAGTACAAATAGACCTGATCAAAAGGGACAGGGAAGGTAAATATATTCTGCTAAAAGGAAGTATAGACAATGAGGAAATATCACTAATCAACATGTATGCACCAAATGGTATAGCATCCAAATTTTTAATAGAGAAACTAGGAGAATTGAAGGAGGAATTAGACAGTAAAACCATATTAGTGGGAGACTTGAACCAACCACTATCAAATTTAGATAAATCAAATCAAAAAATAAATAAGAAAGAGGTAAAAGAGGTGAATGAAATCTTAGAAAAATTAGAATTAATAGACATATGGAGAAAAATAAATAGGGACAAAAAAGAATACACCTTCTTTTCAGCACCACATGGCACATTCACAAAAATAGATCATACACTAGGTCATAGAAACATGGCACTTAAATGCAGAAAAGCAGAAATATTAACTGCAGCCTTTTCAGATCACAAGGCAATTAAAATATTGATAGGCAAGGGTACATGGAGACCCAAATCAAAAATTAATTGGAAATTAAATAACATGATACTCCAAAATCGGATAGTTAGAGAAGAAATCATAGAAACAATTAACAATTTCGTTGAAGAAAATGACAACGGCGAAACATCCTTTCAAACCTTATGGGATGCAGCCAAGGCAGTACTTAGAGGAAAATTCATATCCCTGAGTGCATATATTAACAAATTAGGGAGGACAGAGACCAAGGAATTGGAAATGCAAATAAAAAAACTTGAGAATGAACAAATTAAAAACCCCCAGAAGAAAACCATACTAGAGATCCTAAAAATTAAGGGAGAAATTAATAAAATAGAAAGTGACAGAACTATTGAGCTAATAAACAAGACTAGAAGCTGGTACTTTGAAAAAACAGACAAAATAGACAAAGTACTGGTTAATTTAATTAAAAAAAGGAAAGAAGAAAGGCAAATTAATAGCATCAAGGATGAAAAGGGGGATCTCACCTCAAATGAAGAGGAAATTAAGGCAATCATTAAAAACTACTTTGCTCAACTATATGGCAATAAATATACCAACCTAGGTGATATGGATGAATATTTACAAAAATATAAATTGCCTAGACTAACAGAAGAAGAAATAGTTTTCTTAAATAATCCCATATCAGAAATTGAAATCCATCAAGCCATCAAAGAACTGCCTAAGAAAAAATCCCCAGGGCCTGATGGATTCACCAGTGAATTCTATCAAACATTCAGAGAACAGTTAACCCCAATATTATACAAACTATTTGACATAATAAGCAAAGAGGGAGTCCTACCAAACTCCTTTTATGACACAAGCATGGTACTAATTCCAAAGCCAAGCAGGCCAAAAACAGAGAAAGAAAACTATAGGCCAATCTCCCTAATGAATATAGATGCAAAAATCTTAAATAGGATACTAGCAAAAAGACCCCAGCAAGTGATCAGAAGGGTCATCCACCATGATCAAGTATGATTCATACCAGGGATGCAGGGCTGGTTCAACATTAGGAAAACTATCCACATAATTGACCACATCAACAAGCAAACCAACAAGAATCACATGATTATCTCAATAGATGCAGAAAAAGCATTTGATAAAATACAACACCCATTCCTACTAAAAACACTAGAAAGCATAGGAATAGAAGGGTCATTCCTAAAAATAATAAACAGTATATATCTAAAACCATCAGCTAATATCATCTGCAATGGGGATAAACTAAATCCATTCCCATTAAGATCAGGAGTGAAACAAGGATGCCCATTATCACCTCTATTATTTGACATTGTATTAGAAACACTAGCAGTAGCAATTAGAGAAGAAAAAGAAATTGAAGGCATCAAAATAGGCAAGGAGGAGACCAAATTATCACTCTTTGCAGATGACATGATGGTCTACTTAAAGAATCCTAGAGTCTCAACCAAAAAGCTAATTGAAATAATCAACAACTTTAGCAAAGTTGCAGGATACAAAATAAACCCACATAAGTCATCAGCATTTCTATATATCTCCAACACAGCTCAGCAGCAAGAACTAGAAAGAGAAATCCCATTCAAAATTACCCAAGACAAAATAAAATACTTAGGAATCTATCTCCCGAGACAAACACAGGATCTATATGAACACAACTACAAAACACTTTCCACACAACTAAAACTAGACTTGAACAATTGGAAGAACATTAACTGCTCATGGGTAGGACGAGCCAATATAATAAAAATGACCATCCTACCCAAACTCATCTATCTATTTAGTGCCATACCCATGGAACTTCCAAAAATTTTTTTTACTGATTTAGAAAAAAACATAACAAAGTTCATTTGGAAGAACAAAAGATCAAGGATATCCAGGGAATTAATGAAAAAAAATACAAAGGAAGGGGGTCTTGCAGTCCCAGATCTCAGACTATATTATAAAGCAGCGGTCATCAAAACAATTTGGTACTGGCTAAGAGACAGAAAGGAGGATCAGTGGAATAGACTGGGGGCAAGCAACCTCAGCAAGACAGTATATGACAAACCCAAAGATCCCAGCTTTTGGGACAAAAATCCACTATTTCATAAAAACTGTTGGGAAAATTGGAGGACAGTGTGGGAAAGATTAGGCTTAGATCAACACCTCACACCCTACACCAAGATAAATTCAAAATGGATGAATGACTTGAACATAAAGAAGGAAACTATAAGAAAATTAGGCGAACACAGAATAGTATACATGTCAGACCTTTGGGAAGGGAAATACTTCAAAACCAAGCAAGAATTAGAAAGAATTACAAAATGCAAAATAAATAATCTGGATTACATCAAATTAAAAAGTTTTTGTACAAACAAAACCAACGTAACCAAAATCAGAAGGGTAGCAACAAATTGGGAAACAATCTTCATAAAAACCTCTGACAAGGGTTTAATTACTAAAATTTATAAAGAACTAAATCAATTGTACAAAAAATCAAGCCATTCTCCAATTGACAAATGGGCAAGGGACATGAACAGGCAATTCTCAGCCAAAGAAATCAAAACTATTAATAAGCACATGAAAAAGTGCTCTACATCTCTTATAATCAGAGAGATGCAAATCAAAACAACTCTGAGGTATCATCTCACACCTAGCAGATTGGCTAACATGACAGCTATGCAAAGTAATGAATGCTGGAGGGGATGTGGCAAAGTGGGGACATTAATTCATTGCTGGTGGAGTTGTGAATTGATCCAACCATTCTGGAGGGCAATTTGGAACTATGTCCAAAGGGCGATAAAAGACTGTCTGCCCTTTGATCCAGCCATAGCACTGCTGGGCTTGTACCCCAAAGAGATAATGGACAAAAAGACTTGTACAAAAATATTCATAGCTGCGCTCTTTGTGGTGGCCAAAAATTGGAAAATGAGGGGATGCCCCTCAATTGGGGAATGGCTGAGCAAATTGTGGTATATGTTGGTGATGGAATACTATTGTGCTAAAAGGAATAATAAAGTGGAGAAGTTCCATGGAGACTGGAACAACCTCCAGGAAGTAATGCAGAGCGAGAGGAGCAGAACCAGGAAAACATTGTACACAGAGACTGATACATTGTGGTACAATCGAAGGTGATGGACTTCTCCATTAGTATCAATGCAATCCCTGAACAATCTGCAGGGATCTAAAAAAAAATACTACCCACAAGCAGAGGATAAACTGTGGGAGTAAAAACACCGCTGAAAAGCAACTGCTTGACTACAGGGTTGGAGGAGATAAGACTGAGGAGAGACTCTAAATGAACACTATAATGCAAACTCCAACAACAGGGAAATGGGTTCGAGTCAAGAACACATGTGATAACCAGTGGAATCATGCGTCGGCTATGGGAGAGGGAAAGGCGGGGGGGGGGGGGGGAGGAAAAGAAAACGATCTTTGTTTCCAGTGAATAATGTATGAAAACGACCAAATAAAATAATATTAAAATTAAAAAAAAAAAAAGAAACCCTGAGTTCAAATCCTGACTCAGACACTGGCTTACTATCTGGCCTTGAGGGACCCTGGAATGCTAAGATTCTATGATTCTGCAACTCACTCAAGGTTATACTGTTTAGTAAGTATCAGATCCAAGAATCTGAGAGAAGACAAGAAAAAAAAAATGAAGGGAAACCATAGCAGAGATAAATCACAGTTCAATACCCCAGAACAAGAGATGTCACCAGGTTGCCCATGATTAATTGCCAAAAGAGTGTTACTGCTAAAAAGCACCATAGGAGTTCAGTTGTTAAAAGGCATCAGTGAAGGATGGAGAGGCTTCATGCAAGAGAAGGGATGTGCAAAGTACCCTGAAGTCATTCATCCCTGTCTTTCCATGGAGTCTTCCTTCTCTGGGGCTAGAATAATGGGTTGACCATGGGCCAGAAGCAGTGTGGTACAGGCTGCTCCATCATGGAGTCCAGGAACTTCATCATCCTTTATGACTGGAGCAGCCTTGGCCCTCAAGCTTTGTCAGTGCCCTCAGTATTCTCTGCCCCTCTGATTGGAGAGAGAGCAGAGTGAAGGATTCCTCTCAAAGCCACCACTGAAGATGGATGCCCCACCAGCCAGTCATCTCTCCATTTTCCACTCTGTTATATTCCTTTGGATTTCTCCATCATGTCCCACTTCCAGACCATAATGGGTCCCTTGTCTTCCCCTCTACTCCTACCCTGTTTAGCTTCCGTTTGTGTGTAATCTTCTCCCATTTGATTGTAAGCTCCTTCAGGGCACAGACTATATTTCTTTTTCTAATTTGTATGCCCTAGCACTTAGAAAATACCTAGCACATAGTAGGTTCTTAGTCAATATTTATTGACTGACTGGAGTGGATAGAATACTGAATTTAGAAACAAAAGGTCTGGGTCCAAACATTGGCTTTGTCTCTTACACCCTGTGTGACTTTGGCTGTGTTACTTTCTTTCCTTCCTCCACAGTTTCCTCATCTATAAAATGAGGGAACCAGACAAAATTACCTTCAAGCAACCTTCCAATGGCAGATGGAGAAAAAGTAGACAGAACATAACTTTCCTGAGCTTTACTTTCCTCATATGTAAAATGGGGATATGCATACTTAGAATAACTACTTCACAAGAGTTGCTGCATGGGAAAAAATAGTATTCCTCTCACCTATCTAGCATCTTATCTTCCTTCAAGAACTGACTTGGACCCTTTTCAGGACTTTCTCCTTCCTCAAATATTCCCAGAGCTCATTGCCCTATACTTATTTGTCCTCTAAAAGAATGTAAACAGGGGGCAGCAGGGTGGTTCAGTGGATTGAGAGTCAGGCCTAGAGATGGGAGGTCCTAGGTTCAAATCTGGCCTCAGACACTTCCTAGTGGTGTGACCCTGGGCAAGTCACTTAACCCCCATTGCCTCACCCTTTACCACTCTTATGCCTTAGAACCAATATTTAGTATTGATTCTAAGATGGAAGGTAAGGGCTTTTTTTTAAGAATGAATGAATAAAAGAATGTAAACCCCCTGAGGGGAAAAATTAATTCCTAGACCATAGGTTTAGAGCCAGAAAGGGACTTTCAGAGTCATGTAGCCTAACCCCCACATTTCAGAGAGGGCAAAACTGAGGTCCAAGGACATGAACTGACTTGCCCAATTGGGGTTTCATAGGTAGTAGATGGGATTTGAACCCAGGTCCTCTGATTTGAGATGGTACCCTTTCCACTATACTACATTGCCTCCTTTCATGAAACAATCCTTCAGATATTTAAATCTAGTTATTGCTTCCTGAAGGACTTTGTTAGGAAAGGGAATCCCTGTGAATGTTAATGTAACAAACAAATAAATACAGGCATTTAAAAAAAAATTTCAAATAAAATCAATTAGGAAGCTCAGCAGGATCATAGACATGGAAACAGAAAGGACCTCAGAGACCAACCAAGTCCAACTCCCTCCATTAATAAGTATCCAAGCTAAGGTCACACAGGGAAGTGTGTATACAGCATTGGTCTTAGAATCAAAAGCCCCTGGTTTTTTCATCTTAATTCAGACCTTTATTAGCTGTGTGACCCTGAAAAAGTCACAGTACCTCTGCCTGCTTTGGTTTCCTTATTTGTAAAATGAGGATCATAATAGCACCAGGATAGTTGTGAGGATTGAGTGGTGCATTGGGCTTGGATTCAGAAAGACCTCAGTTCAAAAGGTTCATACACTAATCAGCTGTGTGACCCTGGACAAGTCACTTTACCCATCTTGCCTCCATTACCTCATCTGTAAAATGAGCTGGAGAAGGAAATAGCAAACCATTCTAGTATCTTTGCCAAAAAATAAAATCCAAATAGGGTCACCAAGAGTCAGGAACAACTGAATATCAAAAATTGTGAGGATTAAGTGTGATAAATCTATGGAAAGCAATTTGCAGACCTATAAACTCTAGCCATTTTCTCATGTAAACATCTCAACACTCCTCTGAGGCAGGTATTGCAGGCACTATTGTCTCCGTTTTAAAAATAAGGAAACAGATATTCCAAAGGGTGAAATGACTTATCCATGGCCACCAGAAACAGAAGTCTTCCTGACCCCAAATCCAGCATTCTAACCTCTACACCAGTTTACCTTTAAGGTAGTTTAAGGAGGAAGACAATATTAACAGTCATGGAGGTTAGAAAAGGCTTCCTGTAGGAGGCAAAGCCTGAGCTGAGCCTTGAAGGAAGCCAGTCAGGTTAAAGAGAAGAAAACCACCATTCTATGCTCTTGGGTGACCAGACAGAAAAAATCCCAGCTGCCCCTTTTTCCTCTTCCTCTTTCTCCTCCTTTTCCTCCTCCTCCTCCTCCTCCTTTTCACTCTTCTTCCTTCTTTTCCTTCTCTTTAACAGCCTGTGTTTAAGAACAGAAAGAATTCCAGTATCTGGAGGCCAGGAGGGATCACAACTATTAAGCTATTCTCTTCTCTGAACCCCGTTCAATCCCAAGGTCTGAACACCCCCTCTGATGGATTGCCAATAATTCAGCAACAAAGATGAGTTCTGTTCAGTTTCCAACAAGGTCCCCTCCCTTCTGGCTGGATGTCAGGACTGCTCCTGCTGGAGAGCTCCCTGCCTGCAGGCGGGGCTGGTGGAATGTGTCCAATGAAGCCCGTTCTCTGGCTATTCACAAGTTACCTGAACAGCAGGGGAGGGAGTCTGTCTCGTCTCCTAATGTGACTTAGGTAATGAACTCACACTGCTTTCCTGGGCTCACTGATTAGGATGAGCTGGCAATTTTAAAGAAACAGCAAGTGCTTTAGAAACTCTGATGGAAGGAAGGTTGGGGTCTGGAAATTTTCATTTTGTTTAAAGGGTTTTGTATTTCTTTGATAACGATGGGGCCTCAGAAAGCATCATGTGCCTTCTCCTCTGTGAAGCCTGCCTCTATGCCCCTTGGTAATAGAAGCACCATCTCTGATCTCTGCCATGTGGCTGAGCTACTTTAGCTCTAAAATAAAGCAAGAAAACCATCCTTGAGATTCAACTGAAGGACAGGTAGATGTCTCAGTGAATAGAGTGCCTGGCCAGGCATCAGAAGTACTTCAATTCAAATCTGGTTTCAGACACTTCCTAGCTGTGTGACCCTGGGCAAGTCACTTAGCCCCAGTTGCCTAGTTTTTATTGTTCTTCTATCTTGGAATCTTTATTTAGTATCAATTCTAACAGAATAGGCAAGTTGATGTTTTTTTAAGTGTAAGTTGATCCAAGAAACTAAGATGGTTCAAGTCATTTCAGTGAACATACCACAGGATAGAAAGACTTGAGTTCAAATCCTAACCTCACTGATTAATGCCTGTGTGACCTTGGGTAAGTGACTTCCCCTCCCTGGACCTCAGTTTCTTCTTCTGTTAAATGAGGGGGTTAGACTTCATGGCCTCTAAGGTCCCTTCCAGCTCTAAATCAAGGATCTTTAGTCTAAGTTGAAAAACCCAGAACAAGAAAATTTGGGGGCTCTTTACTCTTGACATACACTGATACAGGGATGGGAATACCACAGCCCCCACCCCTCAGGGAAGCAATGCTGGATCCTTGCTTAACATCCTTTCTGTTCTATTATTCAGGAAACAATGAATTGTTGAATTGAGAGATAGTCTATGAATGTTTAAGCTGGAAGCACCTAAGTTAGTTGAGCCTCATTCAGAACACCCTAGTCCTTAGTATTCTTTGCTCTATTGAACTCGTATATTTTGTCTCCCTGAATCCAGCATAAACTCCTTGAGGGCAAGGACTGCCTCGTTTTTGTCTTATTGCTTGCTTAATCAATGTGTGTTGGTTGATTGACTGATTATTTCCAACAAACATTTATTAAGTACCTAGTATGTGTCAGACACTGGAGAAATAATTAGTAGAAAAAAAATCATCCCTGCCCTCAAGGAGTTTATAATCTAATGAGGCAAGACAACACACACACACACATATACACACACTCACAGAGTCCCTACTCTCAAGGGACTCCAGTCTAATAGGGGAGACAAGGTGCAAAGAATTCTGTACAAACAAGATGTTGCTCAGTAATTTTTCAGTCATGTCCAACTCTTTGTGACTCTATTTAGGGTTTTCTTGGCAGAGATATTGAAGTGGTTCACCATTTCCTTTTTCCAGCTTATTTTACAGATAAAGAAACTGAGGCAAACAGAGTTAAGTGACTTGCCCAGGGACACACATCTAGAACATGTCTAAGGCCAGATTTTAATCCAGAAACCCCCTATCTCCAGGTGTGGCTCTCTATTCATTGAGCCATACAGCTGCCCAGCACAAAGGGTTTTGTATTTTGTGTTGGAGAGTCCTGGAAAGGTAGGCTAGGCACATGATACGAATCAACCACATATTATATTAAACACCTACTATGTGCCTTTGGTGTTAAGGTGAATAGTTGGATCTGATTCTTCATGACCCTATACAGAGTTTTCTTAACAAAGATACTGGAATAGTTTGCTATTTCCTCCTCCAGCTCATTTTATAGATAAAGAAACTGAAGCAGAGTTAAGTGACTTGCCCAGGGTCACACAGCTAGGAAGTATCTGAGACTAGATTTGAATTGAGGCCCTCCTGACTCTGGGCCTGGCATTCTATCCACTGCACCACCCAGCTACCCTATAAACAAGCCACCCTATGAAAAATTATTTCCAATTACTCTACCTCCTATAAACAAGATGTAGACAGAATAATGGAAGATAATCAACACTGGGAAAGCAGTAGCATTAAGGGCATCTGGGAAAGGCTTTTTACAGTAAATGAGATTTTAGCTGAGACTTGAAGGAAGCCAGGGAAGCCACCAGTCAGAAGGAAGGAGGAAGAGCATTCCAGGCAATCACAGAAGTTAAAGAGATCTCAGTGACCATCCAAGGTCATCTGGCTTCTGCCTGAAAACCTCCAATAAGGGGGAATTCAAGCCCTCCCAAAGCAGCCCATTTCCCTTTGGGCAGCTCTAAATGTCGATTCTTTTTCCAGATGTGAAGTCTTTTCTAGATCTAAATCTGTCTCTCTGTAGTTTCCCCTATGCTCCTGGTTCTCCCCTCTAGAGTCAAGCAGATCAAGGCTAAAGGATCTTCCCTGCGACAACCCTTCTAATATGTGAACATTGCTAATACCTCCCCCAACCCCCAAGACTTCTCCTTTCCAGTCTCTTTCCACTATGAATACAGTGGATAAAATATCATCCAGCTTTGATACTCAACACCCTGTCAGCCCCCTCAGCTGCCTTTTCCCTCTGATAGAGGGCTGGAGCACAGAGAAATAAATTCTTCCTGCAGCCTTCCATTATAGAAGCTCAGACCTTTCCAGTTAAGGACCTCATTTGCCATCAGCATCTCTGTTTGGTTTCAACTCCAAGAACATGGTGCCCAGACTCAGTGTCCTTTCCTTCCCTTTTAGCTTCCTTTTGTATATTATTTACCTCCATTAGATTGTAAGTTTCGTGAGGGCAAGTGTTGTCTTTTTTTATTATTTCCATCCCTAGCCCTTAGCTCTTAGTACATAAGAGGTTCTTAATAAATGTTTATTCATTGACCAAATTTAATAAAACAGTCCCTGGCCCCACTATCCAAAGCCTTTCTCCTGGTATTCTACAGAACTCCTCAACAAGTCTGCTGACATAGAACAGTTCTAGTTCCATCTTCTTCCTCCTAAAGAGAAGTTTTCAGTTCATTATTGATTCATGTTTCCAGATCTCGTTACCACGCCCACTCTATAACAACTGCCAGAGTAGACTCTTGCTCTGAAAACTCTGTTTAACCCAGGTTCTTAAGGCCTCTGAACCCTAGACCAGAGAGGGCATATTCCACTGTTCATCTGGGCCACCACCCAGAATGTTTCCTTATGGGATGGTGGGAGCAGGAGATACTCGATCCAACTCTATCCCTCATTGTACGCTTCTATGCTGAACTTGTTTGTGAGTATCAATAAACTATTTTAATTCTTCCTGTCCTTATTTCATGAGCAGCTAGATGGCACAATGGATAGGTGCCAGACTTAGAGTGAAGAAGATCTAGTTCAAATCTGGTCTCAGATATTTACTAGCTGTGTAACCCTGGGATAGTCACTTCACCATTTGCCTCAGTTTCCTCATCTGTAAAAGGAGCTGGAGAAGGAAATGGCAACCCTCTCCGGTATCTTTGCCATGAAAATCCCAAATGGGCAAGTCACTTCACCCTGTTTGCCTCAGTTTCCTCATCTGTAAAAGAAGCTGGAGAAGGAAATGGCAAATCTTTGCCAAGAAAACACCAAAAAAAAAGAGACAGACATGACTAAACAATTGTCCCTGCATACCATTCACCTGAACTTAAATCCAGTCCTCATTAGAGGAGGGAACTGAGTGGCAGCATGGGGTAGCTTTATATGCACTGACTCTGTGGGCACAGGACCCCAGTTCAACTTGCTATGGCATAGTCTTGGCAAAAAAAAAAAAAAAACCTTCTCTGGGTCCATTACTTCCTGTGTAAGCTGAGGGACATCTGACTAAGGCTTTTCCAACTCTAAAAGTAGGGTCCTCTGAGGCCCAGAAGGGCAGGGAGAGGATTCATCTAATGTCACACAAATAATGACAGAGCCAGGATGGGGATAACTTGCAATCCAATCATGGCAGGATATTGGCATCTATCATGGTAGATTTCGAGTGCTCTGAGAAACATGGCCCCCAGCCACTACCTCTCTCATCATGAATGGGAAACAAAAGCCAAAATTATAACAAAGATGCCATTCAGTCCAATTCTGTGAATAAGCATGTTGATGCCTGTTGGGTCAAGGCATTCTGCTAGCCAAGAGGAACAAAAAAAGACAAAAAAACATAACATCCCCTGCTCTCACAAGGGGATGTGACATTATTGAAGACTTGGTTCATTCATGCATTTTCTTGTTTGGCCAAGGCATTATTTCTTCCAGCTCTAAAGAAAGAGCCAGTCTACAGACATGCTAATAGGTGCCATAGAAGCCCTTCATTTCACTGGGCAAAATGAACATTTTAATCATCCTTTGGACTAGGTTTTAAAAAACACAAAAGAAGATATCACCAAGTTGGAAAATGCATGAAGATAACAAAAATCAAGCTAAAAGAATATGGTTACAGCAAGTTTCCCCAAAGGAAAGAAAATATCCCTTCATGCTTCAGGGTCATCTACTCATAGTCCTTTTCAGCAATGGTAGACTCTCTAAGAGAACAACAAAATAAGAAAATGCCTAGAATCTTGGTTCCACAAAATATACATAACTAGATACAAAGTGATACCAGGGATTTCAAGAAGAATAAAGGGGTAAGGAGGAAGCTAGGTAGCTCCGTAGATAGAGAGCCAGGCCTAGGGATAGAAGGTTCTGGGTTCAGACCTGGCCTCAGACATTTCCTAGCTGTGTGGCCTTGGGCAAATCACTTAACACCCATTGCCTATCCCTTACTGCTTTTCTGTCTTGGAGCCAATACACAGTACTGATTCTAAGATGGAAGGTAAAGGTTATTAAAAATAGGAAAAGAAAGAAACAAAGAAAGAAAGAAAGAAAGAAAGAAAGAAAGAAAGAAAGAAAGAAAGAAAGAAAGAAAGAAAGAAAGAAAGAAAGAAAGAAAGAAAGAAAGAAAGAAAGAAAGAGAGAAAGAGAGAGAGAGAGAGAGAGAGAGAGAGAGAGAGAGAGAGAGAGGGAGAGAGGGAGAGAGGGAGAGAGGGAGAGAGGGAGAGAGGGAGAGAGGGAGAGAGGGAGGGAGGGAGGGAGGGAGGGAGGGAGGGAGGGAGGGAGGGAGGTTTCTTCTGCCTCAGTATTGATTCTAAGACAGAAGGTAATTAAAAAAAAATAAAGGGTTAACAACTGGGAGATTCACAATGGACTTCCTGTAGAAGATGACACTTGAAAGTGTTGTTTAGTCCTTCTAGTCATGCCTGACTCTTTGTGACCCCATTTTGGGTTTTCTTGGCAGAGATATGAGAGTGATTTTACCATTTCCTTCTCTAGTACATTTTACAGATGAGGAAACTAAGGCAAAAAGGAATAAGTGACTTGCCCAGGGTCACACAGCTGATAAACATCTGAGGCTGGATTTGAATTCAGGTTTTCTTAACTTCAAGTCCAGCATTCTATCCACCAGGCCACCTGGCTGCCACACTTAAAGAAACTAAGAATTCTAAAAGGTTCAAGAGACAGTACCTTATAATGGGTACGTGGAAACTCTACATGACAAGACAATGAGGAGGATCACCATATAATAACTAATAGTAATAATTCCCTCAGCAGCCATTCTATCTTGCTCTAGAAACCCTCTCCAATCACCTACAGCCTATGGCTTGCCTTGCCCCTCCACACTCCCACATCCTACTTTCCAGCCATATGCAGTTGCCAGACACTCTGGGATAACTCCCCCAAAGTCTGAATCCCTGGGGACAATGATAGACCTACTTGATCTCACCCCTCCATTTCCACTCCATCATTCCCACCATCAATCCCAATGATTCCGAAGCCCTAGTTGACATTGTTCAAATCTTACTCTCCAGCCCTCCATTGGCCACTCCCTTGTTTCCAGCCACCTCAACTTCCACTGTGCTCTCTGGAATGCCTGTTCCACAGGAAAGAAAAGAGATTTTATCTTGAACTTTTTCCTTTCTTGCACTCGTTAAGACTTAGTCCTCCCCTGATAACATAATCTCCCTGGCCACCCTTTCCAGCCCTGGATGTACTTTTTCTCATACCCCCTAGCTCACTGGTCAAGGTAAGGGAGTCTAATACTCCTTGCTCCCTATTACTACTTCGAGCCTCTCCCTCTACCACCATCACATCATTCCTCCTTTGAAGTTCACTCAATCCCTATCTATCACCCAAATAATATTCTCAAACAAGCTGTTATCTACAGACCTCCAGAGCACTCTCCTTCTTGACTCAACCAGTTTGATGCTGTGTTCATAGTCTGGCACAGTGCATAGATTGCTTGACCTGGAATCAAAAAGACCCAAGTTCAAATCTGACCTCAGACACTTACTATCTGGGTTGCCCTGGTTAAGTCACTTTCCTCTCCTGTAAAATGGAGTTAACAGTTTTTGTGAGGATCAGATGAGATCATTGTGAAGTGTTTAGGATAATGCCTGATTCCTAGTAAGTTCTAGCGAAGTGTTACCTATTATTATCTCTCCCAACTTCTAGCCTCATACTGGCAGATTTCAGTATACATATAGATACTCTCTCAAGCATCCTAAATGAACAAAGTACCAATTCCAAGGCAGAAAAGTGGTAAGGGCTGGGCAATGGGGGTTAAGTGACTTAGGGTCACACAGCTAGGTTTTTTTTTAAAACCTTTACCTTCATCTTGTACTCAATACTGTGTATGGGTTCCAAGGCAGAAGAATGGTAAGGGATGGGCAGTGGGGGTTAAGTGACTTGCCCAGGGTCACACAGCTAGGAAGTATCTGAGGTTAGATATGAACCCAGGATTGCCATCTCTGTGCCTAGCTCTCGGTCCACTGGGCCACCCAGCTGCCTCTAATACTCTCTTCATAGCCAGATCTAATAACCTTTTCTCAATTCTCATTCTTCTTGACCTCTCTGCAGTATCCAGCCTTGAAATCTAGGCATCATCTTTGATTTTATTCACTCTCTCATCCCCATGTTGTCAGTCATCAAGTCCTGTCATTCTACCTTTGTAACATCTCCCTTAAACACTGTCTTCTCTCCTCTGACAGTCACCATCCTGGTACAGTCCCACCTCCTGCCCAAACTGCTGTAATAGCTAGTTGGATCATTTCCTGCCTCAAATTTCTCCCCATGCTGTCAGAACTGATCTTCCTAAGGCCCCGGTCTGACTGGGTCAGCCCACTATTCAGTGAACCCTAACGGCTTCCTACTGCCTCTAGGATCCGATGTAAGATCCTGTGCTTGGCTATTGAAGTCCTTCTCTCCAGCATTCTTGCACCTTACTCCCCACCAGGTACTCTGAGATCTGGTGGTATTGGCCTCCTTGCTTGTTCCTGGAACCCAGCACCCCCTCTTCAGACTCCAAGCATTTCCACTGGCTGTCCTTCATACCCAGAGCTCTCTCCCTCCCTATCTCACCCTCCTGGCTTTTCTGTCTTCTCTGGCTTCCATCAAGTGCCCTCTAAACCCTCTTCTTAAAGAATCCTTGTCCAGCCCTTCTTGATCCTAGTGCCTTCCCCCTGCGACTACCCCAAATACCCTGCCTGCTCCTAGTTGTTTCTACTGTGAGCTCCTTCAGAGAAGAGACTGTTATTTGCCTTCCTCGTATCACCAGCATCCAGCACAGTGCCCAGGGTACATAGTAGGCTCATAGTAAATACTAGCTGATCGATTGACCACAGGGATACATAATCATTGTGCATCAGATACAGGACTCGAACTCATGTCTTCCTGGCTCCAAAGCCAGGTCTCCATCTACTACCCCAGTTGGTGCCCATTCTACAACATCCTTGACAACTTGTCGTCCAGCCATTCCACTTTTTGGGTCGGCTCTGTTTCAAATTTTCCTCCTTATTCCATTTTCTCTTTTTTCTTCTGGCCTGGGTCGTGCACTAGAATTCTAATCCATCTTCCTCATCCCTACCCACCATTCCTTCCTTCTCCAGCAACGCTTGCTACAATTCTTCTCCCAGATCCAGAAAGGAAAACAAGGACACAGTGTGTCCCTCTTGTAAAGAATGACCTCCAGGATCAGCTTCCTGGAGTGCACCAAGAATGAAGGAAGGGCGTTCAAAAAACCAATCAGAACCAAAAAAACACCTATTCATTCTGGGCCAGGTAGCCGAAAATAAATCCCGATTGTTCCCAGAGAGCCGCAAATAATAACTCGGATTCCATAGCCTCCTGGAGAGCATTGAACAACTTGTTTTCTCTGGAGGAAAAGAAACCAGAGCCTCTAAAGTGAAGGCAGGGCTGTTCCAAACACTGCATTAAGGACATTCCCTATTCTGATTTTACAAGCTGGAGTCAGGTACCCACGCTGAGACTCGTGAATATATTTACAATAAAATCAGCATAATGCACAGTTAATATTCAGAATGTGATTAATCCAAATACCCCATTCCACATTCCAATTACATCCAGCACTCGCCGACGTGGGCCATGTTTTGCTTAAATGCATATGGAGTCCATCGGAGCTCCAGATTTATGCCCACTGCTGAATTCCGGGCTCTCTGACGGTAATAAGTTATATTCCTATTATGTGGTGGGCAATAAAAAATATAATATTTATTCTCTGGATTTTTTAGAAAGTCTCAGAAAGTGGCTGAGCTGCAAGAACATTTCTACATAATTCACAAACTAATGTCATGGCTGCCATATCATTGGGTTTGGAGAAACTAGAGAAGAATTGGAATGTTAGTCTCCTCTGCCAGATTAAGAATGGAGAGGTCACCCAGCTGCCCTCCACCTCATCCTGGGTGGTTCTTGCATCAGTGAACTGGCAAAGCCAGGCCCCCATATGCAATGGTCCATTTCCCACCTCCATGCCTTTGCAGAGGCTGTCCCTCATATCCTTCATCTCAGGCTCCAAGAATCTCTAGCTCTCCTTCAAGATTCAGCTCGGATTCAGCTTCTTACATGTGACCTTTCCTGATCTAGCTGGAGGCATCTAGGTGGTTAGGTGGGTAGAACTTAAATCCAGCCTCAGATGCTTACTGGGCAAATCACTTAACCTTTGCTTGCCTCAGTTTCCCCAACCGTTTTTTGTTTTGTTTTGTTTTGTTTTAATTTTATTTTATTTTATTGGTTACAATACTCACTTTATTTCCCTCCCTCCCCTCCACCCACCCTTCCCACAACATTACATGTGTCCTTGATCAGAACCTATTTCCATGTTGTTGATATTTGCACTAGGATGTTCATTTAGAGTCTCCATCCCCCAACCACATCCCTTCAACCCATGCATTCAAGCAGTTGTTTTTCTTCTGTGTTTCTGATCCCACAGTTCTTTCTCTGGATGTGGATAGTTCTTCAACTGTTAAAGGGGAATAATAACACCCACTTCAAAGGGTTGTTGTGAGGATAAAGGAGTTAATATTTGTGACATGCTTAGCACAGAGCCTGGCACATGGTAGGTGCCCAATAAATGCTTACTCCCTTCCCCTGTTCTGTTTTGTTGTTCAGTTGTGTCCAACTCTTCATGACCCATGGACCATAGTCCTCCACTATCCCTCCACAGATTTATCACACTTAATCCTCACAACTTTTGATGTTTGGTTGTTTCAGTTGTTTCTGACTCTTGGTGACCCCATTTGGATTTTTTTTTGGCAAAGATACTAGAATGGTTTGCTATTTCCTTCTCCAGCTCATTTTACAGATGAGGAAATGGAGGCAAACTGGGTAAAATGACTTGCCCACGGTCACACAGCTGATTAGTGTATGAGCCTTTTGAACTGAGGTCTTTCTGAATCCAAGCCCAATACACCACTCAATCCTCACAACTATCCTGGTGCTATTATGATCCTCATTTTACAAATAAGGAAACCAAAGCAGGCAAAGGTACTGTGACTTTTTCAGGGTCACACAGCTAATAAAGGTCTGAATTGAGATAAAAAAAATCAGGGGCTTTTGATTCTAAGACCAATGCTGTATACACACTTCCCTGTGTGACCTTAGCTTGGATACTTATTAATGGAGGGAGTTGGACTTGGTTGGTCTCTGAGGTCCTTTCTGTTTCCATGTCTATGATCCTGCTGAGCTTCCTAATTGATTTTATTTGAAAATTTTTTTAAATGCCTGTATTTATTTGTTTGTTACATTAACATTCACAGGGATTCCCTTTCCTAACAAAGTCCTTCAGGAAGCAATAACTAGATTTAAATATCTGAAGGATTGTTTCATGAAAGGAGGCAATGTAGTACAGTGGAAAGGGTATTATCTCAAATCAGAGGATCTGGGTTCAAATCCCATCTACTACCTATGAAACCCCAATTGGGCAAGTCAGCTCATGTCCTTGGACCTCAGTTTTGCCCTCTCTGAAATGTGGGGGTTGGGCTACATGACTCTGAAAGTCCCTTTCTGGCTCTAAACCTATGGTCTAGGAATTAATTCTTTCCCTTAGGGGACTTACATTCTATTATTTTTTTTAAACCCCTCACCTTCCGTCTTAGAATCAGTACTATGTATTGGTTCTAAGGCATAAGAGTGGTAAAGGGTGAGGCAATGGGGGTTAAGTGACTTGCCCAGGGTCACACAGCTAGGAAGTGTCTGAGACCAGATTTGAACCCAGGCAGGACCTCCCATCTCTAGGCCTGGCTCTCAATCCACTGAGCCTTTGAGCTGCCCCCTCATTGGTCCTTTTTGAAACTAAGGAGAAACAATAGAATGCACAAAGTTAATATGGCTTTAGAGACAGAGACAGAAAAGAGAGATAATGACAGAGACAGAAAGAGAGAGAGAGAGAGAGAGAGGAAGAGAGGGGGAGAGACAGACAGAGACAGAGAGAAGAGACAAGAGAGGAGAAAGAGAGACAGAGACAGGGGGAGAGAGAGAGAGAGGGAAAGAGAGAGAGATAAAGACAGAGACAGAAAGAGACAGAGAGAGAGCAAAAGAGAAAGAGAAAAAGAGACAGATGGGGGGAGAAAGAGAAAGAGAGACAGAGAGACAGAGACAGGGAGAGAGAGATGAAGAGAGACAGAGACAGGGAGAGAGAGAGAGAGAGAGAGAGAGAGAGAGAGAGAGAGAGAGAGAGACAGAGACAGAGAGAGAGAGACAGAGAGAGAGAGAGAGAGAGGTGGAGGGGAAGAAAAGAAAAGGAAAGATTTCATGTAGGAGGTGAGATGTAAATTACATCATAGGAGAAGGGATGATGTTCTGACCAATCAATTTCCACCCAGCCACTTAATAGAATTACAAGAGGCACGAGCCATGTCTCAGAGTAAAGGAGTGTCTAGATGCTGTTATTCCTCTAGGAGAAGTGGGAAGTAGCCATTGGGCAATGGAGGCTAAGCCATGCCCCTGGATGCCTATAAAAAAAGCAAACTATTCTCAGTGCAGCATTGGATGCTACAGGTAGAACTTCTTATATACTTAAAAAGATAAGTAAGCTCTCTATAATTGACTAGACCCATTTTATGTCCCAGCCTCTTATCCTGTCCTATTGGGTAGATATTGTTTGGTGTATGTGAAGCTCAGACTTCTCTTTAAAAGCAGGCCACTCTTTAAAAAATCAGTCAAGGCAGGAGATCAAAGCACTGGAGAATAAGTAGCTACCCATCGACTGGAGGATGTCTAAAGAAGTTGTGGTAGATGAATGTCATAGAATATTTTCCAAGAACAAATAGCCGTGAAGAATTCCTGTTGACTTGTGGCTGGTTTGCTCAGCTAGGGAAGGCCTTGTGTGACTGAAAGTGAGATGATTACTCAGTTGGGGCCTTTCAGAGGGCTGGACCGGGTGAATAGAACAGGCTGGTCCTGGTTAACTGTTATCAGAGACGAGAGGCAAAAGAAGAAAGAGCCTTTTACCAGACTCTGGAGTCTGGCTCTCTGTAGCCAAGGAGCCTTGAGAAGATTCGGAAACTGAAAGTACAATTTTACAGCATCACCTGCAACGCAGGATCTAATGAGATTTTAAGTTAGAAGCTTTCAGGGGAAAAAAAAACAAGGGCATAAAATCCAAAGCCCAGAATTCACTTGGATTGGAACGTCTCCATTTTTAAATGAAACATCTGACTTTTAGACACAGGTGCACACAGAGAGAAGAAAGAGAAAAGAGAATGAAGACATTTCCTAATTCCTAATGGCTGCTAGGTGTCACAGTGTTGGACCTAACCCAGGATCACACAGCTAGTGTCTACAGTCACCACATGACCCTGGGCAAGTCATTTATCCTGTTTACCTCAGTTTACTAATTTGTCAAGTGAGCTGGAGAAGGAAATGGCAAAATGGCCAACCACTCCAGTATCTTTGCCAAGAAAACTCCAAATGGGGTCACAAACACTGAAACAACTGAGCAACAACAATAAATTCCTAATGCCTGTGACAGGTAATCAGCCCCTGCCTTATACACCTCACAGGCCTGTCCTTCAGGTAGGTCTCAGGCTGATTGTACTTAATAACCAGACACTAAGCATTTACTATGTACATACCACTCTATCAAGCAGACACTGAGGAAATGACCAAGAAATGGTATCTGTCCATATGGAACTTGCAATCTAACAGGAAGAATGAAATACAAACAACTTTTTTTAATTGACTCCATTTATTGATTAAATTCTTGTGGATTATCTTAGAATCAATTCTAGACTTTTTTTATTTTTATTTAGTCAATTTAGAACATTATTCCTTGGTTACAAGAATCATATTCTATCCCTCCCCTACACCCACCCTTCCCGTAGCCCACGTGCAATTCCACTGGGTATTACTTGTGTCCTTGATCAGAGCCTATTTCCATGTTGTTGATGTTTGCACTGGGGTGATCATTCAGAGTCTATATCCCCAATCATATCCCCATCGACCTGTGTGATCAAGCAGTTGTTTTTCTTCGGTGTTTTTACTCCCACAGTTTTTCCTCTGCTTGTGGATGGTGGTTTTTCTCCTAGATTCCTCAAAGTTGTTCAGGATCACTGCGCTGCCATTAATGAAGAAGTCCATTACATTCAGTTGTACCACAGTGTATCAGTCTCTGTGTACAATGTTCTCCCGGTTCTGCTCCTCTCACTCTGCATCACTTCCTGGAGGTTGTTCCAGTCTCCATGGAATTCCTCCACTTTATTATTCCTTTGAGCACAATAGTATTCCATCACCAACAGATACCACAATTTGTTCAGCCATTCCCCAATTAAAGGGCATCCCCTCATTTTCCAATTTTTGGCCACCACAAAGAGTGCAGCTATGAATATTTTTGTACAAGTCTTTTTCCTTATTATCTCTTTAGTGTATAACCCAGCAGTGCTATGGCTGGATCAAAGGTCAGACAGTCTTTTAGTGCCCTTTGGGCATAGTTCCAAATTGCCCTCCAGAATGGTTGGATCAATTCACAATTCCACCAGCAATGCATTAATGCCCCAACTTTGCCACATCCCCTCCAGCATTCATTACTTTCCTTTGCTATCATGTTAGCCAATCTGCTAGGTGTGAGGTGGTACCTCAGAGTTGTTTTAATTTGCATCTCTCTGATTATAAGAGATTTAGAACACTTCTTCATGTGCTTATTAATAGTTTTGATTTCTTTGTCTGAAAATTGCCTGTTCATGTCCCTTGCCCATTTATCAATTGGAGAATGGCTTGATTTTTTGTACAATTGATTTAGCTCTTCGTAAATTTGAGTAATTAGACCTTTGTCAGAGGTTTTTGCTATGAATGTTGTTTCCCAATTTGTTGCTTCCCTTCTAATTTTGGTTACATTGGTTTTGTTTGTACAAAACCTTTTTAATTTGATGTAATCAAAATTATTGATTTTATGTTTTGTGACTCTTTCTAAGTCTTGTTTGGTTTTAAAATCTTTCCTTTCCCAAAGATCTGACATGTATACTATTCTGTGTTCACATAGTTTACTTATAGTTTCCTTCTTTATGTTCAAGTCATTCACCCATTCTGAGTTTATCTTGGTGTAAGGTGTGAGATGTTGATCCAAACCTAATCTCTCCCACACTGTCTTCCAGTTTTCCCAGTAGTTTTTATCAAATAATGGATTTTTGTCCCAAAAGCTGGGATTGTTGGGCTTGTCTTAGACTGTCTTGCTAAGGTCACTTACCCCAAGTCTATTCCATTGATCCTCTTTCTGTCTCTTAGCCAGTACCATATTGTTTTGATGACCACTGCTTTATAGTATAGTTTGAGATCTGGGACAGCAAGTCCTCCTTCCTTTGCAGTTTTTTCATGATTTCCCTGGATATCCTTGATCTTTTGTTCTTCCAAATGAACTTTGTTATGTTTTTTCTAATTCAGTAAAAAAGTTTTTTGGAAGTTTGATGGATATGGCACTAAATAAATAGATAAGTTTGGGTAGGATGGTCATTTTTTAATGTTAGCTCATCCTACCCATGAGCAATTAATGTTTTTCTAATTGTTTAGATCTAGTTTTAACTGTGTGGAGAGTGTTTTGTAGTTGTGTTCATATAGTTCCTGTGTTTGTCTCGGCAGATAGATTCCTAAGTATTTTATATTGTCTAGGATGATTTTAAATGGAATTTCTCTTTCTAATTCCTGCTGCTGAGATGTATTAGAGATATATAGAAATGCTGATGACTTATGTGAATTTATTTTGTATCCTGCAACTTTGCTAAAGTTGTTGATTATTTCAACTAGCTTTTTGGTTGATTCTCTAGGATTCTTTAAGTAGACCATCATGTCATCCGCAAAGAGTGATAGCTTGGTCTCCTCATTGCCAATTTTAATACCTTCAATTTCTTTTTCTTCTCTAATTGCTACTGCTAGTGTTTCTAGTACAGTGTTAAATAATAGGGGTGATAATGGGCATCCTTGTTTCACTCCTGATCTTATTGGGAAGGCTTCTAGTTTATCCCCATTGCAGATGATGTTGGCTGATGGTTTTAGATATATACTGTTTATTGTTTTTAGGAAAGGCCCATCTATTCCTATACTTCCTAGTGTTTTCAGTAGGAATGAGTGTTGTATTTTGTCAAAGGCTTTTTCTGCATCTATTGAAATAATCATGTGGTTTTTGTTGCTTTGCTTATTGATATGGTCAATTATGTGGATGGTTTTCCTAATATTGAACCATCCTTGCATTCCTGGTATAAATCCCACCTGATCATATTGAATAACCCTCGTGATCACTTGCTGGAGTCTTTTTGCTAGTATCCTATTTAAGATTTTTTGCATCTATGTTTATTAAGGAGATTGGTCTGTAGTTTTCTTTCTCCATTTTTGACCTGCCTGACTTTAGAATCAGTACCATATTTGTATCATAAAATGAATTTGGTAGAACTCCCTCTTTGCTTATTATGTCAAATAATTTGTATAGTATTGGGATTAGCTATTCTTTGAATGTTTGATAGAATTCACTTATGAATCCATCAGGCACTGGAGATTTTCTCTTAGGGAGTTCTTTGATGGCTTGTTCAATTTCTTTTTCTGATATGGGATTATTTAAGAATTCTATTTCTTCTTCTGTTAATCTATGCAATTTATATTTTTGTACATATTCATCCATATCACCCAGATTGGCATATTAAAAATATGGAACATTTCACAAATTTCCTTGTCATCCTTGTGCAGGGGCCATGCTAATCTTCTCTGTATCATTCCAATTTTAGTATATGTGCTGCCAAAACAAGCACCACAAACAACTTTTTTAAGTCTTTATCTTCTGTCTTAGAATTATATCAAATATTAGCTCCAGGGCAGAAGAACAGTAAGGGCTTGGCAATTGGGGTTAAGTGATTTGCTCAGGGTCACACAACTAGGAAGTGTCTAAAACCACATTTGAACCCAGGACCTCCTGTCTCTCAATCCACTGAGCCACCTTGCTGCCCCATATACTTACAGTCTTGAGTAGAGGAGGATTTAATTATCCCCACCCTCTCCCCATTTGCTAATTGATATAATTACAGAAAGTAATGGGCATACAATGGGCATATAACAAAGGCTGTATTATTCCAATAAAGTACAAACATGTCTATGTCCTTTCATCCCTTTCCAAAGTTTTTGAAAATTCTTTGTACTTGATGGGAGCTGACCATTGGCCCAATGAAGTCAGTTTACTTACTTGACTTCTCAGGCAAGAAGGAACTTCTGACTGGGGGCTCAGAGAGTAAAAAAAAGAGAAGGTAGAAGATATCAGAGCTGAAGGAGAAGGAGGGAAGAGAGAGGAAAGTAACTCAAGAAGTCTCCACAAGACCAGTCAGGAAGGACTCTGGGTCACTGAAACTCCCTGGACCTCAGAACCCAAGGAGACAATTCTGACTATATTTCCTTCCTCCCCTTATGGAGTTTGAAGACTTTTCTCAGGGCACAAAAAAAAGTCTATTTATTTAAAGTTTGTTTGCCTTTCTTGATTTTAAATGTTTACATTATTGTTTAATCTGGCAGTTGAGACAGATGGAGTCAAGCCAGGTCTTGCTAATTTGGGTGTACTTCTTGAGAATGTCATTAGAGGTAGCAATGGAAGGGAGCATTCCTTCTCTCTTTCGCCAGAGCACAGTCTCCTACTGGGGGCTTGGGGCAGAGAGGAGCCAAGAGAGGCAGACAGAGGAAAAAGAAAGACAGAAACAAAGAGAGAATTTTTACATGAGAAAACTCATTTAGGCAGAGTCAGTAATAAGATAGGAGTGAATGAGTGTCTTCATGACCCTACCTACCACACCACACCACCACTGCCGCATTTGGCTTCAAAGCACTTTATAAACATATCATGTAGTTGTTCTAAGGTAATCAGAGAAGGAAGAAAACTTTGAGATCATCTTGTTTAGCTTCTTTATTTTATAGGGGGGAAAAACAGATCTGGAAAGGCTTTTTGACTTTCCAAAACAACAACAATGAATAGGACATGATCCTTAGTGGCAGTTAGGTGGCTCAGCAGATTGAGAGCCAGGCCTAGAGACTAGGATGGTCCTGGGTTCAAATCTGGCCTCAGACACTTCCTAGCTGTGTGACTCGGGGCAAGTCACTTAACCCCTACTATTGCTTACACCATTACCATTCTTCTGCCTTAGAACCAATATAGTGTTGATTCTAAAACAGAAAGTCAAGGTTTTAAAATAACAATAATAATACATGGTCCTTGCCTACATAAAATTTATAATCTAATAATCTAAATGAGAATTGGATGATGTTATGAAAATGTACCTATCCCTTCTTTGCATGAGATGGGGGATTATGGGTTGTTGTTGAGTCATTTTTCAGTCACATCTGGCTCTTCATGACCCCATTTGGGGTTTCTTGGCAGAGATCCTGAAATATTTTGCCATTTCCTTCTCCATATCATTTTACAGATGAGGAAACTGAGACAAACAGGGTTAAGTGACTTGCCCAGGGTCACACAGTTAGGATGCATGATATGTGAATTTAAATGGAAAATTTATTGGAGTCATAAGACATGTATAACCCAGTGGAATTGCTTGTCAGCTCAGGGAGGGGGGAGGGAAGAGGGGAGGGAGAGAGCATGAATCATGTAACCATGGAAAAATATTACAAAAATAAATAAAAATAAATATTAAAACAAACAAACAAAAAGAATCAATCCGATACCTCTTCTTCCCCCATGAAGCCTTCTATGAACCTTCTTCCTCCAGGTGAAAATGATCTGTCCCTCCTCCATATTCTAGAGTCTAGTTCTCCTTTGTCACATCATTTTTTAGCACAGATTTAGAGTTAGAAAGACCCTCCAAGGTTATCTGATGCTCACTCCAAGGCCAGGCTGGTCCATGACTCCATTGGCAACTTCTCCACCTCCAAAGTCAACGAGCTTCTCATGCTGGCAAGTCCCTAACCCTTCCCTCTAGCCTCCCTCTTTCCACTGGTGAATGACTCCCCTTGAGGAAGCCCCCAAGAGCTTGGCTGACTTGAGGCTCAGTCCATGACTCCCTGGAGGACTTCTCCACCTTGCCCTCCACAGGTACCTTTCTCCCTTACCCTACACTTTCCCTGGGCTCTTCTGGGGCCCCCCATTAGAATGTAAGCTCCTCAAGGGTAGGAATTAACTTTCTTAGATATAGATATAAAGAGATACATATATTACACATATGTGATACTATAATATATGTATGTGTATGGATATACATATGTATGTATATATATTCCCAGCACCGAATATAGTATCTAGCACATAGTAACCATTTGATAAATTCCCTAGCTAAATAGCCATAAATCCATCCATGTCTATGTATCCATCCATTCTTCTATCTACCCATCCTTCCTTATGTCTATTCACCCATTCCTCTGTCTCTCTACCTACCTACCTGTCCATCTGTCTATCCAGCTGTCTGTCCATCCATTCATCCACCCATCCATCTATCCCTGTATCTCTCTCTATCCATGTGTCTACCATCTAGTCCAATCCCTTCATGTTATATAACAGAACGCTAAAGCCTAGTCTAGAATATGTTGCAGAGGGAACCCTTGTTCAAGATAGAGTTGAACTCAAATCCTTGGAGGCCATCAGAGAAACTGAGGCCTGACTTTCCCCAGTCATGAGGGTAATAATTGTCAGGTCCCGTGACTCGAGGAAACCCAATATCACTCACGCCAACCCATTCCTCTTTGTGACAGCTCTCAGATTATTCTTACATGAAGCCTAAATTTGACTCTTTGAAATACATTTTCAATTGAACTTATTCAGCTCCTACTACAATAGACAAACATGATCCTGCCTTTAGGGAATCTGTAATCTTCTGCTGAGGGACAACAGATGAAATAAATAGATATAAACCATGTGAAAAATGCAAAAATTTTTATCCCCATTGTTCCTAGTTATTGCCTCTGGGCTAAATATAACAAGTCAAATCTGTCTTCCACTTGATGAAAGACAGCATAATATAGAGGGGGAAAGGCTGGATCTATGGCCAAAGGACCTAGATTCAAATCCTGTGTCTATCTCTTAGAATCAGTGTGACCTTGGATGAGTCACTTAACTTCTGGAGTATTTAGTTTCCTCATTAGTAAAACTGGACTCTGTGGTCTGTAAGATTCTTTCTAGTTCTAAATTTATGAGCCTCTGACAGTTTTTCAAATAAATGAATTACTTTTTAAATTTTTAATTATTATTATAATGTTTAATATTTTATAATAATGATTTATAAATAATTTTCAATTATTAATTAGATTGATTGATTTAATCAATTAATTAAAAGTCAATTAATAAGCATTTAAGTGCCTAATATCTTCCCAGTAAGCAGTTAGGTGGCACCCTAGTGCACAAAGCTCTGGGCTTGGCATCAGGAAGACTCATCTTCCTGAGTTCAAATCTGGCCTCAAACTCTTTCTGAGGGGGGTAGTCCAGTGGCTTAGTGGATTGAGAGCCAGGCCCAGAGACAGGAGTTCCTGGGTTTGAATCTGGCCTCAGACACTTCCTAGCTGTGTGACCCTGAGCAAGTCACTTAAACCCCCATTACCTAGCCCTTACTGCTCTTCTGCCTTAGAACCAATACACAGTATTGATTCCAAGACAGAAGGTAAGGATTTTTTTAAAAAACACTTTCTGAGTGACCCTAGACTAGTCACTTAATTCTGTTTGCCTCAGTTTCCCTATATGTAAAGTGAGCTGGATACATAACTGGAAAACCACTTCAATATCTTTGCCAAGAAAATCCCAAATGGGGTCACAAAGAGGTGGACACAACAGAAAAAGATAGAACCTAGCAAGTGCCCTTTTCTTGGTACTGAGGTCACAACGACTGAAATGAATGACAGAATCACAGAATCTGAGAGTTTCAAGGGACCTCCGGGCAAGTTAGTCCAAGCCACAAATGAAAAGCATCCTTGCATAACCCATCTGATAATGGGTCATTACGTCTCTAGAATGAAATATTCCCTACCATCCAGAAATTGGAGTTTTACCTCATCACTATGTAATTACAATTTCTTTACCCGTGAATTTCATTTCCCAGAACCCCATTTTTGTCCTCACATTAAGGACATTAACTTAAGTCCTTAAGTTTTGTAGATAAAATGTCTGTGACTCCGCCCTTTGGGGCTATTCTCCTGCTTTTCACAGTCTGGGAAACTGCTCTTTACTCAGGTTCTTTCTATTTCCTCTACTTCAAGAGATCATTAAAAATTGTATAAAATATAATAGAGTTATTGGATATTAATTTTAATCTTACATCACATTTCCAAGCATAAATAAACACAAGGTAATGGCGGGAGGGGTACTTGAGGCAACCAGGATCAGGAAAAATGTGAAGGAAAAGAGGGATCATCTCCCTTCCTCCAGTCTTCTCCTCCCCAGGCTAAACATCCCTAGTTCCTTCCACCACAGATTCAAGGTCCTTTGCCACTCTTCTCTTCTTCTGGAGCTGTCCAGCTTATCAATGGCCTCTAGAACTGAACTCAGGACTCCAGACATCAGCAAAACAGAGAAAGGAGGGGTGGGGAACTGAGAGAAATAGATTAGTCCCAGGCAGAGAACTGGAAGGGACCTTAGGAACTGACTAGTTCAATTCCTTCATTGTGACTAATGGAGAAACTGAGACCCCAAGAGGCAAAGTGACTTTCATTCACAAAGGTAGTCATAAAGGGCAGATCTGAGCTATGAGCACAAGTCCATCCCTCAACCCAGTCTAGTACTTTTCCTACCACCCTGTGAGACTCCTTTCCTCTTTGGTGGAAGGGTCTATGTTGGTGCCACAAAACTCTGGAGTCCCATCAGGCAGGCTGAGAGCTCCTCCCTTGCCAGACTTACTCTCTGGTGCCTGCTAAAGACAGGGAGGAAAGACATGTTCACTCTGTCTACAAGCAATGACCCTCCTGAGATCAGAAGGACTGCAGAATTCCTTTTCCATGAGAGGTGGGAAGTGAAGGATCTGTGGCATCAAAGAGAGCATTCTGTGCCAAGCCCCATCCCTGACTCCCAGCCTGGCTCGTGACTTCCTCTCTGCCAGAGACTGAGGAGGAGCCTGGTGCCATGCAGAGAGCATTAGACTTGGCATCAGGAAGTCTGGGTTTGAATCCCAGTTTTGGCACCTACTGGCTGTATGACCTTGGGTAAATTACTACCCCTCAAAGCCTCAGACTTCATGCTGTGATGACCTCTTCTTCATCAAAAGAAGAACCTCAGTTTCATCCTTTGTAAAATGAAGGATGATCACTAAAGTCTCTTTCTGTCTCAAAAGCCTGTGAACTCAAAGAATCAGAGGACAGCCAGGAGGCACAATAAATAGAGCACCACTCCTGGAATCTAGAAGACTTGAGTTCCAATCTAGTCTCAAACCCTCACTAGCTAGATGACCGTGGGCGAGTCACTTCTCCCTATATGCCTCAGTTTCCTCATCTGTAAAATGAGCTGGAGAAGAAATAGGAAAAAACTCCAGTATCTTTGCCAAGAAAATTCCAATAGGGTCACAAAGTGTCAGAAATGACTGAAACGCCTGAACAATAAAAGCTCTAACACTGGAAAGGACCTCTGAGGTCATCTATTTTAATCCCTGCATTTTTCAGATGAGGAACCCATTTAGTGACTTGTCCTCAGTCACACAGGTAAGAAGTGACAGAAGAAATATGTGAACCCAGAAAACATTTAGTGACTTGTCCACAGTCACACAGGTAAGAAGTGACAGAAGAAATATGTGAACCCAGAAAACATTTAGTGACTTGTCCACAGTCACACAGGTAAGAAGTGACAGAAGAAATATGTGAACCCCCTCTGACTCTGGAGACAGTGCTCTAGGATTCATGAAGCTGGGTCCCTCTGGGCAGCTAGGATAAGAGCTAAACAATCAACAAAACAATAAATCAAGGCTTGATTTGTGGCTTTGCTGGTTTCCTTGGTGTGATTGCTCACCCTGAAAACTTAAAAATGGACTCTAGAAAACCCCAGGGAGTAATACATACTGTCAATTTACAATAAATCTAGAGGTAGGTTAGATCCTGTTTTCAAAAAAGCTCTAAATGACAAAGAAATTTAGATCTAACCCTTGAGGTAAGAGGGAGCCATTGTTCAGGGCCAAACCAACTTTCCCATCACTCAGCTGCCCATTTTGAATAGCCAAACGAGTCTATCTCATCCTTCCTTTCTTCCACTTCAGGGTCCCAAAGCAAGGCTCAGATCCAAATAGTAGCTCATTTCTCTAGCCCTTTAAGCTTTGCAAAGTAGTTTCCTCACAGTGATCCTATGAAATAGCTAGCCTTAGCATTATATCTTCATATTTAGAGGTGAGGACTGACCTCTGGACTTGTGTTTCCATCATCATTTTGAGCTCTCATTGAGGAAACTTCCTTCCCAATATAGTTCAGGACCACACCTGTAACTGAGTCTTATAGACTTGTACAGAGAGGTTGAAACTTGCCCAAAGTCCTCCTACAGCCAGTATAAGTCAGAGGCAGGATTTGAACCTAGATCTTCTGGATTCCCACTCCACCATACTGCCTCTCATTCCCATATTGCAAAGCTGGGGATTGAAGAACTGAATCCCCTTGCCTTTAGTCACCAGCTAGTAAGAGTCGGAGCAAGGTATAGGAGGAAGGATCAGGGATCTTTGATGAGATGAAACAGGGAACTCTTCATCAATTATGGGTTGCTTTGAAGTTTATTGGCAATTATTAATCAGGATGATGAATGCTTGTAACGTAAGAGGAATTCCCTTCCTCTTTGGACTCTTTTTCCCCTTGTATCTCCCTTGAACTCCTAGACTGGAGTGTGGTGGGGTGGTAAGAGTGAGGGAGAATAAAAATTTTCCCCCATGCCATAAGCATAAGAATGACTTGAAGCAGAAGCACATGGCATTTGAAGACATGCACTTACCTAGATAAGCCTAAAATTAACCCTCAAATCCCTGGCAGTCTTATTCTGCCTTCCCCAATGCTCAATACCATCTAGCATATGCTGTTGTTGTGTCTTTTTCATCTTGCCCATCGTTTCATGACCCCACTGGGGATTTTATTGGCAAAGATTCTAGAGTGGTTTCCCATTTCTTTCTCCAGCTCATTTTGTAGATGAGGAATCTGAGGTCAATTGGGTTAAATTACTTACCCAAGGTCACCCAGCTAAAAAGCATCTGGGGCCAGAATTTGAACTCAGGTTTTCCTGACTCCAGCCCAAAGCTCTATCCACTTTGCCATCTAGGCACTTAATAAATGCTGGTTGACTAGTTAGTTGACTGCCTGTTTCCTTTTCTGAATACATCAGCACCTATTGGTGCTGGGTAATGGATGTTTCTAGACTCGGTGGTTACCTCTTCAGTTAAGTTCTTAAGTTCCAAAGTCAGGAACAAACCATCCTTTTATCATTTGCTTCCAAGAGAAAAGGACCACAGCCAGGATTGTCCTGCCTGAAAAAAAAATCACTCCCTGGCTAGGAAGGAGATTTGAACCCTACCCACCGGCCACGATATTTGCTGCAAGTACTCCAATGATGAAAGTCTGAGGTGAATGCAAAAATCTCTGCTTCATAGACCCACAAAGGGTCTTAGCTTTCAGGAAAGTATCATGAAGGTAATGAGCTATTGGAACATTTTATGTTTCCCGTATCTGCTCGTGCATGCCTTTAAGTCCTCTGCATCTTACATAGTCTCGATAATAGAGGAATTAAGCCACTGTTCCATATGAGATATTAATATCGCCCACTAAGTACCTTTGGGGATGGGGGACACCATTACCAGAATTTGAGGGAGACCTTAGACATGACTTGTGCCTAAGCTGACTCCCCTACAGGTACTCTGGAGAGGGGTAGAGCCAGAGAGAGAAGCTGATCCTTTATGAAGTCAAAGACTGCCTGTATCAAACCTGGCCCCATTGGAGCAGCTCATCCCCTTTGGAGAGATTCCCTGAGTCACCCAGGATTCAAAGCTGAGGCTTCCGCCTTCCCACTAGCGATCCATTCAAAATCTGAGGACCCTCCCAACAATTCCACTCCGGCTCCCAAATGGGATTGTCCTGGCCCCATTCCAAAGCTCCCAAGATTCCACTCCTATGTCAACTGCTTAGTAGACCGGCTGTCACCTATGTTTTACAATGCTCTCATTGAAGAGCAAATCTGTATTGATTCCAGGAGAAGTGGAGCTGTAAATTACTGGTCATGACTGGCTGGCCCATCCTGAGATGAGGATCTATCGATTGGGCTGAGGGTCTAAATCTAATTATCACCCAAAGAAACTCATTGGAAGGGAAAAACAATGCAGATGTAAAACGAGGTCATTAATACCTTGGAATTACCTGCTGAAACACCTACCGTATAATGCATCGAGTCCCCAGTACGGATTGCTTTGGGGAGGGAGCTCCAGTGGTTTTCTTTGGCCAGAGTTGGGTGTCAGATTTGGCCCTGACTCATACCTAAAGGTAACCCTCCCACATCACCAAGGTAAGTCCTCGGCATCTTACATAGTCTCGATAATAGAGGAATTAAGCCACTGTTCCATATGAGATATCAATATCGCCCACTAAGTGCCTTTGGGGGTGGGGGACACTATTATCAGAATTTGAGGGAGGCCTTAGATACATGGGTGCCCCCACGATCTGGAAAATCCAAGTAAAACTTTTTGTCCCTCCCTTCATCTCAAAGAAGAAGTCTGAATTTTTTCCTTTTTCTTTTATGGGGTTTACAGTACCTTATTGTAAAATTTGGGTTAAGTATCTAGTCATAGGCTATATGTAGGTCAATGTGAACATTTCTAGCCTTTGTGTATCATCTGCTGCCTTTCACATTCTTTTCACACATTACAACTTTATTTTTTATTTTTTCTTTATTTTATTCCAGTAACAGATGTACACATAAGTTTTCCAAGGTTACATGGTTCATGTTGTCTTCCTACCCTCTTCCCTTCCCTCTCCTAGAGATGACAAACAATTCCACTGGCAAACTTTAACTTTAGAAAAAGAAATTGATTATCTATCTATATGTGTGTGTTTGTGTAATATTAAAAAGATAAGAGGGCAGGGGAAAGCTGGGTAGCTCAGTGGATTGAGAGCCAGACCTAGAGATGGGAGGTCCTAGGTTCAAATCTGGCCTCAGACACTTCCTAGCTGTGTGACCCTGGGCAAGTCACTTAACCCCCATTGCCTAGCCCTTACCACTCTTCTGCCTTAGAGTCAATACACAGTATTGAGTCTAAGATGGAAGGTAAGGGTTTTAATTTTAAAAATGTTTTTAATTTAAGAAAAGATAAGAGGGAAGCTGGGTTGCTCCATGGTTTGAGAGCCAGACCTAGAGATGGAAGGTCCTAGGTTCAAATTTGGCTCAGATACTTCCTAGCTGTGTGACCCTGGGCAAGTCATTTAACCCCCATTGCCTAGCCCTTACTGCTCTTCTACCTTAGAACCAATACAGAATATTGATTCTAAGACAGGAGATAAGATTAAAGATAATATTTTAAAAATAAAACAAAATGTATGATTATTATATAATACTATCCATATATTTTATCCATTTAAGATTTCTGGATCATCTGCTGACTTTCATGTGTCATCTGTAGCTTCAGCAAAATTTCCAAAAATTTTCCCATTTAATTTTGTGTATCAACTTGTGATATATAAAAACTGTGATGGGGAAAGTAGCCATGTGGAAGGGATACCTGGATTTACAAAAGTCAGTTTCCCCTTACTTTACCTCTTTGCAGTTTCCTTAATCTGGCTAAAGCCATACTAATCCCAGAGCATTCACTAGCTAGAATAATCATGGCAGCTCTAAGCAGTCTGGTAAGGAGGGTAGAGCACTAAACATGAAGTCAGAATACCTGAGTTCAAACCCTAGCTGTGTAGTGTTGAATAAGATGCTACATTTCTCCATACCATGTATGGAAAGGGGACTGGACTTAATGGTCTTTAAAGTCAATTCTAGCCCTAAATCTCTGATCCTAGACTTCATGCAAAACAGGTCCGCAGTGGATAGATCACTCAACATTAAGACCCAAAGGCTTCTAGAGAAAAGTAACCATGATGGTGAAGATGTAACATTCATAAAGATACAGTTGAAGGAACTTGGCATGTCTAGCACAGAGAAGGAAAAACTTAAAGTGAGTTATGACCCCTGGATATGCATTTTGGAAAGGATGCCCCAAGGAAGAAGGATTGGAATTTGTTCTGTGTGGTCCCAAAGGGCAGGACCATGTGGATGTAGCCAAAGCAGATTTGGGTAAAGCTTCCCAAGTATAGAGCTACCCCCCAAAGTGGAATGAGCTATCGTGGGACACAGGAGATTCTTCTTCCATGGAAATCTTCTATGCTTCCTGGCTGACTTAGGATCAAAGTATCAGAGTGGGGACCCACTGATTGCTGACTGGGCAACCCCCACTATGGCCACTTAAAAATAGCTTCCTTTTGCTTATTAATTCGGGAATGGCTGAACAAACTGCAAGTATATGAATGTCAGAAAGGTTGTTCCATGAGAGACGACAAATAGGAAGAATTCAGGGAAACATGGGCAGACTTGCATGAACTGATACAGAGTGAAATAAGGCAAACCTAAGAAATAACATACATGATCACTACACTCGTCTAAATAAAAAGAATATTAAAACAAAAAATAGCTATCTTTACTAAACAAGAACACTTCTTCATGGAATTGGCCAGCCAGATCTGGGAGGATGGAGGGTTTAGAAGGAAAAAATAAGGAGTTCTATTTTAGACATGTTGAGTTTAAGATTTCTACTGGATATCCATTCTGAGATATCTAAAAGACAGTTAGAGATTCAAGATTGAGAGTCAGCAGAGGGGCAGCTAGGGAGCATAATGTATAGAGTGCCAGACCTCAATTCAGGAGGACTTGGGTTCAAATCTGGCCTCAGACATTTACTAAATGTGTGACCCTGGGCAAGTCATTTAATCCCAATTGCCTGGCCCTGCCACTCTTAGATTTGATTCTAAGACAGATGGTAAGGGCTTTTTAAAAAAGTCAGCATAGGGGGCAGCTGGATTGAGAACCAGGCCTAGAGACGGGAGGTCCTAGGTTCAAATCTGGCCTCAGCCACTTCCCAGCTGTGTGACCCTGGGCAAGTCACTTGACCCCCATTGCCTAGCCCTTACCACTCTTCTGCCTTGGAGCCAATACACAGTATTGACTCCAAGACAGAATGTAAGGGTTTTATTTTTAAAAAATAAATTTAAAAAAAAGTCAGCATAGAGGTTGAACAGGATAGATAAATCTGAAAATCTGCAAAGAGATGATAATTGAGTCCATGGGAACTAATGAAATGACCAAGAGAAATAGTAATAATGGAGAAAAGAAAACAGCTAAGGAAAGTGCCTTGGGAGGATACCTAGATAAAAGTTCAGCAGAGAATACTATGAAGGATCAGTCAACTAGGTAGGAGAAAACCAGAAGAAATCAGAGTCATGAAAATCTAGAGATATCATTCCCTTAAACCAACAGCAAGGAAGCTTTAAGTACAGAATTTTCCTGAGGGGTCTTGATGGTCCCTTTTTTCTTCTTTTTAGGGGGCAAACTCCTCCAGAACTAAACCCAGTGTACATACCCATGGATCTAGACCTGAGAAGAGCCTTTTATTAGAGATCAAGAGGGTAATTATCCCAGCCCCTCTATCCAGGAGTGGTCATTATTTTTACACCTGGATGATCACATTTGATACTTACAATCTCATGGAGTAGATACTCTAGGCACAACTGGAAATTATTTTGTGTATATTATTTCCCCCCCCAGTGTTCCTTGTGAATAGTGATTATTTAATAGTTGTGTTTCTATCCCTAGTATCCATCACTGGATCTCATTCAAAGGGAAGGGGAAATCTGAATGAGAGGATAATAGATTTTAAGATGAAAGAGGACTTACAGGGTCATCTAGATTCAAGCAGAACTGAATCTATGTGTCCTGCATATTACCTTAGAAAAGCACAAATTAGAATTATCTATGTTATGTGTCATTTTTTAATTAATTTTATTTAACATTTCTCAATGATATTTTAATGTAGTTCAGTGGGAGGAAGAAGAATGCACTTACTGGCCTAGAGTTTGACACCTCTGGTCCAGAGTATCTATTGTTCAGATAAGGAAACTGAGGCCCAGAGAGGTTCAGAAAATTCCCCTAAGCCACACAGGTGACCAGTTGCACAGCCAGCATTTGAACCCAGTTCCTCATACTCAAAAATCCAGTGTTCTCCCTATTGTACCACCTTGTCACTACTGCATAGCAAAAAGGAAGTTTGAAGAGGTCACTGAGAAATGCTGAAGATAAAATACAAACCAATGCCTCTATTCATTCCAAATCACACCCTCCTTTCACTCTAATACCCAGTAGACACTGAATAGAACACTTTTTTTAAATGGTACCTGGGACTGGGTCAGGAAACCCTTAGGTTCTGTTCCTTATTGTTATTAGTTGACCTTGTGAAGGAGATCTAAGCCAAGCCCAAACCTGAAGGGTTTTCATTCTGCAGTATGCACCTCCCCTTTTCCTACCCTACTGTTACACTCCCGTTAATATCCACTTGATCAAATTTCTTGTACCCAAACTGACTTCCTGATTTTATATGGGATCCATGGGGCATCTCTGAGTTTCCTCAGCCAATCAGTGCACTGATTTCCTATCAATATCATTCAAGGTCATCCAAGGACTTTGGGCACTTTGTCTAGCACCTGTCCTGGTTGGATGACTGAAACTAAAGCCTATCCCTCATATTGATTGGTTGATCATTTCCATGTGCTTAAGTTTATGGCTCACTTTA
The DNA here is from genome assembly GCF_027887165.1 of Monodelphis domestica. Lineage (NCBI taxonomy): Eukaryota > Metazoa > Chordata > Mammalia > Didelphimorphia > Didelphidae > Monodelphis > Monodelphis domestica. The sequence goes on from NC_077229.1 coordinate 29,953,320, forward strand.
ATCACTCACCTTAAATGGGGTTGAGTGAACCAAATTGTTTACTCAGTTGAACTATGGTCCTTGGTGTCTCCCACTGTCCCCACTGTAGAATGGGCACCAAAGGAGACCCTTGAATATTTGCTGCTATAAAAATGCTGCAGCAAGGACAAGTACAGCTCTACTCCACCTTAGACATCAGTGGTTTTCCTAAGAAAAACAATGGAAAAGCGTACAACAAGGTAAAGAGAAAAAGAGCATTTGTCCTTAGGAGGACTGGGTTTGGGTTTGGACCTTAGTGCCAACACTTTCTACCTGGATGGCCTTAGATAATTCACATCCTCTCTGTGCTAGGGATTCCCCTTCGTGGGTCGCCACCTCTTTGTCTATAAAATGAAAGGGTTGGACCCTAAGATCTGACCACTCAGCTTCCACCGGGGGTCTGTGGTTGCAAGCTAGGAATGTCTTTCAATAGTTGTTTGTAAAATTTTTAGTGTGGGTACTCCAACCTCAGAAATGGGCAAATGCTCCAAATCATGACTTGATTTATTATTTGTTTATTGCTTAGATTTAAGAAAGTGATGGAGAAAATATGAATAATGCAGGTTAAACTTAAAAGTGTATAATTTATTTTTCTGGAGAGCTTGTAGTTAAACATTTTCCTTCAGACCACTGGCTCTTACAACCTTTGTTCTAAAGTCTTTCCTAGCTATAACAGTCTTTGATCTAATATCCCTCTCAACTCTGAAATTCCCTCTACTAAGATCCCCCTTAGGTCTGACATTCCTGTTCTAAGCCCCCTTCTGACTCTGACATCCCTATTTTTTAACCCTTAATTAATTAATCAATACAGTGTATTTTTTCTAAGGCAGAAAATCAATAAGGGCTAGGCAATGGGAGTTAAGTGACTTACCCAGGGTCACACAGCTAGGAAGTGTCTGAGGCCAAATTTGAATCTCCCATCTCTAGGACTGGCTCTTAATCCACTGAGCCACCCAGCTTCCCCCTATTCTAAGGCTCCTCCCTGATCTAACATTCCCTGTTCTAAGACTACTCCTAGCTCTAACATTCCACATCCCAGGGCCTCTCCCATCTTTGTGATCCTGCCAGACTTTAGTAAATTGAATTCTACATTCCTATTTCATAAATACTTTATCTTCATTGTTTATTGCTATTGCCTGGGCAATCAAAGGCTCCAAGTTCTAGTCTTGCCTCTGGCACCTACTGACTATGACATGGTCCTGAGCAGGTCACTTCTACCTTCTAGTTCCCTGAGTCAACTCTAAGAGTTATTTTTCCATTATTAATTGAAAGGATTTCCTTAAAGAGAGAACCCAGAACCACTGAAATCATAGGTCTAGAGCAGTCTCTGAACTGAGACCTCTGATCACTTTAGCTTTAGTGACCTGCTTCTATATTCTTTATGTTCATTTCTTTGAGCATTTATTAAGCACCTATTATGGTCTGGGCACTGTGATTGGCTGATTGATCAATTGTTCATTCTCAAAGAGGACAAATGACATCATGGGTGATCATTGGATTGAAGTGAGGGAGAGTTGCCCGAAGTCATCAGTCTCAGTCTCTCTTCCAGAGTCATCCAAGTCCAGTGGCAGGACAAGAGTCAGGAAGCCCGATGATGGTCCAGGATGCAGTGGATGAACTTGGGATTTTTTGGTGTTAGACCAAGCTCTAAGCATTCCACAGCGCCTGCTTCAGCTACCTTCATGACCATTGAAATAAATTGTTCTTTTCCACCCATTCTGCTGTGGAAGTCTTCATATGCCAGAGTCAGACATTCCTCTAACTCACAGACAGATCTGAGACACATGATTTTCCCAACCTGGTTTGAACTATCTGCTGAGATGGTTTACCAGAATGTGGCCGCTGTGCAGGCTACAGCTTCTTAGAGCCCACAGTGAGAGTGAGGTGGTAGGTGGAGACCAAAGCAGGATGAGCAATCCTGAAAAGAACTGGACAAACCCTCACACCAGAGATGCTATTCGTCTCTGGACATCTCGTTTGCTCTCTATATTGTGCTAGGCTCTAGAACAGTGATGACGAACCTTTTAGAGACTGAGTGCCCAAACTATACCCTCACACAGCATGTGAGTCACCCCCTTACCTCAGACAGGGGAGGGAAGAAGCACTCCCATTGGGCTGCTGGGCAGAGGGGTGGGTGATGGGAGAAATGTCCTCAGGCATGTGTGGAGAAGGGGAGAAGAGCAGCCCCTCTAGCATGTGTGCCATAGGTTTGCCAACATGGATCTAAAGATTCAAAGACAAAGATCAATCAGTCTTTTCTTTCAGGGCTTCTACCCTAGAGTGATTTTTCAGTGTCATTTCATTGATACAGGAAATTTCTGGTTAAGAAAACTGCCAACACAGATCATCACCACCTTCTCTGTAATTTACAGTGTCATAGAGTTGTCTCAGAGACTGAATGACTTACTTAGGGTCCCAAAGCCAGTCGGCATCAGAGGTAGGACTTGAAGTCAGATCTTTTTGGTTCCTTGGCCATCTCTTCTATCTACTACACCATGCTTCCTCTTCTGTTTACATATGAATTAGTCAACAAACATTTATTTAGCATCTTCTGTGTGCCAGGTATGGCCAGGCTAAATGCTAGGGATATAAAGAATGTTTTTTTAAAAAAAGTGCCTGCCCTCAAGGTGCCTACAATCTAATTGGAGAGACAGCATGCAAACATCTGAATATAAACAAACTATAGATAAGATAAATAGTAAATAATCAGCAGAGGTAAGGACCTGGCATTCAGGGACTTCAGGAAAGGCTTCGCAGAGGAGGTGAGATTTTAGCTGGGACTTTACGGAAGCCTAAGAATTGAGGAGACAAAGAAGAGGAGAGGGAAAATTCTAGGCACAGGGTGGGAGGAAGGGGCCAGCCATATGAATGTTGTACTGTTTGGGGATACCTGCTAGCTTGGGGAAAATTGCCTTAGTGTCCCCTACTTGAAATCTACAATTGTTCTATATAAAAGTAATGATGATAATCATAGCTAATATTTATTTAGTGCTGTCTATGTCAGGCAACATGCTAAGTCCTTTACAGTAATTTCCTCATTGGATCCTCACAACAACCCTGGGAATTAGATGCTCCTATTATCCCCATTTTGCAGATGAGGAAACTAAAGCAAACAAGGGTTAAATGACTTGCCCAGAGTTATTTAGTAGTAAGTATCAGAGGCCACTTTTACATTCAGGTCTCCTTGACTCCAAATGGGGCCCTCTATCCACTGCATCACTTAATGTAGAGTAAGAGATCTGTGTGAATCACCTTCTGCTAAATCCAATGGCTTCCTAGCTGTGTGACCCTGGGCAAGTCACTTAACCTCCATTTGCCTAGACCTTACCGCTCTTCTGCTTTGGAAGCAATGCACCACATTGATTGGAAGATAACGGGTTAAAAGAAATAATAAATCCAGTTGGGATGGAGGTGGTTTGATCTAGCAGAAACAGCCACAGACTTGGAGTCAGAGGATTGAAGGCGGCTAGGCGGTGGCATGATACACAGGGCGCCAGGCTTGGAATCAGGAAAACTCATTTTCATGAGCTCAAAACTGGCTTCAGACACTTCCTAGCAGTGTGACCCTGGACAAGTCCCTCAACCCTGTTTGCCTCAGTTTTCTCAACTATACAATAAGCTGAAGAAGGAAATAGCAAACGGTTCCAGTATCCTTGCCAAGAAAACCCTAAGTGGAGTCAGGAAAGGTTGGACACACCTGAAAAAGCAAGTCAAAGTATTTGGTCTTGAATCCCAGCTCTTCCACTAATTCTCATGTGATTTTCACAGGTCAGTAAAGCTCTCTGGACCTCAGTTCCTTCAATCATCTGGGCTAGATAGCCTTCAAGGTCCTTTTCAGCTCTAAAATCTGAGGTCCTATTCAATGTCCTGGGGAGCTTGGAGCTTTAGGGAGCCTTGGGTAGAGGGAGGATTCTTCTTAGGAAAATAAATAGCCAGGGCAGCTGGGTGGCTCAGTAGATGGGGAGACCCTAAGTCCAAATTTGGCCTCAGACCCTTCCTTGCTGTGTGACCCTGGACAAGTCACTTAACTCCCATTGCCCATCCTTTGGTGCTCTTCTGCCTTGGAACCAAAACTTCATAACAATTCTAAGACAGAAGGTAAAGGTTGGGGGTGGGGGGAAAGAACAATGCCCTTCACTCCAACTTGTCTGTGGGATAGATCTGGATTTTGAGGGGGAACTTTATTTCCTCTGACTTCTAATTTTATCTGTACTTGTCAGTTAATAATTAATGATCCATTGACTTATGACATCGTTTCTATTTCAGTCCTTTGGTGCCAATCTTTTCCAACTTTTCACAACTTTCTCTTGTCTCACTCCTGCCCCCATCGTAGACTTTGAGAGAAGAATCTGTGATTTATTACTCATTATAAGGTAGAGCATACATTATAAGTCTATGGCGCATAAATATTATACAATATTATTTTAACAAATGCAATGGCTATTTAGTGTATATTATGCTTTAATGTATACTTTCTTATATCCCTCATAGCATTTAGTGTATGACAACTGTTCAAAAAGGCAGCTAAGAGGCTCAGGGGATAGACCACTGGGCTTGGAATCAGGAAAACTCATTTTTATAAGTTCAAATCTAGTCTCAGAAACAGCTGTGTGACCCTGGACAAGTCACTTCACCCCCATTTTCCTGCATTTCCTCATCTGGAAAGTGAGTTGGAGAAGGAAATAGCAAATCACTCCAGTATCTTTGTCAAGAAAACTGCAAAGGTGGACATGGAGTCATATGGTTCCAATCTATGTTACCCTGGACAAGTCACTTAACCCTATTGGCCTCTTGTCTTTCTTTTCTGATTGATCCCAGGGAAAAGAACCCAGAGTTGATTGAAAAATGAGCAAAGGAGATATGCTATTGTTCAGTTGTTTCAAGTCGTGTCTAACTCCTTGTGACCCCATTTGGGGTTTTCTTGGCAAAAATCCTGGAGTGGTTTTCCATTTCCTTCTCCAGCTCACTTGACAGATGAGGAAACTGAGGCAAATGGAGTGATGTGATGTGGCCAGGATCCCACAACTAGTAAGTAAAGGAGCCAATTTAGGTTTATGTAAGGAAAAACAAACTTCTAACAATGAGAGCTGTTCAATATGCAATGAGTTTCCCATCCATTTGGGTGGTATTGAAGCAGAATAGGGGTATTGAAGCAGAAACTAAATGACCACTAAATGACCAGGTTCGCCATAGTAGGGATTTTTCTGGACTAAATGGCTACAGAGGTACCTTCCAGCTGTTAAATTAATTAAAATAGACTTCTATGTCAATTAAGCATTCTTGCTAAGTAGGAGCTAACCTCAGTGATTTCTAGAGCACTGAATGATTATAGGATCACAGTTCTAGAGATGGTGGAACCTCAGCAGGCATTTAGTCCAACTCTCACATTTAACAGATAAGGAAAATCAAGGCCCAAAGAGTTTTGACTTGCCCAAGGTCACATAGGTTATAAGCATCAGAGGGAAAGATTTGAACCCAGATTCCAAAGCCAAGGATCTGTGCCTCTAAAGGTTTCCAAGAACTAGAAGCTTGTTCAACACTCTAAATTTCAACCCCCTGGGACAAAGCTCTGCTTGCCCCACCTTGGTTATGTCTATAGGTTGGAATTTTCATCCAAGGTTTCCATCACTGTTCACTTTGGATCTGAGAAAGTAGAGTTCAGGCACAGAGCAGGCTGTGACAGCTAAAAAAGAGAACAAGTTGATCAGTAATTTCTTTGTGGAGGCAGGAAAACAGGTACAAATATGAGCTCCCTTGCTTTCCCTGATAAGGTTTTCTCTGCTGAAAAAAAATGAGCTGCTGGAAACAGCTCTTTGATCTCAGAAAAATATTTCCAGGCGATGTCTATCAGACCCAAAATTAGGCTTTTAACAGTCCCTCTTTTTTCCTTCTGACATGAGAGATTGGCATTGATTTTCCCCCTTTTCCTGCTCTGTTCTTAGGCTCATATCTGTGTGTCTGACATTGAAAGGAATGTCTCCCTAAAGAGCAATACCAGAATGTCAGCTAGTCCAGGGACACCAACGTTCCTCAGTGGAGCCCTCTGTTCACATCCCCAGTTGAGAAAAAGGACTCATCTGTGGACAAACCAGAAATCATAGGATCAGCAGTGACCTCAGAAGCCCTCCGGTCCCATCTTCTCATTTTATCAAGGAAGAGAGTTTAAGTGTCCAGAGTCATCTAGGTAGAAAATATCAGAAGTGAGATTTGAACTCAGAATCTCTGACTCAAACAACCAATCAATTTACAGGTATTTTGAAGCATCTACTGTGTGCCAAACACTGTGCTAGGTATTGGAGATACAAAGACAAAGATGAAACTGTCCCTACTCTCAAGAAGCATACATCCTATTGCAGGAGATGGCAAGTATATTTCTAAATATAGAGAGGGAGGACAGACACTAGCAATGGAGGTGATCAGGGAGAGTTCCATGTAGAAGGTGGTACACAAGTTTAGTCTTAAAGGAAGAGAGGAATTCTGTGAGGCAAAGGAATGAAAATGGAGTATGGAGAGAATATCCAGGACAAAGGCACAGAGATGGGAAATGGGAACTCAGAGAGTGTCTAGACCAATCTCCTTATTTTACAGATGAGGAAATTGAGGCAAATAGAAGTTGGGGGGGGGGTTAAGTGACTTACCCAAGATCACATAGCCAGGCAATATCTAAAACCACATTTGAATTCCTCTCTCTGATTCTGGGTACAATGCTCCATATACTCTGTCACCCCAAATACCCATCATGAAGGAGAAAAAATATACTGATAAGAATGCATGATCAAAAATGGTTTGGAATTAGGGAATGGCTGAACCAATTGTGGTATCTGTTGGGGATGGAATACTATTGAGCTCAAAGGAATGATGAACTGGAGGGATTCCATGTGAACTGGAATGACCTCCAGGAATTGATGCAGAGCGAAAGGAGGAGAACCAGAAGAACATTGTACACAGAGATGGATACATTGTGGCACAACTGAATGTAATAGACTTTTCTACTAGCAGCAATGCAATGATCCAGGACAATTCTGAGGGACTCATGAGAAAGATGCTATCCACATCCAGAGGAAGAACCGTGGGAGCAGAAACACAGAAGAAAAACAACTACTTGATCACATGGTTTGATGGGGATATGATTGGGAATGTAGACTCTAAATGATCATCCTAGTGTGAATAGCAATAATATGGAAATAGAGCTTGAACAATAATGCAATTAAAACCCAATGGAATTGTGAGTTGGCTATGGGGGGTGGGGGGGAAGAGGAGGACAGAGAAAGAACATGAATCTTGTAACCATGGGAAATATTCTAAATTAATTAATTAAATCAAGTTTTTCAATTAAAAATGGTTTGTAGACCACTGTTCTAAGGCAAAGGGTAAAAAGGGTCTAAATCAATAAGGGCTGACTGTGTGACTAGAAAGAAGCAGTCAAATGCAAAAAAAAAAAAGATCATAACAGTAGAAATGGCAAAAATGGAAGAGTAAGGCTCAGGGGAAGAGAAGCATAAAGGATGTACAGCAAGGTTGTGAATTTGGAAGACTAGAAGATGGTTGTTCTTTCAACTATGGAACAGGGTGCTTTTAGAGGAAAACAATGAATTCTGCTTGGGCCATGTTGAATTTGAAAGGTTTCCCATTTGAAGTGTCTAAGAAACAGTTGGTGAATGGGGACTGAGGCTCACAGGACACACTGAGGGGGGAATCTCCGGATGTGTCATCTTCATAGAGATGATCATTAGATGGTGAGTCTGGAGAGCATCACCTCCTATCTTACTTAGTCAGCTTCCTTCAAGTCCCAACTCCAATTCCTCCTCAGAGAGGACAATCCAGATGCACTGGCAAAATTGTTCGAATGCCAAACACACATTCACCCAAAAGACTATTTTACAGAATTCCCACAAGGCAAGGGCTTACATGGAGGTCAGAAGAAGCAGACAAGAACACTCTCGAGGTCTCTCTGAAGAATTTGGAGTCAATTAGGAGACACTGGAGATTCTGGCTTGGGACGGTCCAGCATGACAAGCCCCCATCAAAGGTGCCGTGCTCAAAGAACAAAATAGAATGGCAATAGTTCAAAAGAAATGTGAACTCCTCAAATTTAGGGACATCTCCATTCCAAATGTTCTTATAGGCTTTTTGTGCCCAGTCTTCCAAGAGCCTTCCAAGCCAGCATTGGTTTGATGAGTCACAGTTGGACACACTATACACTGCCTTCAATTTTGTAGTGTCATTGAGGTTCTCTTTGAGTTCAAAGGATGACAACCAACCAACCAATAATTCCACCTTCTACTGGAAGCCTTTCCCAATCCCCCTTCACTCTTCAAATTATCTTGTCTGTCTCTCTGTTTGTCTATAGTGGTTTACATGTTCTCTCTCCCTTAGACTATGAGCTACTCAAAGGCAAGGACTCTCTTTTACCTTTCTTTGTATCTCTAACTCTTAGTACAGTGCCTGGCACACAGTAGGTGCTTAATAAATCCTAAATATCACCTCTCTCAAGGATATCTTACAGGGTTTATCCCAGGTCATCAACTGTTCGGGAAGGAATTTTTTACATGTAATTTTTTTTTCCAAGGGACAAAAATCTATCTTCCATGAAGAAGGGGATTGGACCAAATGATCTAGAAGAACCACCCCAGCTCCAAGAGTATATCTCTCTGTGAAATATGAGAATGAGGCCCATTCCTTATTGTCCTTTCATGTCCAACAGAAACTCCAATGGGAAGAGAAATCAGTCAGATAGTTTCTCACTTGGGACTTCTGCCCCATTCTCGAAATCCTCCTGGTGGATTTTATCAGGTATGTAACTCTCATGGCAGACAATACACCAGATAGGAAATTCCCAACTACCCTTCTCACACAGGTATCATTCCCACCTACTTCCTCATGCTTAAACAAGATGCCAAACAACTGGAATTAGAGACAAAGAGGATTCTATTCATATTAATATGTAAATGATTGCACTCAGAACATTTCTGTAAAAGGAAGGAGACAAAACATGATCAGTGTGCTCTCTCAAGAGTGGGAGAAGTGGGGCAGCTGGATGGTTCAGTGGATTGAGAGTCAGGCCCAGAGATGGGAGGTCCTGGGTTCAAATTTGGACTCAGATACTTCCTAGCTGTGTGACCCTGGGCAAGTCACTTAACCTTACCACTCTTCTACCTTGAAACAAATACCCATACCCAATATTGATTCTAAGATGGAAGGTGAAGGTTTAAAAAAAGAGAGAGAGTAGGAGAAGAAGAAATCTAGGGAGGATAAAAGAAAAAGATGTGGGGGGGACTCCAAGACAGATTTGTTGACACTAAGCACCCCCCGACTCCGGCATCCCCTGTTCTAAGCCCCTTCCCAGCTCTGACATTCCCTATTCTAAGGCTCTTCCCAGCCCTGACATTCCCTATCCTAAGCCCCCTTCCTAGATCTGATATTCTCTTTTCTAAGCCCTCTCCCAGATCTGATATTCCCTGTTCTAAACCCTCTCCCAGCTCTGATATTCCCTATTCTAAGCCCCTTCCCAGCTCTGACATTCCCTATCCTAAGCCCCCTTCCTAGATCTGATATTCTCTTTTCTAAGTCCCTTCCCAGCCCTGACATTCCCTATTCTAAGGTCCCTCCCAGCTCTGACATTCTGTACTCTTAAATCCTATGTATTTTCTCCTAAAGCACAAAAAGCCCACAGTGCCCTCTCCTTGTCAGTGGTTGGCATCAGGAGTCAATATTTTGTCAGTCCTCTGCTGCCATCTCCTGGACACCAACGTACATCTTCATCCTTCTTCCGTTCCCTCTCCAGCCCTTTGAGTTGGCTGGGAATTCCAGCCTGACGTAACCCTCCATCCCATCCCAAGAGTTGTCTCCTAAAGATTCTCTCAGCGAAATGATGATATAAATTCATGATGATGACTTGTTTGTGCCCAAACTTCCCCAAACCTTCCAAGCCTATAATGGTCCGATCAGCCACAGATGGACACACTGTACACTGCCCTCAACTTTGGGGTGTCATTTTAGTCCTCTTTGAGTACTGTGGAGTTAGAATTGTGTACCCCAGGACTCCATTTCCCAGAATCCCACTTCTGTCCTCACTTTACGTCCTTACGTTTTGGAGATAAAGTTTCTGCAATCCTGCTTTCTCTCTCTCTCTCTTCTCCTGCTACAGAGGTCAGGAAACACTGCTCTTTACTCAGGCTTTACTCTTGTCTTTCTATTTCCTCTACTTTAAGTGATTATTAATAAATCTTATAAAATATAATCCTTGGAGTTATTGGATATTCATTTTAATCTTACATTTCAAAGGATCACCACCAACCAACCAACAATCCCATCTTCCTCTAGAAGCCTTTCCCAATCCCCCTTAAGTTTATAATTTATCTTGGTTGTCTCTATCTTGTTTGTATATAGTGGTTTACATAGTGTCAATAGGTTGATGAAATAAAATGATCAGGCTAATGGGACTTGGGGAATGGGGGTGAACATAGAAGTGCTGATCTGATCTCATCATCAAATACTAGGACCAAGAACCCTCCGGGTAAAGCTTGGGAGAAAGGTGCTGTCAAATATTCTTCTGTAGGACCCTTTTAGGGAAGTCCCTCTAGGACACTAAATACCAGATAAAATGTCAGGTCCTCCATGAAACCTTCTACCATGTTTCTGGTTAATTGCTGCCTTCTTCTACATAGATCAATCTCACACTTTTTAATGAAATATTAAATATTATAGTTATTGGATATTCCTGATCCAAAGCTCTGTACAGAATAGGCTCTTGACATATGTTTGTTAACTTTGAGTATATCCATTAATTGATCAATAGATCAGCCACAAAAAAAGGCTATAAGGGAAGATGCCCTTATCCTACAACAGTCAGGGGTCCAGCACCACGCTCTAGAAGGATTTTGCATGAAGTGTCCTTTTAGAAGAACCAGTTAATGTGTGATCCTGGGCAAGTCACTTGACCCCCATTGCCTACCCTTACCACTCTTCTGCCTTGGAGCCAATACACAGTATTGACTCCAAGACGGAAGGTAAGGGTTATTAAAAAAAAAAAAAAGAAGAACCAGTTAAGTCTGCAGTGGCCAGGACTGCTGTTTATAATGTATTTGGAGACACTGTAGGGAAGTGGCAGAGATCTTACTTCCTCAAAGAAGATGGGCGTAAAAGGGGTGCAACCCAAGATTAGCGTTTTGGGGCTGTCATACCAACCCAATTTATTCATGTTCAGTTTGCAATCCACTAACCTCCCCAGATCTTTTTCAGACAGATTTCTGTCTTACTATACCTCCTCCTATTTTATTCTTGAGAAGTTCATTTTTTTAACTTAAGTGTAAGATTTTATATTGACTCAAATGCTCAAATGAATCTGTGATCTCATTGGCGTGGTCATTTCCCCAAGGCACACATCTCAGTACATCTATTTTCTATATCTCTGGTTCATGTCCCTCCCCATAAGTTTGCCCCAGGGTTGATTTACCCTTTGACCTGATGATATTACTGCTTTCCCCAAAAAAGGTCAAAGGAAAAGGACCCACGTGTTCAAAAATATTTCTAAGAGCTCATGCCATAGTGGTCATCAGTTCTTTATCTGTAAAATGAGGACACATTGGAAAAAGAAATGGCAAACCACTCCAATATCTTTGCCAAGAAAATTTTGCCCTTGGATCACATAGAATCATACACAACTGAATGACCAAGCAATGCCTATTCTTGTTAAAAATTAAAAAAAAAACACTAAAAGTCACAGAAAATGGACCTTTCCTTAATGTAACAAATAGACATTATCTAAAATCATCATTTTATATAATTTAGAGAAATGAAAGAGAGGGTTTTCCAAAAAGATGAGGGCTAAAGCAAGGATGCCCATTATCAACGCTATTTGATACAGTGCTAAATATACTAGCTACAGTAGTAAGACAACAAAAAGAAATTGAGGGAATATATAAGCAAGAGCAAAGAAGTCAAATGATTGGTTTTTGCAGATGAAATGATGATCAACTTAAAGAACCCTCCAGAGTCCATTAAAAATTAAACAATAACTTCACCCAAGTAGATTGTAAAACAAACCTTCACAAATCATCAGTCTTTCTATATATTACCAACTAAATCTAGCATGAAAAGATAGAGAAATTCCATTAAAATATGTAAAATACTTAGGAGTCTGGGTACAAAAGCTAACACAGAAACTATAAATATTACTAAACACTTTGTGCACAAATGATCTAGAGAGAGATTAACTGCTTCTGGTTAGGATTGCCAATGCAATAAAAATGACGATAATACCTATAATTAATCTACCTACACAGTGCCATACTAATCAAACGCCCAAAGGATTACTTTATAAAGCTAGAGGAAAAAATAACAACAACAAAAAGTCATCTGGAGGAACAAAGGGTCAAGAATCTGAAGGGAAAAAATAAAAAGAAAGCATAGGAAGGAAGAGCCCAGTAGATACAAGCATGGCAAAATTAGGATCTCACCTAAAGAATCTGACAGCTCCAGTTGACTCCATGTCAAGAGGGAAAGCTTTATTATAAGAGAATATAGTTATAGAGTGGCTATAAATATTTAGCTAGTATAGTGAGATAATTAGCATTAGCTGGTAAAAAAGAAAGGTGAGATACGGGTTTTTAGGAGTGTTTTTATCTTGATTTGTTTGGGTGGTTGTTGCCTTCTTGTTCTCCAGGAACTGATGTATTTTTTAACCATGGTTCGATTTGGTCTACAAGGGATTTACCCATGATACACTTGGCTTACCCATCCGAGGGGAGCAAACTGCAATGTAAATGGGATGCTAGTGGTATGTTTAACATCCCACTTTCCATCAAATTTTGTTCTTTCTTCTCAGGCTCTGAGGAAGACAGCGATTGGGAAATTGGGCATTGTTTGTACCTGATATTAACTAAAGATTCAGATTAAGGAGTTTTTTCTCATTATTATAAATCTGTACAACCCACAAGTCTTATCTGAAAGGTGGCCCCACACAAATCAACTTCTTATCCTTTCCATGTTCTTTTGATCATTTATAGCTACTTGGCAGGGCTGGTAGGACACTTTAGCTCACATTTGTCTCAGATCTCATGCTAAACTGCAAAGTACAGTTATATCTTCTACATTGTGGGAGTTAGCAATCTGGAAAATCTGTGTAAAGATTTTTGACCCTTCCTTTGTATCAGAGAAATCTGAGGAGGTTTTTCTTTTTCTTCTATAGGGTGTTTATAATATCTTATTTTAAAATTGGGATTAAGTATAAATTTCTGAATTTCTAAACTTTTTCTGTGTCATCTGTTGGCCTTTGCAAAAAAAAATTCTCATTTAATTTCTGATGCTGACCCCTGATATGGAAACTGTGATGGGGAAAGTCAAGATGCAGAAAGGATAATGTTAGTAACTATCAAAACAATTTGGTCTTCATTTTAAAAAAGAGGTCAACCAGCAGAAAAGATAAAACATACAGAAGTAAATAAACCTACCTAGCAACCCACTATTGGATAATTCGAAAGACTTTGACCACTGGGGTAAAGATTCCCTATTAGACAAAAATTTCTATGAAGACTAAAACACACTATGGAAAAATTAGATTTAGATAAATACCAAACACCATATACCAAGCTCAAAATGGAGCTATGACTTAAATTAAAACAAGTCATACCATTGGTAAGTTAGAGGAACTGGAAAGGACCTGCATTTCAGAGCTCTGAGTAGGCAAGAGTTCATGAACAAACGAGAGTTTAAAAAAATAAGAGAAAATATAATGGTAAATTTTGATACAAAGTTTCAAAAGTTTTGCAAATTCACAAAATGTCAGAAAATAGTGTTCAAAAGTTGTTTTTACATGGAATTTTAAATATACAAATAAAGTGAATGTTTAAAAAAATTTTGCACAAAATCAATGCAGTTAAAATCAGAAGGAAAAATAGTTAATGGGGGGATGGATTTCTGTGCTAAAAATCTGATATGCAAGATTTACATGAAACTCATTTGAATATGTAAGAAAAAGAGCCATTCCCTGAAGGAGATGGACAGAGAATAGGAATGACAGTGCTCAAAGTGGAAAACAATGTAAGCAAGCTCTCAGCAGCCATATTTTTTTAAATGCTCCAAACTGCCAATAACAGAAAAATGAAATGAAATGAAAATAAAAACAATCCACCTCAAACCCATCATTTGGCAAAGATGACAAAAAATAAAAAGACAATTAATTGTTGGAAGAGCTCAGGAAAAACAATGCACTACTAGGAGAGCTGTACCTTCTCAACTTTCCCTTCTGGAAAGCAGTTTCATGCCATGTCCTGAAAACCACTGTACTGTATAATTCCTTGGTGATGCCATTACTAGATGTGTACTCCGAAGAAGTAGGAAGGAGAGCCGTATACCCAAGAATATTTACAGTATATATCTGGTAATGGATAATATTAATCTTTATTGGAGCAAAACTGATCATTTATGGGGTCATCCTCAATTGGAGAACAGTTAAGCAGTCTTTGGTCTATTAACACAATGGAATTTGATGGCATTACAAGAAATGATGGATTAATTTCAGAAAAACCCGAAAAGATTTGTATGAACTGATGCAGACGAAGCTTAGCTAAACAGCCTAGAATGATTTCTACAATGTCAACAGAATTGTGAAATAAAATAACACGGAAAGACTTAAAATTGGGTTCACTTCGATGATAAGTAATGATGATGGAGGCTCAGTGCTGAAGCACCCTCTCTACCCTCCCAACAAAGAAGTGATGGACTCAAGGTACAAAATGAGACATACTTTTGAACATGACCTATGTGGGAATTTATTTCATTTGACTCCTATTTGTTACAAGGGCTTTGTTTTAGGTTTTTAATAGGGGGAAGAGAGTGGAGAAAGGAGACCTTTTTTCAATCTGATTTCCAAGAAGAAAAGAAACAAGAAAGTTTTTGAAAGATTTATTTTAATGTACAGAAAAGAACTTGATGAAAGTCAGAAGGAAGAGACATCAATGAGCACTTATGCATACTTACTTTGTGCCAATCTGTGTTAAATAGTGTTTAATACTAGGTAAGCATGTCACCTTGAGGTTTACGTGTTCAATTTGTTATGTTTAAGAGATGTTGGGGCAGCTAGGTAGTACAGTGGATAGGAGTCAGAAGGACCTGGGTTCAAATATGGCCTCAGACACTTCCTAATTGTGAGACCCTGGGCAAGTAATTTTACCTCAATTGCCTAGCCCTTGTCACTCTTCTGTCTTAGGATTGATACAAAGACAGAAGGCAAGGTGTTTTGTTGGGTTTTTTTTTTAAGATACTCTACTTATCTGGGTACCTAATAGAGATCTGTAGTTGAGATACAATCATCTTTCTCTGTTCTATTTTGCATATGGAAGAATGTGCATTTGTGGTGTTTGTCAAGTTCAGAATTTAAAAGGAAAATGAAGTAAAGGAACAACTAGCATGTGGCTAGATGGTCCTATTGGTCTTACTTTCCACCCATTAAAAATGTCACTCCAGATTAGGTTAATCGGTCAAATGCTCTGTCTCTGAAAGTGGCATCAGTGGATGGGTGGGAAGGTCACAAAAACCATCTCAAAAAGTCAAGGATATAATTTTATGTGGATTTAACCTAAATCCCTTTGGAATCCATTAAATGGCCCACCTCTCAAAAGCAAAATAAGCAGGATTGCTATCCAGAGGAGAAAATACTTCCTTAATTGTCCTTAAACAAAATTTCATTCACTAAACTTTGCAGTTTATCCTCTTGTTCTAATCTCGTATTTTTTTAAACCCATCCCTTCTATCTCAGAATCAATACTAAGTTCCAAGGCAGAAGAGCAGTGATAACTAGGTAAACAGGGGTAAGTGACTTGCCCAGGGCCCCACCAGGATGTGTGTCATAGTTAGGACACACTAACACAGTTAGGAAGTATCTGAGACCAAATTTGAACCCAGGACCTCCCATTGCTAAACCTGGTTCTCTATGCACTGGGCCACCTAGGTTACCCTAGTCTAGTATTATAAACAATTTGTTATTCATGCCCTTTATGATTTCAGTGACTTTGATCATGTTTTCTCTTAATATACTCTTTCTAAGAAATGAATGGTCCAAATTGACAGTGATAGTAAGCTTGGAAAGATCAAAACCAGACAAATAACTCCAAAGTAAACAACTACTCATGAAACATGTACTAGAATACCTGGAAATCTCAGTCTGGGATCTATTCAACAGCAAACAATAAAGTGCCTGCCAGGCTAAGTCCCACTAAAGTAATGTCTCATTTTACTTGAGGAAAGCATTTGATGATCACTATTAAGGACACGGATTATTGAAGAAAATTTCGAGCTCAATAACAATATACAAACCCATCAAAATAATGTTCTGAACTGAACATGGAATCCTTTAAGTGTGAATGTCACTTCTGAAAGGGAGACTTGTAGGCAAAATTGAAAGAAGAAATTGTAATAGAGAACTTGACATTTTGAAGATTTGAAATTATGAAATCTGAGGTGAAATTTAAGAGTATTTGAGAAGTTGAAAGAAAAGAATGGCTAGGAGCAGCCACATAGCAGAGTGTATAGAGTACCAGACCTGAAGTCAGGAGGACCTGGGTTCAAATACTGAGCATCAGATACTTTCTAGATGTATGACTCTGGGCAAGTCATTTCGTTAGGGAGAAAAGAGAGGAGAGGAGAGGAGAGGAGAGGAGAGGAGAGGAGAGGAGAGGAGAGGAGAGGAGAGGAGAGGAGAGGAGAGGAGAGGAGAGGAGAGGAGAGGAGAGGAGAGGAGAGGAGAGGAGAGGAGAGGAGAGGAGAGGAGAGGAGAGGAGAGGAGAGGAGAGGAGAGGAGAGGAGAGGAGAGGAGGGAGAGGAGAGGAGAGGAGAGGAGAGGAGAGGAGAGGAGAGGAGAGGAGAGGAGGGGAGACGAGAGGAGAGGAGAGGAGAGGAGAGGAGAGGAGAGGAGAGGAGAGGAGACGAGAGGAGAGGAGAGGAGAGGAGAGGAGAGGAGAGGAGAGGAGGGGAGGGGAGAGGAGGGGAGGGGAGAGGAGGGGAGGGGAGGAGAGGAGAGGAGAGTAGAGGAGAGGAGAGGAGAGGAGAGGAGAGGAGAGGAGAGGAGAGGAGAGGAGAGGAGAGGAGAGGAGAGGAGAGGAGAGGAGAGGAGAGGAGAGGAGAGGAGAGGAGAGGAGAGGAGAGGAGAGGAGAGGAGAAATAGATAAAGCTAAAGGAGAATACTAGAAGAACAAGAAAGTTGCAGGAGAGTAAGGAGGATTTAAGGAAAGGGGCTCAGGAAGTAGGACATGAAGAGAAAGAAGCTTATTAGACAAATTACAATGAATCCAAATTGCCTCATTTCCTCTCAGGAGTTAAGCGGGGGGGGGGGGGGGGTGATTCTCATTTTTGTAAAGTGAAGGTAATAAAATTGTTTTAACTCAATTCAAAAGCCAATCTCATGCCTGGGATCAGAGGATTAGTTCCAACAAAAAGAGTAAGGATAGATTATATTGTGTATAGAACCTGTTAGCCAAACAGAATATCCCCAGAATCACATTATTACATAAGTATTTAGCCTAGAGAATAGCCCTGGAGAACAAAGTAGTCAGAGAATATAAGAATTAAATAAGATATATCCTATGATTTTTATTCCAAAATACACCTTCCTATCCCCTGCTCTCTTTGATGTGTTATCCTCTTCTATTAGAATGTAAACTCTTAGTACTCTGAGGTACCACTTCACACCTAGCAGAATGGCTAACATGACAGCAAAGGAAAGTAATGAGTGTTGGAGGGAATGTGGCAAAAGTGGGACACTAATGCATTTTTGGTGGAGTTGTGAATTGATCCAACAATTCTGGAAGACAACTTGGAACCATGCCCAAAGGGCTTTAAAAGACTGCCTGCCCTTTGATCCAGCCATAGCACTGCTGGGTTATACACCAAAGAGATAATAAGGAAAAAGACTTGTACAAGAATATTCATAGCTGCGCTCTTTGTAGTGGCAAAAAGTTGGAAAATGAGGGGATGCCCTTCGATTGGGGAATGGCTGAACACATTGTGGTATATGTTGGGGATGGAATACTATTGTGCTGAAAGGAATGATGAACTGGAGGAATTCCATGTGAACTGGAACGACCTCCAGGAACTGATGCAGAGTGAAAGGAGCAGAACCAGGAGAACATTGTACACAGAGACGGATACACTGTGGCACAATCGAATGTAATGGACTTCTCTACTGTGACCGTGAAAATGTGTAAATGGTCAAACTGTAAGGTTTTGGCCACACTGGTAAAGATAATTTTTAGTGTCTTAATTTTTATTAAAAATAAGTGGTCGCCATGGGAAAAATTCCCAAATATGAAATATCCAAGTCAGCTGGGTTTTTATGGAGATTTTAATTAATACAAATGAAGGAATTAAGGGAAGGGAGAGAGACAGAGTAAGAGGAAATAGTAGGAAAAGGCCTATGGCCTAGGCCTTTCTCTTTAAGAGAGAAAACTAAGTCAGTCTTTTATCCACTCACCACAAGATTTTGTACCAAGCAAAACTCCAACTAAGTTCAGAGGCCCAACTACTCCAACTAGTCCAAGATCCAACTCACTCTAAGTTGAGAAAGCCAACTCCTTTTAAAGAGAATTTTCTCTTATGTCACCTCCCCTAAATTTTCACATCTACCAATCACAGTAGACGTTTTCCACAGGACTGACCATTCTTAATTCACATCTTCTTTTGTTAATCACCTTCCCTGAGTAGACTAAAACTTCACACCTCTTGCTAAGTTTGCCCTTTGTAAGTTGCTTGACCTTTTAGTGATTAATTTAACCTTTATAGGTACTTAGCACCCTTTTGTATTAGATATAAAAATAGACCTAGCTTAAGGTTTTGGCCTCACTATAAGTATGAGTTAGGAACTTTTTCATTGTTCACTAAGGAGTTTTACAACTTTATCTTCGCCTAAAGTATGCCTAAGTATGGATGGTGTAATGTTAGAGTTCCCAATACATTCCTAACCAATTACCTTCATTGTTTAAAATGGGGAATAGCGATAACCAAATGTTCCAAGGTAGAGTCTGAGAAATTTTAAGATTCACACTACCAGTAGTAATGCAATGATACAGGACAATTCTGAGGGACTTAATAGGAAGAATACTATCCACATCCAGAGGAAGAACTGTGGGAGCAGAAACACAGAAGAAAAACAACTGCTTAATCACATGGTTCGATGGGGATAGGATTGGGGATGTCGACTCTAAACAATCACCCTAGTGCAAATATTAATAATATAGAAATAGGTCTGGATCAATGGCACATGTAAAACCCAGTGGAATTGTGAGTTGGCTATGGAAGGGAGCTGTGGGAGGGGAGGGAAAGAGCATGAATCATGGAACCATGGTAAAATATTCTAAATTAATTAATTAATTAATTCAACTTAAAAAAAAGGAATTAAATAAGATAGATTCACCAACTGCAATCATCCATAATTAAGTCTAAGTAACTTCTTCTGAACTTTTACATCATGGGATCATGGTTAGACCTTGAAAGTCATTATTAAACCCTTCATTTTATAATTGAGGAAATCTGAGACTCATAAAGGTTCAATCTCTTTGCTCATGATCACACAGGTAGTTTAGCAGAATCTAAATTTGGAGCCAAATCCTTTGATGACTTGGAGTCTAATGTTTCTTCCATTGTAGCAGACTAGTAGTAGTCTCTCAGAAGCCGAGAATGATGGTTGTCTTTGTGCATTTGCACAAAGACACTTGTGCGTGAAGGAGATTTAAGTGGAAAAATCAATGCACAGAGACAGTCTCACTCTCTCGGCGTTGAAAGCCTGGGTCCAGTGGCACAAAAGGTTGTTACACCTGGAGACTTCCTCAGCTGCATTGGGTGGTTGTGTTATCTTTTGTTACCCCATTCAGCAGGGGGGTAGTCTTCACCATACTCCCTAGACTTGCCATTTGTTCCAGACCAATCTGGATGCTTTTTAAAATCAAAACATGAAGTATCTTGTCAGTCTTTGAATTTAATTCTTTCTCTTAGATAGTACTTCTCTCTAATCTCAAGGGAAACCAGGAACATGCCTTCTGATTTAGAAGAAAGAAAGAAAGAAAGAAAGAAAGAAAGAAAGAAAGAAAGAAAGAAAGAAAGAAAGAAAGAAAGAAAGAAAGAAAGAAAGAAAGAAAGAAAGAAAGAAAGAAAGAAAGAAAGAAAGAAAGAAAGAAAGAAAGAAAGAAAGAAAGAAAGAAAGAAAGAAAGAAAGAAAGAAAGAAAGAAAGAAAGAAAGAAGAAAGAAAGAAAGAAAGAAAGAAAACCTATTCCCTTGTCTTCATTTTTCTCACAAGTAAGGTGAGGGGACCAAACTAGATGGTTTTAATTTCCTTCCCCTCAATCAATACTTTGAATCCTATCAAAATAGTAAAATTGTAAAACTTTGACAATGATTTTCACATAGCAATTGATGTTGAAAGCATGTTATTGGGTCCTCTCTTAAATCCTGAAAATTCTTGAAGGAATACTAAACTTCAGGGCAGAGATTTTTAAATTTACTTTTTGTTGCCTACAAACTTGTCCCATAGTACCTGGAAAACAAGGATGTCCTCTGGTTACTCATAAAATCGTAAACCTTAAAATTTCTTAGACTTATAAATGTTGGAAATTTCACCATTGGGAAATTTCATACTTGAAAAATTTCCTACTGATAGTCTATTGGAATGTGAACCCCCTTGACATGGGAGGGTCCTTCTCCTCCCTACTTAAGATTACTTTAGGACAGAAACCTTTTGCTGAACAATGGAAAGGGCTTTGACCTATGCTTAAGCATAGAACAGGAAGTTCTTTGAGTCATGATTGATTTTAGAATTGATACAATAGAGATACTGGAATGACAGAACCAGGTCTTGGAACTTACAATCTCCACCCTGCTCAGGGTAACAGGATTTAGGAAGGGCTGCAGCAAAGGATCAAGATTTAATTATTTGAGAATATGACCTTCAATAGACATGTGCAAAGCCACAGACCTCTGGGTGGTCCTGGGTTAAGCTAGAGCCACCATTGGCACAGGGAAGACATGGACAGTGATTGGTAGATGTGAGAACTGAGGGGAGGGAACTTAGATGGTTTCCTTAAAGATAGCGGGGTCTGAGGACTGAGGAGTGAGAGAGGTTTTGCTCTGAGAGGTTGTGCTCTGAGAAGCTTGCTCTGAAGGAAGCTGGAGGTGGAGGCCCCTGAGACTGTTTCTCCATTTTGGTCACGTGAGTGATAGGGACTGATCTCTTTTCTTTGCCTCAGCTATCTAAGGGCTTGGGCCTTTTGGCCCAACCTAAACAGAAGGGGTATTTAAGCCCTATTCCCTTCTCTCTCTCTCTCTCTCTCTCTCTCTCTCTCTCTCTCTCTCTCTCTCTCTCTCTCTCTCTCTCTCTCTCTCTCTCATACCTTTCTTCCTCCTGTTTGTAATTAAAAACTCCATAAAAGGTTGACTGCTGACTTGAGTTTTCATTTAGGAATTACATAGCTGAATTCCTTGGCGGCCTTAAATTAATATATATCAGTCTTTTAAAGTGATTTCCTTGTCACAAAATACAGCAGAATTTATTTGTAAGGTAGGTTAGTTTTGTACCAGAATTTCAGAGGTTTGATTTGATTTGACTCTACTAAATCTCGATAATAAATCCACAAGCACTGATGTACTAAGCATTGAGGATATTGATACGAGCCTAAAGAAAAAGCTCCCTATCTTCAAGAAACTTGAAAATGATACATAAAAGAAAACTAAAAATTGAAAGGGGAAGGAGGAACAGGGATTAGTATTGATCCTACAACAGATGGTAAGGGTTTAAAAAATAAGAAAGTAATAGAGATCTCCAAGTCTCTACACTTTTATATTTAAAAGACCTATTATTTCATTGATGTAAGTATTCAGCTAATGTTGCATTCTGCAGTCTTCTCACATATAAATTCAGTAGTAAGAGCTTCCCCGATGTGTGAAAGTCTCCAGAAAATATTTAATTTCTATACAAGAAGGTATCCATGGCTTGTAATCAGGTACGGTTTTTCCCGTTCATAGAAAAAGGCTGCAAAGGGTCTAATACACAAGTAAATTCAGATGGGTTCAAGAACTAGACAGACACAGCTATAGTGTGCTGTACTAAGTGATTCAACCTCACTCTCCATCCACAGTTCTGCACCTGGGTCATTTATCTGTAAGAACTAAACAGGCAAATTCATATGTGTGAATCGGCATTCTCCTTGGGGTATAGTAGCGGCTTCTAAAGACTTGCTTTTGCCAATTTTTGCTTGCCTCTTAGAGACTTCAAGAAAGGATAAAAAAACACACACACACCCTTCCCTCAAAGCCATGAGGAGCCTGAAAACTTCTGCGATCCCTCCTTTTATCCAATGTTTCTAAGACCTGGACGGGTTTGCAATTCTCTAAGCCTCCCTGTTTTTAGAGAAATGTTGCATTTGGCCACAAGGTGGTGGAAGCCATCCAGAAATGACCCTCTTCTGGGCATTCGTTCCATAATCACTAGTCAAGGGAAAGGGAGGAAAAGGGGGAGGAAAGTGGATGGGGAGAGAAGTAGTAAAATACTCAGACCTTTCTGAATTCTGTCCCACCTCAGCCATGTGGTGTTGGGTGACTAGGAAATCCAAAACACATAGAGACTCTAGGAAAGGAGCCAAAGGAGTTTAAGAGTCCATCATGAGAGGGAGAAGGAACCATAATCTCTGCAAAGATCATAGTATAAATGAGATGATGCCAATGTTTATCCTTTTGTGTTTTCTGGAAGCAGGTAGTGCAAATAGAGGCAACTTCTGGACCTTATACACTAAGTTGTCAGACTGATGAGCAAGAGGGCACAGATGTTTAAATCCCCAGATTCTGCTATCCAATGGGTAAGCTATAACGTGAAATTGATTACTAGGACTTATGGGAAATGAGAAAAATTCAAGCAGAATAGCTTCACTGGTTGAACAGTAGTAAGTCCAAATGTACCCCAATCTCATATCTGACCTCCCTTATCCCTTTAGGGAACTAAACAATTAAGTAGCTTTATCCTCAGTTACATTCCTGGGTATGTTCTTTTGAGAGAGTATGTTGATAAACAGCCTCCCTTTCCAATGACATGTGTCCTATATATAACCTTGTTGACAGAGAAAATATTAGAATCATAATAATAAAAGCTGATATTTGTACAGTGATTTAAAGTTTGCAAAGCATGCTACACATAGATTGCAACTGATTCTCACCACCACCCTGTGAGAGAAGGAAGCATTGTGATTACTCCCATTTTAAAGATGTGAAAACTGAGGCTCAGAGAATTTAAGCAAGTTGATGATCCTATGGTTGACTCAGAGACACATAACTAGAGACTAAGACAGTAATTAAATCTGAGTCTTCCTTTTTCAGGTCTAGCATCCTATCCACTACACTAGGCTGTCTTAAGTAAAATATAAGAGATAGAAAGAGCCTTAAATATTAACTTTGTCAGAGGAATTATTATTTATTCTTTGGGTGTCACTCTTGTAACTTGGACAAGTCTCACATGGTCACATAGCTGGTTATTAAGTAGACTAGAATTCTTTTTTCCTGATATTTCTTTTTCCAATATTTTTATTGTTCAGTCATTTCAATCAAGTCCAACTCTTCATGACCCCATTTCTTGGAAAAGATACCAGAGTGGTTTGCCACTTCCTGCTCCTCTTTCCACTGTATCATCTTTTCTTTTTCTATCTTGGAATCAACAGTAAATATTGCTTCCAAGGCAAAAGAGCAGTAAGGGCTAAGCAATTGTAATCAACTGACTTGCCCAGGCTCACATAGCTAGAAAGTGTCTGAAGTCAGATTCAAACCCAGGATCCTTCAAGTCAGAAAGCCCTAGATTTGAATCCTGCCTTTTGACAAATATTGCCTGTGTGACCAAGTACCTCAACATACACACACACACACACACACACACACACACACACACACACACACACACAGAGCCCTCACAGCTTCAAGTGAATGATACTTCCTCATTCCAAACCCAAGATGCCCAGAACATCTTCTGCTGAGTCTCAAAGAAAAGTTGGATAGCTCTGCTTGTGGGTCTTACAATGTGAAGGAGAAAGGAAGGGAAAGAGCAATGAATGGAAGCCAGATCACCTAAACAGTGGCCACAGCTTTTCCACTAGCTCTCTGTGAAACCTTGGACCAGTCACTTAATCTTTTTAGATCTCAGTTTCCTCATCTGTAAGATAGGATTTTGGACTAAATTGTCCCTAAGGTCCCTTCCAGCTCTCAAATTCTATTCTAGTAGCCTCTGAACAGTGTTTATAATTTGAAATTAAGTTACATCTGATTCATTTCAAAGAAATGGAATGAGTCAGGGATGGGGAAAGATGGGAAGAAACCTTTCATCCTCTCCTTGCCTCTCTATAAATTAACTATTCATTGATTTACTCAACTCACATGTATTGAATGAATTCTATGTGCCCTCTGAAGGGATCTGTGAAAGCAGTTTGATCTTTATTTTTATGGGTTTTTTCCTTCCATAGAGATCATCAAAGAGGTTCTTGGAACTTCTGAAAAACAAAATATGGGCCTCCCAGCTGGTACAGCTTGGCTGTGGGGACATCCAGATGACAGAACCATGTATTTCCCGTAGTTCCTACACCTCATTCATCTTGGACACTATAAATATAAAAATGAATTTTTGAAAATAGTCTATTAGTACTTGAGGAGAGTCTAAGTAAACAAAAAAAAAAAATTGAGGACATATTGCCCAAAGAAATTTTTGACCTGGCAAAAATTCCAGTTCCCTGAAGAGAATTAACTCTAACTCCAAAATAAATAATGAAATCATATTTTTAGAGCTAACAGAGACTTTAGAGATCCTTGCATTTCACAGATTTGAGGTGGGGGGATCCAAAAAGTAGTAACAAGAACCTGGATTTCAAATCCAACTCTCTTCCTTCCTAGTCTGTGATACCAGGCTGTTTCTCAAGATTCAAGGTACAATAGGAAAAAAGTCTTTGGTACCTAAGCCTAGGAGGTGGAGGGAAACTGTGGGGCTATATCAGGCATGTATGGTTAATGGTTGGGCAGCTAGGTGACTCAGTGGATAGAATGCCAGGAATGAAGTCAGGATGAATCATCATCATGAGTTTAAATCCAGCCTCAGACACTTACTAGCTGTGTGACCCCAGACAAATCACTTAACCTTGTTAGCCTCAGTTTCCTCTTCTGTAAAATGAGCTGGGAAGGAAATGGCAAATCATTCCAGTATCTTTGGCAAGAAAACCCTAAATGGAATCAGGGAAAGTCAAACAGGACTAAATAACAACATAGTTAATGGTTAAGGTTATTGAGTAAAGTTTATTTGCCTCTACTAGACTCTCAGATTTTTATTTTAACTACCACTGGCACTAATGAGTGGTAGGACAATTTCCTCCTCAGGATTCTAACAAACCCCTAAAGGATGACTTCCTAAAACTATTAGCTCAAGCACTTATTCTTAGTTCCCCCATATCAACTGCCAGTTGTCTCTTCAGTATTATCATCATATATGTTTTAGGGTTTTCATTTTTAAGATTATTCACTTAATAATGAAATTAATAATATGGAAATATGGTAATACATGTATAACCCAGAAAAAAGTGATTTAGTGGCAAATATATATACATATATATATAACCACAAAGTCATTGATTAGCACTCCATTCTCATTTAATCAATTAGCTTTCACAATAGGGATATTGACTAAGAAGATGAAGTAAGACATACTCTTCCCTATACAACTACGTCTTTGGGAAGAGTGGGCTCAAACTTAGTGGTTGCTACAAAACATTCGCCATGCACCAAATTTATTTCTAAATGTGGCATAACTAGGTTTGTACTCCAAAGAGATAATAATGAAAAATGTTTATACAAAAATGTTCATAGCTGTGCTCTTTGTGGTGGCAAAAAAATTGGAAAATGAAGAGATGCCCTTTGATTGGGGAATGGCTGTACAAATGGTGGTATATGTTGGTGATGGAATCCTAGTGTGCTAAAAGGAATGATGAACTGGAGGGATTCCATGTGAACTGGGACGACCTCCAGGAAGTGATGCAGAGTGAAAGGAGCAGAACCAGGAGAACATTGTACACAGAGACTGAAATATTGTAGCACAATCAAATGTGATAGACTCTGCTACTAATAACAATGCAATGATCCGGGGCATCCCTGAGATCTTATGAGAAAGAACGCATCTAGAGAAAAAACTGTGGTAGTAGAAATACAGAAGAAAAACATGTGATATTTCACTTGTTTATATGGATATAGAATGTGTGGTTTGGGTTTTTAAAAGATAATTCTATTACAAAAATGAATAACATGGAAATAGGTATATAATGATAATACATGAATAAGCCAGTGTAATTGCTTGTTGCCTCCAAGATTGAGGAAGGAAAGGGGGAGGGAAAAACATAAATCATGTAACATTGGAAAATATTTTTAAATAATTTTTAAAAATAATAAAAATAAAAAAAATTTTAAAGAATTAGACCACATGTAGATGTAATATTTAAAATTTATCTCAATGTGGAAATTATGATGAAGGCAATTAACAGAATAACAAATAAGACTAATGACTAACATTTACATAACATCTTACTATATAACTTTTTTTTTAAACCCTTACCTTACATCTTGGAGTCAATACTGTGTATTGGCTCCAAGGCAGAAGAGTGGTAAGGGCTAGGCAATGGGGGTCAAGTGACTTGCCCAGGGTCACACAGCTGGGAAGTGTCTGAGGCCAGATTTGAACCTAGGATCTCCCATCTCTAGTATATAACTTTTTAAAAAGCATTTTTATTCAGTTCTTATATAAGATTTTTGCATCTATGTTTGTCAAGGAGATTGGTCTGTAGTTTTCTTTCTCTGTATTTGGTCTTCCTGGCTTGGGAATCAGTACCATATTTGTGTCTTAAAAAGAATTTGGCAAGACTCCTTTGCTTTTTTTGGTCAAATGGTTTATGTAGTATTGAGATTAGTTGTTCTCTGAATGTTTGATAGAATTCACTTGTGAATCCATCTGGCCCTGGAGATATTTTCTTAGGGAGTTCCTTGATGGTTTGTTCAATTTCTTTTTCTGAGATGGGGTTATTTAAGTATTCTGTTCATTTTTATTCAATTCTAACCTTAATTTGGTATCTTGCAGATCTAGAAACATATTGTAATGTCAATGAAAAAAACATTTCTTGAATAATTACTTGCACTTATTAAAATGTAAGGATCACGCAGAGACTGATACACTTTGTTACAATCTAACATAATGGACTTCTCCATTAGTGTCAATACAACATCCCTGAACATTCTGCAGGGATCTAGGAGAAAAAACACTATCCACAAGCAGAGGACAAACTGTGGGAGTAAAAACACTGAAGAAAAACAACTGCTTGACTACAGGGGTGGAGGGGACATAAATGAGGAGAGACTCTAAATGAACATCCTAATGTAAATACCAACAACATGGAAATGGGTTCTGATCAAGAACACATGTGATACCCAGTAGAATCATGCGTCAGCTATGGGAGGGGTGGTGGGAGGGGGGAGGAAACGAAAATGATCTTTGTTTCCAAGGAACAGTGTTTGAAAATGACCAAATAAAATAATGTCTAAAAGGGAAAAAAAGAGAGAAAATGTAAAGATCTAAAAAAATGTGGCATAACTGATGAAAGAAGTTGCCCTCTTGCTTGGAGAACCCACTGCCCCTTTGCTGATATACTCAGCTGGATCAAGAAGGCTTCACTCCTCTCTAGGTTTGGTGGCCTTCAAATTCTGGCTTGAACTCTGTTCCTGGACCCCCAGCATTCCTTTTGAAGCTCATAGGGTCACAATCTATTTCACTCCATCTCAAATACTCCCTTACTGTAGGCAGAAAAGAACAGAAACCACAGGAACCGAGTAACAGCCAGGCCAGAAGTGCATGGCTTCATATCAACCCAGGTGGGAAAAGAGAATGGGCCATTAGCTCTTTCTCTATTTAAACGCTTAAAGCAGTTACTGACTTCTCATCCAATACAGCCATGCAGGAGAGAAATTCTGTGGGGAAGTTTTTTGTATATAAAGCCAATTCTGGCTCAACAGCCATTCAAAAAGTCAATGCAACAAGCACATTGAAGACAGTCATAGAATGGCTTCCCAGACAAGCTGTAACCATCCCTAAGGGCTTAACTGGCCGGTACCCAATCCCTCTCAAGGGAGAAACCAAGCTGATTTGATTTAGTTGGACAGGTCTCTGGCTCTGAGGCACCCTACCCACAAGGTAGGTTAATAGATCCTTGAGGGAAGCTTTACAGTGGCAATGTAGAGATCTGGGCAGAAAAGAGAGGAGATCTCATGCCATGAGCAGTTTTGGGGTCCCCAAGAGACAGCACAATTAGTGGTTGTAAGTTTTTTCCCCATTTCCTGAGTATGACTGTAAATGATGCCTTAGGAGGTCTTTATACTTCACAGAATATATAATCTAGGGCTTCCCTCTTAGCTTAGTGGTGAAGGAAACAATCTGTAAGCATCTTTTATGAACCATTTCAGCCTATATGTTTCATAGCTGTCCTCCCAAGGGCAGAAATAGAATGGAACTTTAAGGTTCTTTTCCCCAAGCTCCCCCCCCTTGCCCCTATTTTTCTTCCTTCAATCCTTGCTTTCTTAGTATCAATTCTAAGACAGAAGGGCATCAAGGACTAAATAAGAGAGGTTAAATGACTCACCCAGGGTCACATAGCTAGGAGGTATCTGAGGCCAGATTTGATCCCAAGTCCTCCTGACTCCAGCCTGGCACTCCATCCACTGTGCTACCTAGCTGCCCCAAAGACCTACCTTCATTTACATCAGTTGTGGTCTCTCAGTATGGCTCTCTGTCAGGAGGACAGGCAAGGGGAGGCTAGTTAATTCACCTCTCCCCTAAAGTCTGAAGAGAGAAAGGAAAGGAGGGGAGAAGACTAGAGGGAAAATCCCTATCCCAGCCTCTTGCCCACATGGCTAATCAGCTCCTGCATCATTAATGGGTCTTCATTCAGGTGGCTGATGGCTGATGTCTGTCTGCCAGCTGTGCACATCCAATCTTTCTGGGATAATCCTTTCTCTGGCTAGTGTGCCCATTGCTCAGTGATCCCCAGATTTCTTACAGGCCCCTGAAGATCTCATCTCCTCACAGTTCAAACTATCTTACAACCTCATAAAATAACTTCCTCCCCCAAGAAGCTATTGAATTCCTTAAGGTTCGTGGGTGGGACCACACCAAGATATTAGTTGTCTTTACTAACTTTTTCTTTATCTACTTCACTGGTGGGCAACTAGGTGGCTCTGGATTAAGAGCCAGAACTAAAGACAGGAGGTTCTGAGTTCAAATATGACCTCAGATACTTCCTAGCTGTGTGACCCTGGGCCAGTCACTTAACTCTTTTGCCTAGTCCTTCTCACTCTTCTGCCTTGGAACCAATATACAGTATTGATTCTGGAAGGAAAAAAAAACCCTATCCTATCTGTGCTTATTTATCAAACAGTGCACCTTTCCCAGTCATATGCCCTGGTCACAGAGACCATACTTATTCTAAGAAAGCTAGGGGAGACATACCCTTGAGAGGGTCCCCAACATCAGCCACCTCCTACTCTTGACACAGATTTTTCTTTGGGATATTGAAGAATATTTATTTTCTCCTACTCATTTATCTGACTTTGTGTGGAGAGAATTATTCTCTTATTATGGGAAGTAAGAAGATTCCTTCCTTCCCTGGCTCCAGAGCACTCTAGAAGGCAAGCATTAGCAAATACTTTAATTGCTTGGAAAGAGTCTTAATGTCCTATTAAGGAAAGACAGCAGCCAGGTCTCAGATTCATCTTTCTTACATTAATACTAACTGAGGCAGATGCCCTTATAAAAGGATGTGTGGTATAGTGGAAAACACAGTTGATTTGGAACC
This sequence comes from Monodelphis domestica, assembly GCF_027887165.1. Classification (NCBI taxonomy): domain Eukaryota; kingdom Metazoa; phylum Chordata; class Mammalia; order Didelphimorphia; family Didelphidae; genus Monodelphis; species Monodelphis domestica. The sequence continues at coordinate 29,983,227 of NC_077229.1, forward strand.
AAATGATATGAATTTGCCATTTTTTGAGTTATGTCACTTAATCTCACTCATCTGAATTTTTTTATATTTTATAGTTATTATGAACTTGGTTTGTTTTTTATCTGGACCAGTGTAAGAAGTCCTCTCTAATAAGGGTGGGGGAGGGAGGGAGGGATGATGAGAGGAAGAGGAAGAAGAAAAGGGAAAGGGAGGGAAGGAGAGGTAGGGAGGACCCATTTCTATAAAAATATTTATAACAGTTATTTTTGTGGTGGCAAAGAATTGGAAATTGAGAGAATGTCCATCAATTAGGGAATGACTAAATAATTTGTGACATGGTGGTGATGGAATACTATTGCTCTATAAGAAATGATAAGCAGGATGTTTTTTTTTAAAACCTGAGAAGACCTACATGAACTGATGCAGAGTGATATAAGCAGGACCAGTTGAACATTGTACATAGTAGCAGCGATTATATGATGAATAACTATTCTTAGCAACACAACGATCTAAGGACAATCCCAAAAGACTCACAATGAAAAACGCTATCAGGTGGGGCAGCTGGGTAGCTCAGTGGATTGAGAGCCACACCTAGAGACAGAAGGTCCTAGGTTCAAATCTGGCCTCAGACACTTCCCAGCTGTGTGACCCTGGGCAAGTCACTTGACCCCCATTGCCTAGCCCTTACCACTCTCTTCTGCCTTGGAACCAATATACAGTATTGATTCCAAGATGGAAGGTCAGGATTAAAAAAAAAAGAAAAAAAAAGAAAGAAAAATGCTATCAGCCTCCAGAGAAAGAACTGATGGAGTCTGAATGCCAATCAAAGCATACTATGTTTCACTTTATTTTCTTCATTTTCTTTGTATGTCATTATGATAGCGTAACACTTTTTCGGTACCCTATTAGAGGTAACTGTGAATTAAAAGATCTTGTCCTTGCCCTATTAGAAGAGTAGGTTTGCCTGGCAGAATAGCAATGAGGACCAGAAGGGGAACAATTAGCAGAGAATTGGCTTCATGTTTGTAGATTGTTCCCAAAGGGATTATGGATATTAAGGTTTACTATTCAGATGAGTTGCTCTAAGGACAATTGTTCCATTCATGTGCCTTGCTCCTAAGTTTCCTGTCCACTCTCCCCCACAGATTTTGTATGCATTGATGGGAGTATGTAAACCATATTTATGTTTGGGCTCTGATGCTAATTATTCCTGTACTTGTTTTATATAGATTAACTGTTATGTTGTGGTGATTTGTTTAGCTTTATCATTAACCACCTGGTTTATGTTTAGAGTTCAGGCACCATTGTGTCTTGATGTGAAATTCTCCTTGACTCAGGAACTATAGTGACACCTTCTCCCATCCCCTAACAATGGAGTTGCCCCTAGAATCTGGAGAAAACTGACATACTTGTATGGTGATAGCCCTTTTCTGAGAAGCCCAGATCTGTCAGTATGACAAGTAAATAGTATGAGTGAGCCAAACTAGAGAGTGAAAATGGGGGCCATGTCACACCAAAGCAAAAAAAAAAAGTTTTAAAATCATCATGACACAAGAAACTGTTCTTTACGGATTATTTTTTAAAGTTTATATTAACCCAAAGGAGGGTTAGGAGCATGAGACAAGACCTAGGACAAGCAATACCATATCCTTCAACTGTTGCTAAATGCCTTTTAAAATCTGCATGGACCTGGAGGTAGCTTTCTACTTTTAAAATATCAGCAGGAACTCCACCAAGAAGAACATCTGACATTTCCTCTTCTTCGGTGAGTATACCAATCAACACGAACTCTAATCTGTCATTCAAGGGGGCACACAAATTTCTCAGGCAGCTGTTAAGACCTTTGGCATGGGGGAGTTCCCAGCCATTCTCACTGCTCAACAGAAAGAGAAGAGAGAGACAGAGAGACAGAGATGGAAACAGAGAGCTAGAGACAGAGGAGGAAAAGAGATGGGGAGGGAAAGAGAGGGAGACACAGAGAGACACAGAGACAGACAGAGATAGAAACAGACAGACAGTGAGACAGAGATAAAGAAAGAGAAGGGAAAGAGATATGGAGGGAAAGTGAGAGAGACACAGAGAGACACAGAGACAGACAGAAACAGACAGAGAGACTGTAGTACAGGGAATAAAAGCACATGTAAAAAGAATCTTTTCTTCAAGGAGCTTACAATACAGTGAGGGAGGGGAAACAATAAATAAAAGGGAGCTAAAAATCTAAAGTGGGGAGAAGGAAACAGCCCACACAGGGACAATATGGAAAAGTAATCCAAGGATTAATTGATTGAGTTGGGCTTAAAGTAAGGCCACTGGCATGGGTACTTCCTCAAATGGGTGTTTCAGAAATGAATTTGCCAGTTGATTGAGCAGGAAATACCCCAAATATTCTCTCATAGATTAGAGAGAATTAATTCCTTTCAGCTCCCATCATACCACTGAAAACCAACACTGATATTGTTAGTTGTTCAGTCATGTCTGACTCTTAGTGACCCCATGGACCACAGGAAGCCAATAGTCTCTATGTAGTTTTCTTGACAAACATACTGGAATGGTTTACCATTTTCTTCTCCAGTAAATTAAGGTAAACAAGATTAAGTGACTTGCCCAGGGTCACACAGCCAGTAAGTGTCTGGGGCCAAATTTGAATTCAGATCTTCCTGATTTCAGTCCCCTCATTCCACTGCACCATGTAAAACAAGCACTAGAAACATGCTAATTACCTTTCAGATATTATAAGCCACAAGAATGCCATTAGGGAGACCGAAGGGGACAATGAGCAATTGTGGGCCTTTCAACTATATTCCTGTCCCAGGTCCCTGACCTCCTTACATAAATGTAAATGAAAAAATAACAAAATATTTTATTTGCTTCTATATAGACTTACTAGCTGTGTGACCCTGAGTGAGTCACTTAATGACCTTTTGCTTCAATTCTTCAACTGTAAAATGGGGACACACTGGAAAAAGAAATGGCAAACCACTCCAGTATTGTTGCCAAGAAAACCCCATTGACAAGTCCACTGGGTTGCAAAGAAACTGACATGACTGTTAAGGGTCTCTAAATAGCAGATTCAGGTGATCCAGTTTCCTAACCATGCAGGGCTAGGTTCAAACAAGGCAAGAAAGGTTTTTTTCCAAAGTCCACAATTAAATAAACTTTCCTCACAAGACAAAAGTTAGACAAGACCCATCACTGAATAGAAACTAAGTTGATTCTTGAACTGAGTCACAACATGGAGTCAGTGTGGTTCACTCAATTCCTAAAATGAATCACTTGTTGTCCTAATCCCCTCAATTCCTCCAATCTGGATATAAACTTGATAAGACCCATATCGTGGAGATTTTGTCTGCCCCGAGCCTACTCTCCCCAGAGACTGAGCTGATGTGGGAAAGAATATACCCAGGAAGTGCGTGGGTAGAAATGTTTGTACCCGTGTTCTTGCTATATCTTTATAGTAAATATCCTTTTGTAGAGGCTTTTTTTAAAAAAGCTTTCTATAGGCAGAAGCGATCTCCTTTTAGTAGTGATGAATCTATTCTCATCTGCATATTCAGACTTCGAAGCCCAACGCCTCACTCTGTTCCAGGAGGGACGTCCTGGAGACCTTTGCCATAATCAGCAGAATAAGCCAAGCACCTCTCATACGGCAGACAAGCTTGTTGTGTCTATTTTTCATTTCTAACCTCATTTCTATTGATGCTCTATTTTTATATCACATTCATTTGTGAGTGTATTCCCCTCTCCTCTCCCACCCATTGAACCATCCCAAAGACTTTTTAATAGAGGAAAAAAAGAAGTTTATTAAAATGAGCCAACATGTCAGCTAGGTCTGACGAGTCTCTGTTATACCATCATATATAAGCATAAAATGTAGCTTCTTTTTGTTGTTGTTGTTTAAACCCTTCCCTCCCATCTTAGAATCAATAATGAGTACTGACTTCAAGGCAGAAGAGCCATACTCTTCCTGGGGCAGCATTGTCTAGCACTGTATTGCATCATAGTGTGTAATTAGAATTTGCTCCCCAGGACTCTCTCTCCCAGCATCCCATTTGTGTATTCACACAGGCGTACGTACATAGGGAGGATATATTTTGATGTAGCTCCTCCCTCGATCTCTCTCCAGGGAACACAGATGTGGCACTTGGGTGAGTGCCAGGCAGGAGAAGTTAACTCACATGGTCATACTTAAGTTTTGTACTTTGTTCTTTTATTATTATTATTTCTTCTTCTTCTCCTTCTTCTCCTCCTCCTCCTCCTTTTTCTTCTTCTTCTTCTTCTCCTCCTCCTCCTCCTTTTTCTTCTTCTTCTTCTTCTTCTCCTCCTCCTCCTTTTTCTTCTTCTTCTTCTCCTCCTCCTTTCTTGTTCTTGTTCTTCTTCTTCTTCTCCTCCTCCTCCTTTTTCTTCTTCTTCTTCTTCTCCTCCTCCTTTCTTCTTCTTCTTCTTCTTCTTCTTCTTCTTCTTCTTCTTCTTCTTCTCCTCCTCCTCCTCCTCCTTTTTCTTCTTCTTCATTTTCTTCTCCTCCTCCTCCTTTTTCTTCTCCTCCTCCTCCTCCTCCTTTTTCTTCTTCTTCTTCTCCTCCTCCTCCTCCTTTCTTTTTCTTCTTCTTCTTCTTCTTCTTCTTCTTCTTCTCCTCCTCCTCCTCCTCCTCCTCCTCCTTCTTCTCCTTCTTCTTCTTCTTCTTCTTCTTCTTCTTCTTCTTCTTCTTCTTCTTCTTCTTCTTCTTCTTCTTCTTCTTCTTCTTCTTCTTCTTCTTCTTCTTCTTCTTCTTCTTCTTCTTCTTCTTCTTCTTCTTCTTCTTCTTCTTCTTCTTCTTCTTCTTCTTCTTCTTCTTCTTCTTCTTCTTCTTCTTCTTCTTCTTCTTCTTCTTCTTCTTCTTCTTCTTCTTCTTCTTCTTCTTCTTCTTCTTCTTCTTCTTCTTCTTCTTCTTCTTCTTCTTCTTCTTCTTCTTCTTCTTCTTCTTCTTTTCTTCCCTTCCATTCCATCTTAGAATCAATACTGTGTGTTGGTTCTGAGGCAGAAGAGTGGTAAAGGCTAGGCAATGGGGATTAAGTGACTTGCCCAGGGTCACCCAGTTAGGAAATAGCTGAAAAAATGTAGCTTCTGTTCTTAGCAAAGTTTACAGTTTACCCAGGGAGACGTTACATATTCATGTGAAATAATTGGTTGTTATTATTCAGTCATATCCAACTCTTTATTATCCCATGGACCATAGGATACCAATACTGTCGGTGGAGTTTTCTTGACAAAGATACTAGAGTGGTTTGCCATTTCCTTCTCCATTGTATTAAAGCAAAAAAAAAGTGCCTTGTCCAAAGTCACACAGCTAGTGTTCCAGGTCAAATTCAAACTCAGGTCTTTCTGATTTCAGGTCCAGGTCTCTATCCATTGAGCACCTAGCTGGCTTTATAAAACAATTAAAGAATAATACAAATCACAATACAGTAAATTGCTTCACTTGCCTGGAAAAGAAAATGCAAATGAGTTTCAAGAAGAGAGATGAGTGGGCTTTAGGGAAACTAGGAAAGGGAATGGAGGAAATAGGGATAATGGATCAGGATCTCCAGAAGGGTGGATGTTTGAATAGGGAGAATGAAGGAAAGTCATGGAGGAACTGGAGCAGTAGTGAGCCTGGCATGTTGGGGAAGAGCAAGAAGGTTAGGCTAAGTGGAGAGGAGGGTATATTCTGGGGAGATACAATCGACGTATAGAGTGTGGCCACATTATGTACAACTTTGGGTGCCATGCAGAGAAAGAATAACATAATGAAAATAGCACTTTGAGAAATCAGAGTTAATGGAGTGTATGAATCTTTGGAAGGACTACAGAGTGGGAGACAGAAGCCTGATAAGCACACTCTTACAGTAATACCAAAGGAGGGATTAAGTGTGGTCATAATGGGGGGAAATGGGCAGCTAGTCAGGGCTGGAGTCAGAAAGACTCATCTTCTTGAGTTCAAATCTGGCCTCAGACATGTATTAGCCATGTGATCTTGGGCAAGTCACTTAACCCTGTTGGCCATGGTTTCCTCATCTGTAAAATGATCTGCAGAAAGAAGTGACAAACTACTCCATTGTCTTTGCCAAGAAAACCCCAAATGAGTTGGACATGACTGAAAAAATGACTCAACAACAATGGCAAACAGATTCATGATTTATTTTGCCTAATGTAAAAATGGTGGTTCCTGAGGTAAAAAAATAAAGGTTCTCTCCATTGATTTTGATGGTATATCAGTGGAGTTCTCTAGGAGTTTCTGGAGAAGGACCTGTATATGAGAGAGAGCTGAAGCTTGAATGAACTAGACTCCATTCTCCTCTCATCTCCTCTAAGAGAGAAGCAGTTATCAGCTGCTGCACAGAGAAGGCTTGGAGACAAGCCCCTGTGGAGGCTTTGCTTCAGCAGACAATGGTTCTGGCAGCTCTGTTGGTCCTGAATCAGATGCCTTCTCAAATACAAACCAAGAGCCTTGACAAATCTGACTGCTGTTTGTAAGATTTAATCATGGATCTATAGGCAAATTGGGAGATGGAAAGTGGGGATTGGTTACCCTAATGTTTCCCTAATATGGTCTTTCACCTGGACAGTGTAATTTCGTGGATCCAGGTTTCTCCATCCCATTGTAAAAATTAAAATTAGTCTCAATAATAAAAATATTATATTTTAAGGGATTTATTAATGATCATTAGAAATCAAGGAATAAAGAAGATACAAAATAAAGACCATGTGCCCATGGCTGATTAGCCCATTTAAAATCCCCACGCTTAGTTTACCACCACCACCACCACCATGCTGGCTGCAAGCCCAAGAAAGGGTCCCAAGGGGACCACCCACTCACTAATATCCTCTGTCTACAGGAAGTATGTAATGACAGGAAGTCAGTGGGCTCCCGGGAAATGTAGTTCTTTTTTTAGGGTAACAGATTTTCAATTATACAGTGTACCCCACCTAACTAATCTCACTATTAATTTATGTGTCTATCTGGCCTAAAGAAACTATAAAGAGATAGGTGCAAGGAGGCAAGAAGAGCAAGGGAGCTGGGCTCTCTCACACATACCTTTTGGGGTTTGAGGTATCTTCTCAGTTGAGAGGTGGTTGGAGATATAAGACAGATGATAAGTTTGTAAAAGAACTTTAATACAGGCTCAGGATATTCTCTGGTGGCTCTCAGTGAAATCCTCAGCCCGGGAACAGGTCTTGCTATGTCAAGGGCTCAACTCAAACAGCCAAGAATTCCCCATAGATCTTTCTCAGGTCAGTTTCCTTTCCCAGAATTCTTCGCTCTCCAACAGACACTGTCTCTCCCTCAGCCCTGATGCCAAGCTTCCAAAAATCCTCTCATGTACCCATCATTACACTAAGGAAAGAAAGACATCCCTCCCTAGGAACCACTTCCTGTGACTCTTGGAAGAGCTGTTTCTTTCTATATTATTTGACAATAAATAAATTGTTATGGAGAATTAAGATGAGTTATTTTATTAATATTAAGTCATTCTCTCCAGCTTTCAGCCTTCAGCCAGTGTTTTAAAGTGGGAGGTTCAGGGATAGCTAAGTGGCTTAGTGGATTGAGAGCCAGACCTAGAAATGGGAGGTCCTGGATCCAAATTTGGCCTCAAATATTTCCTAGCTCTGTGACCCTGGGCAAGTCACTTAATTCTCGAGCCCTTATTGCTCTTCTGACTTGGAACCAATATACAGTATTATTCTAAGATAGAAGGAAAGGGCTTAAAGAAAAAACAAAGAATATACAGGAATGAAGTAAGAAGGAATTAGGTAAATATAATGAGAGAATCCTAGAACTTTCATCTGTAAGAAAGTGTAGAGCTTCAAGAGAGGCTAAGAACTGGGTAAACAGTGCCTGGGATTTTCTTCACAAAGATAGTGGTGTGGTTTGCCATTTCCTTTTCCAGTGGTTTCATTTCTCAGAAAATCAGAGGTTAAGTGACTTGTCCAGGATCACACAGCTAGGAACTGCCCAAGGCTAGACTTGAACTCAGGTCTTCCTGACTCCAGGTCCAGCACTCTCTCTCCCCTGAGCCACCTAGCTTCCTCCTAGGCATATGGAGATTAAAAGACTTGCCCAAAGTCACACAACTAGGATGTTTCTGAGGTTGGATTTGAACTCTAGTCTTCCAGGTGCAGTGCTCTAACCATTGGACACAGTTACCTCTGTAAAGTTTTATCCAGGTCAGGATTGCAAATCCAGCCTAATTGAGAAGGGATAAAAACAGGCTGATGAGTATTGTGGGTTACCAAATGGATGATACAAGTCATGCCTGGAGTAATTTATTATAGCAAAGGCATATATGAGTATCCTAAAGCCAGGAAGGAGCTGGTTTCAACAAAACATACTAGAGATTAATGTCCAGTAAAATAAAGAAACTGGTTTTAGGTTTGGGGGGGAACAGGAATTGTCTGGAGGATGGTTGACTTTCTCTCAGGGGGCTCAGACTGCCAAGGCCTGAGTTCCCCCTTCCACGAGGAAGGAGGGCAAAGGGTTTAGATAGAGACAGGGACCCCTTATCCCCATTTTCCTTTTCCCATTCTTCCCTGCCTGTTATTCCTTTTGTATTACCTGATTGAGTTAACATTAAAAGTTATCTGTTCCTCAAGCTGAGTGTGAGTGAACGGATCAAGGGGAGACCCTTTGGTCTCGAGTAGTGGAGGGGGGACAAGAGGGACAAGAGTGAATTGGGGAGAACAGTTTTAGCTAAAGAGGGAAGGCAGAAGGGGGAAAATTTTCAAACCCCCTCTCCTCTCTCTGAGCCATTCCATTACATCTGCTGTCTCCCCTGACCCCCGATTTGAGAAGGGGGTTCTCCTCTCTTTCCCCCTCTCCATACCAAATGTCCAAACTTCCCTCGGGGTACAAACTTCCCTCTTTTATCTTTTTTTTTTAATACAGAAGGCAGAGATGTGGTTATAGATTTAGAGATGGAAGGAAACTTAGAGGCCAACAAGGCTAGACCTCTAATTTTACAGATGAAAGAACTGAGGCCCAAACAAGGAAAGTAACTTGCCTAGGGTCACTCAGGTAAGAATGTCTGCACCAAGTTTTGAACTGAAGTGCTTCTGGCTCCAAATGCCCTATCCAAGATTCAAAAGAACCCTTATTGGAAAGAGAATGTCATAAATTAATATCACAAAGAAAGAATGAATGAAAAGGAAAGGGAGAAAGAGAGGGGATTGTAACATTTAAAAGAGTGGGAGACAAACTGTAAGATTTAAAATGGTAAAAGGCTATAAACTGTAGTGATTAAAATAGTGGAAGATATAAATTGTAGTAGATATAAGAGTGGGTGAGTAAATTGTGACTGCAGAAAATATGTTTTCACTACAGTGTCTTGTTTTAAATCAAATATAAGGTGGTCACCAGGGAAATATTCTGCGACAAGGAAATCATGAGGTTTACAATTCCCAATTATGAATATACCCAAGTCAACTGGGTTTTATAGAGAATTTAATTAATAATACAATGAGGAATCAAAGAAAGAGAGAGAGAGAAAGGAAATAAATAAGAAAAGAATAGGCCGGCCCAGGCAGCCCTGGCCAACCCAGGCCTAAGCTCTAAAAGAAAAGATCAGTCAATACTTAATCACTCACCATAAGATCTGTTCAAGCGAGGATTCAGGGGGACAGAGTCTCCCCAGTGGGAGTTCCAGCCAGAGTCAGCCTCCCTTGAGAGACCTCCTTAGAGATTGTCCTTCTCTCAACAACCTCCTTAGAGGCTGTCTCTCAAGAGACTCTATAGAGATCCTGTTTTTCAGCTTTTCCTTTCCTTATAAAGGGAAATTTTCCTTTGTCACCGCCCCTAAATTCTTACATCTACCAATCACAGTAGACGTTTTTCAAAGGACAGACCATTCTTAGTCCACACCTAAAAAGGTGTGGATTTTTGAGTAATTCACACCAGGAAAGCTCTGAGTAAGTTTCCCAGTTCTTTGTTCCTTGTAAATTCACAAGTTGCCTGACCTTTATAGGTACTTATCAACCTTTTGTATTAGTCTTAAAAATAGGCATGGCTTAAGTATGGGTTTAAGTACTTTTCATTGTTCAGCAAGGAGTTTTCTCCCCTAAAGCAGTCTTAAGTACCGGTGGCAATTTCCTGTAGTCTTGGCTACAAATGGCTAGGTGAAATATTACTGCATTCTGTCCTACAGTCTTGTGGGATAGAAATCACTTTAAATTGGACCTATACAAGGACCTATTTTGAATTTTTTTCCTTAGGTTTTTGATTATTTTTCTATTCTTTTGATAATTGACTCATACACCCCATAATTTAACATTGCATCCTGAGCTGAACTGGATGGTTTTTTACACCTACTTCAGGGGAATTGTATTTTAATTTAAAATCCAGGAATTTTGAGATTGTGTTTTTACATAAAATTCAAGATTTTGATTTTTGTTCAAGAAAAGATCTTCAAGGAAGAAGCTTGAAACTCTTATATCCAGAGAATGAACACCACAGACTTTCCCCTGAGAATAGCAAGACTTGAGACCCCAAGAGGCTGAGGAACATGAACCTTGGGCACAAAGATAGAGCAGAGAGGGACAGCACACAACAGAAGTCACAGAGACTCAGAAAAATAGCCTCAGGGCAAAAACCACTCCATAGCTCAATACACAGAGAGACTGCCCTCCTCATTCAGACTTCAGACTGAGAAGGGAAAGGAAAAACCAACAAAGCAATGGCTAGCAACACCCAAGAAATACAATCTTCAACCAACAAAAAGAACAAGAGAAAGATATTGACCCTGAATAATTTTTATGGAGAAAAAAAATCCAGACTACAGAGGAGACAGCAGAGGATGACAAACAAGTAAACACATTCAAACCTTCCCAAAAAATGGAAATTGGTCACAAGCTTTTGAAGAGATTAAATTTGAGATGATGAACCAAATGAGAAAGATAGAAGAAATGTGCCAAGAAACGTGGGAAATAGTTCAAAAATAAAATAACAGTTTAAAAGACAGAAACTCCCACTTTGAAAAAGAAGCCAAGAAATCAAATGAAATGATAAGCAAATTGGAGACCAGAATTAAACAGTTGGAAGCCATGAAAAGCTGGATATACCAAACTGAAAAGGGAATGCAAATGATCACAGCTGAAAACTAGTCTTTAAGGACCAGAATTGGGCAAGTAGAAGCTAATGATCTCACAAAACAGCAAGAATTAAAATAAAGCAAAGCCAAAAAAAAAAGGAGTGGTAGTCATGGTCTCTGATAAGGCAACAATTAAAATGTATCAAATCAAAAGAGATAAATAAGGAAATTACATTATGCCTAATGGAACAATAGAGAATAAAAAAGAATGTTGTATTTATATATACCACTTGGCTTAATAGAGAAGTTCTTTTTTTTAAAGTTAGGACTGCCTTTATAGAAACAGTAATTTGTTGTTGTAGATCTATAGTTTTTATGTCTCTCAATAGGCATAACTCTCAAATGATTCTGTGAAGGGAAATTTCCTGAACTGCACCAGCTTTGAGAGTGACTTAGCTTGAGCATTCAAGAGTTCCAAGAAATAGTGCAGAAGACTTTCTATAGCCAACATTTATAATCTGGGATGCATGAACTTTGCACTTGAAGGAAACCAAAATGACATGACAATGCTCATGAGGGTCAATATACAGTGTGTCTAACTATGACTGGTTGGACCAAAACAAGGTTGGAATGCTCTACCACAGATCAAGTGCAAATAACCTCTATGAACATTTGGGAGCCAGGTGGAGAGACTCAGTGGTTTTGTGTTGTCAGCCATTCCTGTTGCTCATTTGGGCAGAAAGATTTTCTCTGTTTTGCCCAATAGTAATTGATAAAAATTGTTTGTTTCCATGATGAATAAAGAATATTGAAGAGAGAAAGAACCTGCTGGCCAAACAGTAATGGGGAAGGGAGTGGTGATAGGAGCTCTAGTGTCAATGGGGCAAAAGAATAAGGTTAAAGTCAACCCAGTCTTGCTGCGTGGTGTTGCACAAGTTACCTAACCTCTCTGGGGCTCAATTTCCTCAAATATAAAAGAAAGGCACTGGAACTAGATGTCCTCTGATTTCTTTCTGTGATCCTATGAACCTGGGTTACTCTGACTCTGGAGCCAGCTCTCTTCATTCAGTCAGGATGTTTTTCCCTCCTTGTCTGAAAATGAGAATAATGCCATTTGCTTTTCCTACCTCATGGGGCTGCTGTACATAGAAAGCTTCATCAGTTTAATAGTGTCAGAGGAAATGAGCACTGGGATTCTGAAGGGTCAAGGATTTGGGGTCCTTTACCAAACTGTGAGCATCAAAAAGAGTGACTATGCACCTAGGAGCAAAGCTAGCTCATCTTGACTGACTTGGAGCCTCTGGGGAAGAAGGAAGGAGCATTGTCCAGATAGGGAAGGTTGAGGTTCACTTTTTCCATCCTATAAGAATGATTTTCTTTCTAGGTAGAATGGGATTCAGTTCCATAAACATTTACTAAGCACTGAAAAGACAACCAAGCTTACAGGATAGAGAGTTGACCTTGGAGTCAGGAAAACTAGGGTTCAAGTCTCAACCCTGAGACATGCTAGCTGTATGATGGTAGGCAAATATTCAGGGCTCTTGTCACTCTATAAACCTCTGAGTTGCCTAACTCTACTGGAAAGCCTTCATCAAAGAAGGTGTTGGCCTCCATTAAAAAAGCAGAATCATGGTAGCTCAAAAGAAACATGAGATGGGACAGCTAAGTGGTTCAATAGATAGAGAGACCTAGAGATGGGAGTTCCTGGATTCAAATCTGACCTCAGACATTTCCTTGCTGTGTGGCCCTGGGCAAGTCACTTAGCCCCCATTCCCTAGCCCTTATCACTCTTCTGCCTTCAAATCAATACCTAACAATTCTAAGAAGGTAAGAATTTTTAAAAGGAAACAAAACAAGAAAGGCACAAATTTAGAGATATCTCCTTCCCAAATATTCATATGGGCTATTTGTGCCCAAACACTGGTAGAGACTTCTGAAACATCCTGATGTCATTTTGGCCCTCTTCAAGTACAAAGGACAACAACCAATCAATCAGTCCTGAACCCCACATTCTTTGTAGTCTTGGACAAGATTTTGAATTCTCCAAGCAACAGAACCCAATCTTTTAACCTCATAGTTAGATCATTTGGAGGATTTAGGAATGTTTAATTAAAGGGATAAGTAGGCATAAAGATTTTGTTCAAGTATTTGAGGGGCTTTCTGGTAGAGGAAAAATTCAATTTGCTTCATTTGGCTCCAGAAGAAAGAAATAGGAGTAATGAGTAGAAGTACCAAAGAAGCTAATTTAAGCTTGATCCTAACAATTAAAGCTACCCTGAAGGGAAATAGTCTGAGAGTACCTGGCCTAGAGTCAGGAAGACACTAACTGTTTGACCCTAGATAAGTCACTTCACCCTGTTTACCTCATTTTCCTCATCTATCAAATGAGCTAGAGAAGGAAATGGCAAGCCACTTCAAGATCTTTGACAAGAAATGCGAAATAGGATCACAAAGAGTTAGACATGACTGAAATGACTGAATAAAAAAGAACTTTCTTCTTTTGACCCTATGTCATAGCATCTCAGAGCTAGAAAGGACCTCTGTGGTCATCCTGCCTAACTTTTCTTTGGATCCTGAGTGTCTTCTACAATATTGTATCTATCCTTAATGACAATCACAGTATAGATTTTTTTAACCTTTTCCCTTTCATCTTAGAATCAATGTTATGTATTGGTTCAAAAGGCAGAGTGGTAAGGGCTAGGCAATGGGGGCTAAGTGACTTGCCCAGGGTCATATAGCTAGAAAGTTTCTGAGGCTACATTTGAACCCAGGATCCCCCATATTTAGGCCTGGATCTCTGTCTACTGAGCCACCTAGTTGCCTTCACGTACACGCGCACACACACACACACACACACACACACCTCAGCAGGTTTTTAATAAATGTTTGTTGGGTTTAATCTTTATTTAATCCTTGGGATGACAGCCAGAGACCATGGTACTTTATCCATAGAAGCAATATTGGGGAAGTAAACTTTGTATCTCCAAACATTTCTAGAACTAGGAGAGACCTCAGAGACCATCTAGTCCAACCTTCTCGTGTTCTAGATGAGGAAACTGAGACCCACAGAAGTGTCACAATCTTCCTGAGATTACACAGATAGTAAATTGCAAAACTGGCATTCAAACTCAGCCTCTGAGATGATGAAAAGAAAACGAAACCTAAGTGAGGAATGAAAATGATCACAGAATTGATCTGCTGGGGAATTCAAAGGAGGAAACTTCTTGAAAACTTTTATTACATAAAGGTTGAGTTGTCTTCACTATAATTTCTATCATCGTGAGCCAGTGCCATGTCTCATGAGTTTTCAGGGCCAGAGGTAATAGGACTCAAGCCAGAAAGAGCTAATTAGAGCTGCCCTTCCTGTGATTTCTGTTTCCAAACATCAGTCAGTTAGCAAGTGTATATTGAGAGTTTTCCACGTGCCGGGCACTGTCCCAAGTGCTGAGGATACACAGAAAGGTTAAAACAATCTCTTCCTCCAAGGAGCTCACATGCTAATGCAGAAACAAAATGTAAATAATTACGTACATATGGATGGTTGGGTGGCAAGATATCTTGAGCTAAGCGATTATCCTACTCACCTGAAGTAAGTGGTAAGAAACTATACCTTGATACCTTTGGTGGATCCGAGGTTTAGGTTGGTGTTAACAAGATCTATACCTACTAAATCTATGGCTCATAAACTTTAGACTAAGTTCAAAATGTCCTGCATAAATTTTAAAGTCCTTGACCAGCATTCGATGAAGAAACACAGGAAGTATATTGGTATTGGCTGAGGAAACATGCCATGTCCTGGGTTCCAAATTAGCTTCCTATTTTGTACATAACCCCCATCCCAGGAAAGACAAAGCAGCATATTCACAGCAGCCAAAGGCATCCAGTTTATCCATCTATGCCACATTCCAAAGTGAACTTGGTAGATTAAACACTTTGTAGCAACTGCTCTAAGTCTGAGCCCACTATCCCCAAGACCCAAGGTGCTATAGTAGAGAATGTATCTCTGGGCATTGGGAGAAAAGGTAGGGAAGATGCTTTATATATCTGCTCTTTGTTCTGTCTTCTCAATAAATATCCCTTTTATAAAATCTAATTGGTGTTCATTGTCTAATGATATTGGGGTATTAGCCAATGATATTTAGGAGGTATTAATGCCACTGGCTAGAAGTCATTGAAGAGATGACTGGCAATTGCTATGGGAGATGGAATGCTTGAGTCAATAGCTTTAAGAAACAATGACTCAGGGGGCAGCTGGGTAGCTCAGTGGATTGAGATCCAGGCCTAGAGACGGGAGGTCCTAGGTTCAAATCTGACCTCAGACACTTCCCAGCTGGGTGACCCTGGGCAAGTCACTTGACCCCCATTGCCTAGCCCTTACCACTCTTCTGCCTTGGAATCAATTGACTCCAAGACAGAAGGTAAGGGTTTAAAAAAAAAAAGAAACAATGACTCAGTGGCACTCTTGAGGACCTTGAAGATTATGGGTAGCCTCTCTAAGAACTCAACCTCTCAGTGTGAATGAGAGTCCAGATCATTCCTAAACAATATATTTGAATGGAGTTCCATGCCTTAAACAGTAGATATTCATGGAAATATAACCTCTTTGCAAAGTAGAAATTCTTTCATTCGTTGTACTTCTATCCCCAGTCATACAGTATCTGGCATATAGAAGGTGCATAATGAATATGTGATTGATTCAGCATCATTTGGAAATAAGTTTCCAGTAGAGTGTCCCAGGTATTCAGCTTTGAATGACTTATTTTTATTTTTTTTAATCTTAGATAAAGATGTACTGGTCAGATCTGTGGGTGATACAAAAGCTGGGACAAATAATTATCCTATGACATGATAAAGGAAAGATTCAAAAAGATCTTGATGAGTTGGAACATTGAGCTAAATCTGAGATGAAATTTAACAAGAACAAAAGCCAAGTCTCACATTTGAATGAAAAACACTTCAGTCTCACAGGTATAAGATGAGCAAAGCTGGAGGTTTCAGGATACCATACGGCCAATATAAGTTACTAGTGTAATATATGTTTCCAGGAAATAAAACTATTGATATTTAGGCTGAATTATAAGAGAAGGTATGCAGAAATAAGGAAGAGATGTTAGTTTTATTGTATTATACTATGACTAAACCATCCCTGGAGTACTAAATTCAGTGCTTGAGAGGAGTAAGATGACCTCAGGTAAGATGTTTGATGATAGAACCTTTATCTTGGACCCAATGTGCACCTAATTCTTTTTCAGAGCTACTCTTCCAGTGGAACTAACTCCAAGGCGATCTCATTTCACTTAGGGATCATAGGACCATTGATTTAGCACTGCTTATATAATACAACTCCATTTTACAAATAAGGAAACTGAGACCTGGAGAGAGGTGACTCACCCAAAGTCAGACAGATAGTAAGTGAATGAGATGGGATTTCAACCCAGGGACCCTGACACAAACCCAAAGATTCTGCCACTCTCCTAATATCTCTCAGAAGAAAATAAGCAACTAAGAGTGAAATCCCCTAAGAAGGAAGTAATAGGGAAAAGAGAGGACCCTGTTGGTAATGGCCAGGCAGGAACAGCCATGAATGGGGATTCCCTCACCCCACCTGACTAAGCCCAGACCATCAGATTCCCATGGATCTGCTGGCAAAGGGGCTCCTTTCCTACAACCTTACTGCCAATGACTCTCCATCACCCCTATCCCACTCCAAAAGACTAGAACCCAAAATTTTCATTTCATTGTCACCCTCATTCCTCCTCCCTGCTTATACATAATGGTGGGCCAGGCCCATCTAGACTCCCTAAACCTGCAGAATAGACATATATACTCATTTTGCCTAGATTAGCTGGAAGTCACCAATTCCTTTCCTTCTGGTAAGATGAAGGACCACTCAGACTTACCATCTACTTTGCCATTTTGTCCTAAGGTCCTCTGGGTCTTACCATCCTCCCCATCACTCTGCCCTCCAGACCCCTGAGCACTCTCAACTGATCTGCCAATGCCTCCAATAGACTTCTGGGTCTTCCCATCTCCCTTGTCTCTTCAACCATGGGACTTCTGGGCCTTTCCACTCACCCTGCAACTAAATTCTGTTATATGCATTCAGTTATATGAGCACCTGGAAAGTAAAGTCTATTCTGTTTCTGAATCCTTAATTGTCCAGGTCTTGGAACAGAGTAAGTACCTAATAAATGCTTTTTCATTCATTCATGTGTCAAAAGCCATTACCATGGAAGGCAGCTAAATGGTTCAAGGGATTGAGAGTCAGGCCCAGAGACCTGGGTTCAAATCCGATCTCAGACACTCCCCAGCTGTGTGACCCTGGGCAAGTCCCTTAACCCCCAGTGCCTAGCCCTTACCACTTCTGCCTTAGAACCAATTCACAATAAAGCAAAAAAAGGTAAAGGTTTAAAAAAAAAAGCATTACCATGGCCAAGTCCTAAAGCCATGTTCGCTATCCTTCTGGAACCAATTAAAGAGAAAGTGTTACGTCATTCTATGCAGGTTCTGAAGAAAAGCTACACTGAGATACAGAATAGTTTCTATTTCCCAGCAGACTGAAACTGAAAGTACTCCAAGTTCACTTTAGATTCCTTAAGGAGGAAGCCGAAGAGAGGAGCTTTATGTCCCACCTGGATACACCCTCCCAAGTACTGGTCTGCCCCAAGGACAGGAATACTCCAACAGTGGCCCCAGCCAAGGTATTTGCCTTCCCCTTTTCTGAGCTTTAATCTGAGAAGGGCAGGGCAAGGTGGAGCCACCTTTAAAAAGCAACTTTGGCTGGGGAAGGGTCTGAGTGAGTAATCTCTGGAGTTTTTTCTCATGCAGGCCAGCCCAACAGAAATGGAGATGTCCAGGGACTTGTATGGCACCCCTGCTGAACAGCTAGATGCCTTCGTGGCTCAAGCGCTCCAGCCCGACAGAGAGTGGAAGGATGAGGTCAAGGATGTCGTGAAGAGAATGGAGAAATTCTTTCAAGAGCAATGCTTCCAGAACTATATTGTGAGGAACAAAGAAGTCAAGGTGATAAAGGTGATAAAGGTAAGAACAAATTTCATTCTTCAGAACAGAGGAACTCTACCCCCATCTAGGAATAGGTAGAAGGGTAATATTGTGGCAAAAAGGATATTGGCTTTGAGGGCAGAGGCCCTGGGTTCAAATCCCACTTCTGTTGCTTACTACCTGTGTGACCTCTGTTTCTTCCTCTATAAAATTAGGAGGCCAGATTATATGGTCTCTGAGACCCCTTCCAATTCCACATCTCTGATGTTAAGTCACTTGGACTTTTTTCAAAGAGCAAAAGAATTGATGATGGTCAAGGAGTCAGGCAAGAAGAAGAAAAATGAGCCTCATCTTGGATGGAAGAAAAGAGAGAAAAGATATAAGGACCTGGGAACACCTGCTTCTTACTTTATAGACAAGTGTTGTTGGGCCAACCATTAATTTCCCCAATGGGACATGTCCACCATGGCCAGCTCTGCCCATTTTCTCTCTCTCTCCCTACCCACTGCTTCTGACCCTAGGTTAAAAGGTGAGCTTTCTCCATGGAAGCTAGAACTCCTCTGGGTCCATGTTCTGATTCCTCCAAATCAAGTAGCATAGAGGCTTGATAAATAAAAGCCAGATCCCTTGATCACTTCATCTCTTCTCCTACCAAGGAATCAGTTTCCTTTTTGGGAAAATGTAAACACCCTCTGAAAAGTCTGAGCAGGCAATATAAATAGTTACAGAATGAGGTAATGTTTACCACTCTCCTAGAGCCAACTGCTCTGTCTTTTTGATAAGATCCTTCCTCTGTCACTCCTAAGCTTTCTTCTCAGCTCCCACAGGACACTCTTCAACATAGGACTCTCTTAGGACTCTGATATGCTTTTTTTTTAATAGTTATTTGTTTGTTTATAACATTTAAAATAGTAAGATACTCAGCTAATTCCCTCCCTTACTTCCCTCCCCCAGTTAAAAGAGGTATCATTTGACTATATACATATGTGTGTATGTATGTATGCATATGGGTGTAGCTAGTTAGCTCCAGGGATTGATAGTCAGACTTAGAGATGGGAAGTCCAGGATTCAAATCTGGTCTCAGACTCTTCCTAGCTGTGTGACCCTGGACAAGTCACTTGACCCCCATTGCCTAGCCCTTATTGTTCTTCTATCTTGGAACCAATACACAGTATTGATTCTAAGATGGGAAAGGTTTTTTTTTTTTTTTAAGATATATGTGTATATAAAACTATGTCTTGCTTATTTCTGTTTATCAGTTCTTTGTCTAGATAGATACATAAATCATTCATCAAAGAATATTTCCGTTGTTGTGATATGCTTTTGTATTTGTCTCCTGTTACCTTTCTTTGTGTAGCTCGGTGGCTTAGTAGATAGAGTTCCTGGCTTGGAATCCTCTGGTTCTGTCTGTCTTAGTTTCCTCAACTGTAAAATGGAAACAATAGTAGTACCTATCTCTCATGACTGTTGAAGATCAAATGAGCTGATATTTGTAAAGTCCTCAGTAAAGTGCCTGGCACACAGTAGGCATTTAATAAATACTTGTTGCCCTCTCTCTTCCCCTTTGGAGCCCTGTGAACAGAAATCGTCAAAAAGATACTTTCCATAATGAAGACCTTCATAATGAAGGTCTTTTTGAGTTTATGATATGATGGAAAAGGTGACAGTTGAAGTCAAAGAACCAGATCTCAAATCCAGGTTCAGCCATTTACTACTTGAGTGACCTTGGACAAGCTAGCTCTCCTCGCTGATCCTCAGTTTACCCATTTGTAAAATTATGGAGTTGAGCTCAATGACTTATATTACCCCTTTCCAGCTCTAAATCTAGGATGTTGTAATTCATAAATGTTCCAGTCTCATTAGAGGTCTTATAGATTTTTCACTTTAGTAACAAAGGCAACCAGACATTAATCCCACCCTGGATGATAATAAACTTAATCTGGTCTCTCTTTGGCAGGGAGGTTCCTATTCCAAGGGTGTAGACCTAAAACAGAGATCTGATGTGGACCTGCTCCTTTTCCTGAACTGCTTCTCCAGCTATAAAGACCAGTACATTCTCCGAGGTGACATCATTAAATTCATGGTGACAAAACTAAAGGAGTACCAAAGAAGCATAGCTTATGACATTACCGACATCTCAGAACACAAATTCTTAAAAAAATCTATGCCTCCAAGATCTCTGAACTTCAATGTCCAATCAAGAAAGAGGACAGAGCCCATCCATGTAGATGTGCTACCTGTCTTCAATGCTCTGGGTAAGAACAGAATAATGCCTCCATGAAAGGCGATCTTTCTAGGGCAGGGGTTCTTAACCTGAGATCCACAAAAGATCAGGCAAGGGAGGAGGATCCACAAACATGAATGGAAAAATTACAACTTTATTTCAATATAAGGCAAATCAAGTCAGGAGGCAGATCCAAGATGGCAGAGAAAAGGCAGAGAGCCACCTAATCTCTACCAAATTTCCTTCCATAGCAGTAAAACTCAAAAAGGGATGAGGAGAAACCATTTTCTAATCAAAGACAACTTAGAATGTTGTCAGGAAAGATCTTTCACAATGAGGTAAGGAGTGGAGCACAGACCAGCTAGCCAGGGCAGCCCCTAGCTTAGTGAGCCATCACAGACCTTGGAGGTGACTAAATCACTAGGATGAATCAGCAGCAAGGCCTCCAGAGATCTCAGCCCACAAACAGTAAGGGGAACAGGTAACTGATCAGAAGGTGACTACAAGAGTCCATTTTGTGGCACTTGGGAGCAATATCCTATTACATTGGTCATACATTGAACTGGATTGCAGTTGTTAGGAATAAAAAGGGGTCTTGCCAGAGTTATATGTGTTTATTCATAAAGTGAGAGAGAGAAGAGATACAGAAATCTTTCCCTTAAGGAAAGATTAGCCTGAATAGACTTGATTCTCCATTTGACTGGCTATGATCCTATACCTACTGCAGCAGCAGTGGTCAGAATCAAAAAAAATTTTAGGATGGAAAGAATGAAAGGAGAGTATGAAAATAGGGGATGGAAAGGATGAAGGAAAATACATGGAAATCAAAACTGTGAAAAAATGAATAAGACATTTCTCTAATAAAGGTTTCATTTCTCAAATACCTAGAGGAATTAATCAAATGTATAAAAAAAAGTCATTCCTCAATTGATACATGGACAGGCCATTTTCAGATGAAATAATCATAGCTATCTATGATCATGTGAAAAAAAAGATCTAAATCACTATTGATTAGAGAAATGCAAATTAAGACAACTTTGAAGTACCACCTCAAACCTATCAGATTGGCTATTATGATAGAAAAGGAAAATGATAAATGTTGGAGAGTATGAGGAAAAATTGAAACACTAATGCACTGTTAAGGGGGTTGTGAATTCATTCAACTATTCCGGAGAGCAATTTGTAACTATGCCCAAAGAGATATAAAACCATACATATCCTTTGACCCAGATACTAGGTCTGTATCCCAAAAAGACAAAAATGAAAAGAGAAAGGACCTATTTGTACAAAAATATTTATAACAACTCTTTTGTGGTTGCAAAGAATTGGAAAGTATGGGGATGCCCATCACCTGGGCAATGGCTAAGAGAGGAAGTCCTGGGTTCAAATGTGACCTCAGAAATTTCCTAACAGTGTAAACTCGGGCAAATCACTTAACCCCAACTGCCTAGCCCTTATTTCTCTTCTACTTTGGAAATGATATTTAGTACCAATTCTCAGACAGAGGATAAGGTTTTGGTTTTTTCTTTAATGATGAGTAGTATATCCAGACAATGTGTTCCCCATGGAAATTCCCCTCACACCTTATAAGACTTTGAGATAAGAGAATGCCCAGGTCTGAATCCAAGACTTGACTATGCTATCTTTGCAGAGCATGGTCCACGCTCTGAGGTCTATGTAAACCTAATAAAGGAAAAAGTCCTCACTGGAGAGTTCACTCCATCCTTCAGTGAACTGCAGAGAAATTTTGTAAAGCATCGTCCTACCAAGTTGAAGAGCCTCCTTCGGCTAGTAAAGTACTGGTATCGGCAGGTAAGATGGGAGGGGCAACCGAAGGCTTTCCTATGGTTCCAAGAAGTCAGAGAGACAGTCTAAAAAGATGAATGTAATCAAGGGGAAAAAGGGTAATGGGTTTGTGAGAAAGACAAGGACGTGTCTGTAAAAGATGCCTTTGGAAGTCTTATATCATTTCTCTAGCAAGAGCACTGGGTGTTTTTTCCCCTGGCTTTGAATCCAAGCTCTACTATTTATGACCCTTTAGGTAAATCGTTTTATTTCTCCAGATTGCTGATTTCTCAACTCTAAAATTACAAGATTAGTCTCAATAATCTTTCAGATCTCTCCCAATCATAAATTTTATGATCGTGTGAGATGCCCACACAGGTTATCAAGACTGTTAGGTAGAATTGCTAAATCAATCAACAGAAACTGACTTGTCAAGGGGTCCCAGAGGGGTAAGAAGAATGAGGTGTGGTAGGAAGGATGAGACAAAACCCCTGTGTGGGGTCAGGAGGACCAAAGGAGTTGATAGCAACCAAAAGCACTTTATTAAAAGTTATATCTGCTTTTATAGGGGGAGAAAGCAAGCTGGGGATTTTACACAAGTTTCCACTTACACAATGAAGGTGAATAATTGATAACGTGGTACAGCGTAATCTAGTTTAACTCATTGAGTCTACACAGTGATTTCTATAGATCATAAATCAACAAGTAACAACCTAGCTTAGATTCACAAGGAAATACATACATCAGTGATTTTACAAGGTGAGAGGGAGTGAGGAGCTTGAGGTCTCGGGCCTCAGGTGAAAAGTTGAGATACATGACAGACTACAGCTGCTTTATGGCTCAGGATTGTCCATAATAGGTTCTTGGGTTTTTTGCCTTCCATGACTCCAGAACTTTGCTCAACCGAGTCTTGGGCTTTGCCCTCTACACTGATTGAGGGCTTACTATCTGATTGGTGCTATCCTAGGTGCTGGAGATACAATGATTTTTTTTTTTTAAACCCTTACCTTCTGTCTTAGAGTCAATACTGTGTATTGGCTCCAAGGCAGAAGAGTGGTAAGGACTAGGCAATGGGGGTCAAGTAACTTGCCCAGGGTCACACAGCTGGGAAGTGTCTGAGGCCAGATTTGAACCTAGGACCTCCCGTCTCTAGGCTTGGCTCTCAATACACTGAGCTACCCAGCTGCCCCCTGATTTTTTTTTTAAGCAGTAATTAAGGTCTAGAGACAGGAGGTCCTAGGTTCAAATCTGGTCTCAAACACTTCCTAGATGTGTGACCCTGGGCAAGTCACTTAAACCCCTTTGCCTAGCCCTCGATACTCTTCTGACTTAGAACCAATAGACAGTATAGATTCTAAGATGGAAGGAGAGAGATAGCGAGACAGAGACAGAAACAGAAGCAAGATGGAGACTTTGTACTTTTCCCAATCTTCAGTCCTAGAGTTCCCTGATCTCAGAATATCCCTCTCTTTTAATAGTATGTGCAAGAAAAATACTCAGGAGTGCCCCCAAAATATGCCATGGAGCTGCTAACTATCTATGCATGGGAGACAGGAACCCAACAAGCTGAAAATTTCAGTCTAGCTGAAGGATTTGTCACTGTGATGGAGTTGGTGAAGGATTATAAGAGTATCTGTATCTACTGGACTGCTTATTACAATTTCAACAATAAAGTGGTCAGCCACTTTGTGAAAAAGCAGCTGAAGTACATAAGACAAACCAAGGCAAAAAAAAGGTGAGTAACTCTCCTCTCCTTGCCTCTGCTCTCTAAGGGTGATAATCAGTGGAGACCAAAAATGGATTGTCAAATAGCAATAGCTGGCAATTACGTCATGCTTTGGACAAGTAGATGGCACAGTGGGTAAACTCCTGGCTTGAGAGTCAGAAAGACTCTCTTCCTGAGTTCAAATCTGACTTCAGACAATTATTAACTGTATGACCCTGGGCAAGTCACTTATCCCTGTTTGCTTCAGTTTCCTCATCTGTAAAAATGAACTGGAGAAGGAAATGACAAGCTATTCCAGGATCTTTGTCAAGAAAATCTAAAATGGAGTCACAAGGAGTCAGATGCAATTGAAACAACTGAACAAATGTAGTGTTTTAAGAATTTAAAAGAACTTTACAAAATGCAAATTAAAACAACTCTAAGACACTACCCCACACCTATCAGATTGGCTATTATGACAGAAAAGGAACATGTCAAAAATTGGAGGGGATGTGAAAAAATTGAGACACTGGTGCATTGTTAGGGGTATTTCAAACTGATTCAACTGTTCCTGGAGAGCAATTTAGAACTGTGCCCAAATAGTATGTCTGAACATTGAAGGGGAAATCAGGGAAAGAGAACACACAGAACTGCCTCCATTGAATATTTAAAGTGATGACAACTGAAAGGTTCTGAGTTCTTTCTTTTAAGATGCCTTCAAGCTTCTAGTAGCCTTGTTCAATCTCTCTCTTCTCTACCAGAACTCAGTTCTCATTTCAGTCACTCCATTCATTCATTGTCATTGTATTCTCCCTCCTTTCCAGATCTGCTTATTAAATGCTAGGTCCAAACTGCCATCTTACCCTTGCTGCTGCTCAATTCATGGGGTTCCCACTCCTTTCAGTCTGCTCTCTTGCAAATTGTGTGTCTCTTAAAATTTCTGGGTGTGACTCAAATATGTCTTCTGACTCAACAGATTATGAGAGCCCAAGATTGCTCCAAGGATTGAGCACTCTGAACAACAAAACATAGGATAATCAATCTGTTCTCAAACTACTAAATATATAAGGAAAGAGTACCCTGAGCTATTTTCAGTGGGAAATGTGATGCCCTTCTTCCCCTTTATTCAGTCTTCTCCGGATGGGAGAACCCCTCTAGGCAGCAGTAGTCCAGTCTGCTATCAGATGAAAGTATCTCAAAATTCCCCTTCTTTTCTTACAAATGGCCACCAACACCCCTTGAGTCTACTAGAGGGAACACAAAATACGCTATAATCATCTACCCACTTAATGATGATCCAAGCTAGTCCCTCTTTAAGATAAGCGAGAAGAAAATAGCATTCCCCCCAACTACAACTATACCACAATTTCACTAGCAAGACCAATCATTTCTTGGCAAGCATCATTCGGTCATTCCTCAGCCTCTATGTCAGGAATTCATGAAGTCCTGGAGGAAGGGGAGAGGGGAGAGGAGAGCAGCAGACATCCAGAAGCTAGTACATGGAGGCTACAGGATTAATGATGAACTCTCTTCTGGTTTCTTACCACCTTGGGATAATGTTTGCTACAGTCTCTCCACAAAAGCCCTCCTAGCACATGTAGGATCATGCAAATGTCAAATAATGGAGTTGGACTGGAACTTCTAATGTCCTTTCCATTTCAGAATCCATGATCCCATTAACTAATCCTGGGATCATAAATTTGGAGTTAGCTGGAATCTTAGAGGCCACCAAGTCCAACCCCCTTCAGGGAAACTGAGGCCCAGAAAGATTAAGCAACTTGCCCAGGGTAATATGGGGTGTCTGAGGCAGATGTGATCCCAGGTCCTCCTGATCTAAATCCAATGCCCCCATCTACTATGCCATGCTTTCTCTAACCATCTACATAAGAAGAGGTATAAATAATAAGAAAGGGTTCTTGTATGTTAAAAGTGACAGTGCAGCAGGGATGCGCAGAGAATGAGTCAATTGTATCCAATCACTCACTCCAAAAACCCCTGCTTCCCATAGGTGCCAGGGACATAAGGTTTGGGGAAGGTTTAGCTTTCTAAACAAAAACTTCCTCTTCTCCCTTCTTCACACCCCCAAGGCTTGTTTCAAGAAATAGTGAGTTTTCTATCAATGGAACTCTTTAAGAGGTTGGATAACCACTGGCCAAGGAAACTGCAGAAAGTACTCAGGATTCAAAGAAAAGTTAGACAGGATGACCACAGAGGTTCCTTCTAGCTCTGCAACATAGGTTCAAAGGAGGAAAGCTCTTTCATCTTCAGTCATTTCAGGCAGTTCTGACTCTTTGTGATTTCATTTGGAGGTCTCTTAGCAAAGATACTAGAGTGGTCCTTGTCTAGTTCATTTAAGGAAACTAAGGCCAACAGGGAAAAGTATGACTTGCATAGAGAGTACCTGAGATTGGATTTGAACTCAGGTCTTCCTAACTCCAGACCTGTCCCTCTATCCCCTGTGCCACCTAGATACTTAGCTGACCTTTAAAGGTTTTTTTTTCCTACTCTAAATCTATGATCTTATAGTCTCACAATTTCCCATTTTAAATTATATAATCCCAAACTAGAATTCTCTATCCTGGCCCAAATGGTTCTGATTGCACTGGGTAAGGAACCACATTGAGCAAAAGTGAAAATCTCCCTTGGTATTATAGGCCAGTCATCTTGGACCCAGCAGACCCCACCAACAAAGTAGGAAACAGATCCAAGTGGGACCTGGTAGCCACCGAAGCCACATACTGCCTCAGCCAGGCCTGCTCTCAAACAAAAGATGGAGAGAGCATCTCGAGCTGGAATGTAAAGGTAAGGACCTCCCTTTGGGGTTGCAAAGACCTCTGTCCATTTCCTGTCCCCCTTATAGCCTCTAGCATGACTCTAGGATTCCTTAGGCGCAACAAAGACTCCCTGTGAATGGGGTCTCACCAAGAGGAGCTAAATTCCATCCCCAGGACTACTTCTTCCTGAGACTAGAGTAATTTGTCTCTGACTACAGGGTCCTTGTAGTCAAGGGTACAGAAATAGATGACAGAGCACTTCCCAGGAGGAGAGCAGGTTCTTGTGACTAGGGTAATAGAGACACAAAGATGACCAAAGTTATTCACAATCTCTCTCTCTCTCTCTCTCTCTCTCTCTCTCTCTCTCTCTCTCTCTCTCTCTCTCTCTCTCTCTCTCTCTCTCTCTCTTTTTCTCTCTCTCTCTCTCCTTCTCTCTCTCCCCCCTCTCCTTCCCTCCCTCTTTCTTTCCCTCCCTCCCCCTCTCTCTCCCCCCTCTGTCTCCCTCTCTCTTTCCCTCCCTCCTTCCCTCCCTCTCTCTCTTCCTCCCTCTTTCTCCTTCTCTCTCTCCCTCTCTCTCTTCCTCTCTCTCCCTCCCTCCTTTTTTCTCTCCCTCCCTCCCTCTCTCTCCCTCTTCCCCCTCTCTTTCCCTCTCTCTCCCCCCTCTCTCCCTCCCTCTTTCCTTCCCTCCCTCCCCCTCCCCCTCTCCTTCTCTCTCCCTCTCTCTCTCCCTCCCTCCCTCCTTCTTTCTTTGCCTCCCTCCCTTCCTCTCTCTCTTCCTCTCTCTCCCTCCCTCCTTCTTTCTCTCCCTCCCTCCCTCTCTCTCCCTCTCCTTCTCTGTCTCTCCCTCCCTCTCTCTCTATCTCCCCCCTCCCTCTCTCTTTTCTCCTCTAGGGAGCAAGAAATATACAAGTAACTCTAGACTGTCCTGGTTTCAAGGCTTGGACATACTGTGTGAATCCCTATGATCCTATCCAAGAAATAAAAAAGGAGATTGAAAATGTTACAAAGGTCCCTGTAGCTGATCAGCGGCTCTCCTTCAAGGACCTCAAGAGAAAGCCCAAGATATTGATGGGACACAGCACCCTGGCAAAATACGAGATCTTCTATCCAATCAAAATTCAAGTGGTGATCATCAGTTCTGCCAGATTCAAAATCCATGTGAAATTTCCTGATGACACCCTCCATTCCTACCCCTTCAAATACGAAGATACTTCCTTGATGGTGAAACAACAGATTGGAGAGCAAGAAGGGACCCCTGTGAGAAAGCAGACCCTGAGATTCCAAGGTCAATTACTTCGGCATAAGAAGTACCTCAAATCCTATGGCATTAAAGCTGGTGACACCTTGGAGTTAGAGTTGTGGCCCAGGAAGAAAAGAGAAGAGGTGTTGGTAGAAGCTTAGAAGCCAGGGAGACACACTCCCACTCTCCTCCTCTTCTTCCTCCTCCTCCTCCTGCCCTAGGTGCTCATTTCCCCTTCCTTATCAGTGTGGGACATGCCAGTATCTCTCCTGAATGTTGGACTGAGATAATTCTTTCCCAGCTATGGTATAAGAAGTCCAGACTAAACAAGAACTTATATCCAAAGCTTCACCTGGGCTATCAATGCCCTCCAGCAAGTACCTGCCTAGCTGACTGTCCTCAGTTATAATTTTGGAGGAGGAGGTGAAAAGAAAGAGGAGTTTTCCATTTCAACCTGGTATCTTTTAAAATGGATTCTTTTAATCTCTTCTTTTTTACCTTCCATCTGAAAATATATACTAAGAATCAGTTCCAAAGCAGAACAGTTAGGCAATTGGGGGTAAGTGACTTGCCTAGGGTCACACAGCTCCTTTTAATCTCTTCTTAAATTGAGGTTTGTTCAGAAGAACTTTTTCATTCTCAAGCCTGAAATTCCCCAAATGACCCAACTTGGGCCTGGCCCAGAATAGAGTGAAAGGAGTCCAGGATTCTAGGCCTGGACCTGCCCTTTTCAGCTGCCCTCTAAGAAGATCCTCAGTGCTGATTCTCTTGCTCTTTGCATTTATTTTCTACCCTGATCTCACATGAGAAAGGGACACTTCAGTATCAGCCTCTACAGAAGTCCTGGACGAATATGTTGGACTGTGTCTCTCCATCCATTGTTTGCTCTATAGATTAATCAAATTTGTCTCATTTCAGACATCTTGTGGGTATTTCTGGCTTCTTGTGTAGAACACGAGACATCAGGTAGGCAAGAAGCGTAATAGACACCAGAGAGCAGAAAGGATCATGGGGGGGTTGGGGGGGGAGGAATCTGTGTTCCATGGGGCCATATGTAATTTGGTGTACACACACCAATTCATAATGAAGGCCTAGAGAAGACTCAAGGGATATGGTACGTGTTTATTTGGGTTTATGTTTTGGGGTTTTGGTTTTGTAAAATTAATTACTTACAAAAATGAATAAATATAGAAACATATTTTATATGGCAATACAGGTATAATGTAGATTGAATATTGCTTGTCAGCTCTGGGAGGGGGGAGGGAAGAAAGGAGGGAGACAATATGGATCATATAACTTTGGAAAACTTATGTGGAAATTTGTTATTAAAATAAAAGTTTCTTTAAATTTTTTTTCAAAGAGGGATGCACTAAATTGACTAATTAAATACATTTTTCAAAATAAAAGTTCAACTCAAGTGAAAAGAAAAAGAGGGATGTACAGTGGAATTGTGTGTTAGCTACGGGAGGGGAGTTGGGAGAGGGGAGGGAAAAAACACCAATTTTGTAACCATGGAAGAATATTCTAAATTAATTAAATAAAATTTTCCCTAAAAAATAAAAATAAAAAGAGGGATGTAATAAGTGAATGGATGAACAAATAAATGAGCATTTATGTTCTTACTATGTACTAATCAGGACAACTAGGTGATATAATAGATAGAGTGCCAGGCTGGGAATTGGGAAGACTTGAGTTCAAATTCAGCCTCAGACACTTACTGGTTTTGTTGTCCTGGGCAAATCACTTAACCTTGGTTGCCTCAGTTTCCTCATCTGTAAAATGAGCCAGAGAAGGAACCACTCTGGTTTCTCTGTGAGAAAACTCCAAATGGGGTCACAAAGGGTTAAAAATGACAGATCAAACAACAACAAATGTACCAAGTATTGAGGATACAAATACAATAGTGAGCATAGTCCTTGCCTTCCCAGAATTCACAATCTACTTGGGGAAAAGAACACATTTAAGAGAGTTAATTTACAAAGCTCATGGAAGTCCTAAAGGGGCATCAAAGAGGTGAATAGCAAGACCCAAGCATCTTTGGGGTCTTTTATCAAGTCAGATGGCAGTGCCTAGAGGTCTGGACAATGTTGCAGCAGGACAGATGGCAAAGCCTGGATGTCCTTCTTCTTACTGGAAGGACAGTGGTTGGTGATTCCCCACTAATCCAAGTGATATCTGAGCATCCCTGGATGCTTGAACTATTGCAATAGCCTGTCTGGATCAAGTCTCTCCCACTTTGATCCATCCTCTATGCTGCTTCCTAATGTCATCTCTCCCTTGGCCATTGATAAACACCAGTGTTTCCTCAAAGAATTACACAGGAGCCCACTCCTACCAACTGTCTGTGTGACCCTGGGCTTAAGGCTTAAGCCTCCTCCTCCTCCTCCTCCTCCTCCTCCTCCTCCTCCTCCTCCTCCTCCTCCTCCTCCTCCTCCTCCTCCTCCTCCTCCTCCTGTTCCTGCTGCTGCTGCTGCTGCTGCTGCTGCTGCTGCTGCTGCTGCTGCTGCTGCTGCTGCTGCTGGATTCTGGAGAAGGAGCCAGCAGGCAACCTGCTCCGAATTCCTGGCTAGTGACTTAACATTGAAAAGATTGGAGCTTAGCTCTGAAGAACCTTTCCAGTTATCAACAATATCCCCTCAGAGACAAATTAATTTTACTTCCCTATATTGAATCTCATAGAAAATTAGAGAGACCCTAAATTCCTCTCTCCTTCTCTCCCCCTCCCTCACTTTCCTTCCTTAAGAATAAACTCCTTTCAGAAAGAGTCATAGTGTGAGAGTAGTCTGTTTGAAATTTCTGATAACTCACCATATTGAGAAGAGCCATGAGGACCAACTAAGAGAGAGACAGGAAGTGGGGTGGGGGGAAGGAGGGAGAATCCTAGCTTTCCCTCTAACCTATTTCCATTTTTTCCATATTTATACCACCAAGACCCACCACTTCTTCAAATAAAATTCTTTTCTTACTCCTGGACTGAATGGAGTTTGAGTCTCCCATTCTTGGGGCAAGACTCTGCTACAGACTTGGATGAGTTTCTCCCACATCACATCCATCGTCTTTATCTCCCTGAAGAGTCAAGACCAGCTTTATAGCCCTTAAAATGTGGGTGCCTACGCTCTTACAAAGTCTAAGACCTACAAAAATAAACTCAAAATCGGAACTAGAGATGTTAGTTAACCCATTTCACAAGAGAAACCAGCATTTAAGGAGAACCAAAGGCAACTTCAGAACTCTTGATATTGAGAGAAGGGTCATTGCCGGGACGCTCCAATCTGAGATGGGCTTTCCACCATTTCACTTACAGTGGATCTGTTTCAGACAGTGGGTTGCCTCCTTCTCTGCTAGGTCCCATCTCCATCCCTCTCCTACATTGTTGGTAGGGTCAGTTGGGTCCAGAAGGACAGACCTGTAAGCAAATCTTGTCATTTCTATATTTGCCACATCTCTCCCATTTGACACCTTCTCTCTACTCACATATACCACCTGAGTTCAGGCATTCATCACTCTTACCTAGATTATTGTATCCTAACTGGTCTCCCTGCCTTATCCATCTACACCACATTCTACATGTTAATACAAAAAGTCATTTTCATTAAGCCCAGAAACGGCCATGTGACCACACTACCCAACCAACATCAGTGTCTTCTTATTACTTCTAGAATAAAATATAAACTCCTATGCTTAGCTTTTAAAGGTCTCTCAAAGGAGATTGGGAGGGTAGCATAGTGGGTAGAGCAACAAATGACCCAAGTTCAAATCCTGTCTCAGACATGCTCTAGCTATGCAGTACTGGACAAATAACTAAATCTCTCAGCATCAATTTCCTTGTTTGTAAAGAGAGGAAAATAATATTATGAGGATTCAATAAGATGATATATGGGGGGGGGCATCTGGGTAGCTTAGTGGATGGAGAGCCAGGCCTAGAGACAGGAGGTCTTAGGTTCAAATCCAGCCTCGGACACTTCCTAATTTGGTGACCCTGGGCAAGTCATTTAACCCCCATTACCACTCTTCTGCCTTGGAACCAACACACAATATTGATTCCAAGGCAAAGGTAAGGGTTTAAAAAAAAAAGATGGCATATGCAACATGCTTTACAAACCTTAAAGCACTAT